>NW_027279531.1:0-343753 GCF_046629955.1 Centroberyx affinis
TATAGTAGTTTCTTTCTTTATTTATTCATATGCTTAAAATCTTCAATATGTGTGGTTGCTGTAGGCTAAATATTTGTTTTTATCAATCTCAGTAGTCTCAGGTTGTATTATTCTTACCAATATCCCTTTCTCCGCTGCTTCCGTGACCCAATTTCCCCACGGAGATCATTAAAGTTTCATCTAATCATCTAATCTAGTTTAGTAAGTTTTTCCAAGTAAATTTCCCAACACTGGCTAAAGGTTAAGAAAATGAAAAAAAAAAACATCAGAAGGTGCAGAAATAACATTTAAAAATAGACTAAAAAAACTGCGAGCGGTGGATTGGTTTGGAGTTGGTGATTAGCCCGGAGAAATCTTTGAATAACTTTGTGAGTGAAGAATTTCGCTGGGAGAATAACAGGATTGCATATGAGGTGAAACTGCATGTGGGTTTAGAAGCCTTGAAATGAATTCACAGAGGAGGGGAAACTAAATGACAGATATTCTTGATATTCTTCAGTCTGACTACAAAACTACCTGCAAATCATACAAACACACACATAATAATAATAATAAAGATAGTAAATTCAACCTCATCTTGGCAGATGGTGTGCACAGGATCAGTGTCAGTTCCGAACGTTATTTCTCATGGGACGGCATCAGAGAGCATCATGCCGTCGTTACAAAGCTTTTACCTCATCTCATCTTGTTGGTCTGTCTGCTTTCATTTGATATACTGTTTACCGTTTCAGCCCATTTGCGAGTCATTATTCTAGGTGGTGCTTGCCTTGCAGCTCCCATTAACTCTAGCCCAGCTCTAAATCGCACGGAGAAAGAAAAAACACCCTCAAGAGGCTTCAGCTAATGTATGCATGGCTTTTTCCACCGTCACAAACACTTTCGCTGCTGGTGTTCAATAACTCATATCATCAACATCATATTTAGAGAGGAAACTCATTGGAAGGCAACACTGGAAGGGTTACCAGCAGTGGAGATCAGTGTTAAGCTTGCACATATCATATAATGTGTGAAAAGACAAAACTCTAATTCAGCCCAAATGCCGCGCAAATATTGAGATAGCAGTGACGCTAAGCCCCCTTCTGTGATCTCACCAGCGATTTGACAATTTATCAACATGCCTTGCGAGCAAATCATTGGTATGTTACCCAACATGGAAGGAACAATTAATTCCTGCCAACTGAAACAGGCACAGGTGTGTTTCCTCTTTCCCAACCCACCCCCCACTATACGCAAGCTCATTTTAATTTGGCTGGTGATGGATGGGGGCGATCATACTTATTGAGATGAAATCTTTCTTCAGAGGAGCTATGCCAATAGGGGGGCAGCAGAGGGCGCACATCTCAAATCTTTCAAAATGACAGCATTCCCTCTGTGGATAGACATGTGAACAGAATGGGTGATACTAGCTTCAGTAAATAATTCAGTAGTTTGACAGAGGGTCTTGTTGTGAAATCAAAGATGGGTATGATGCAATATGAGAACCAAAAACGGCATTGAAATCCAAATGTATTTAAATTGTGATAACCACAGAAGTAGAATGGACAGAATAGAATAGAAGAGAATAGAATTTGCTGTCAGGAAGAACATTTCCTAGTACATTCAGAGAGATTATAGGGCCCAAAGCATCTCATTACGTTCACTATGTAAACTCACATAAAAAATGTATCTCAAACGTTACAAGACAAGAATCTTAGCAGTGCTTCAGCAGACTGTAACGGAAACGTGGTGTGAGAAAAATGAGTGGGGGGGAAATTTACTGATTGTTAGCAAAGAGGATAAAGCTTTTTCCAACGCACACCTTGTTACATGAAAGTGATTTATCAATAATAGAACAAAACAAAGGGCGAACCCACTCGCAGAGCAACATCCATCCTCTCTGACAGAAAACGGGCCCGGGACATGTAGTATTGTGGCATAAATGTGTTCTGCAAGCGTACACACACACACACACACACACACACACACACACACACACACACACACACACACACACACACACACACACACACACACACACACACACACACACACACACACACACACACACACACAACCTACTCCATGGAAAGTGTATTACAAAGATGCCAAGAATAAAAGATCTACCCTACCTTGGTGTATTGTTCATTTTTGCATTTCTATCGCGCTTGAAGACTATCCCATTTATTCATTTTCTCTACCTGGACAGGCACCGGTTCAAAACAGGGCTAACACAGATAGACAGACACTCACATTCATGCCTACAGGCTATTTAACGTCTCCAATCCACCTGACGTGCATGTCCTTGGAATATGGAAGGAAACGCACGTGAACACGGGGGAGAACTTGCAAACTCAGCACAGGAAGGACCGGGGATGGGGGATCGAAACCGGGTCCTTCCTGCTGTGCGGGGACGGCACCGACTGAGCCACTGCGCCGCCCGAGACTATCGTAGTGGAACACAACACAGAATGAAACCTCATGTACCTCCTGGCCACCCATCCATCAAACTGCAAGTCTGTGGACAATATCACCCTGTGGGCCTCATCTGCAATGATGATAAGTTCATGTCCAGGAGAGAGATAGAAGGAGCTCAACATAGATCAGGACGTCTACACACACCCACCTACTCATCCCCCCATGGAGGTTAAAGCTGCTTAAAGGCAAGAGTCTATTTAACATACTATTTTGTGTCTTGTGCTTTGTTTTGTTTCCTTGTAAGAGCGTCCTATCCCCACTAATTGAGATGCCATAGATTCGCCCAATTTGCCTAAATCAAATTCTGGTGCTGGGTAAGGTCCCATGTTCTCCACTTTCCAGTGTTTTATTTTATGTCTTGAGGTCCATTCAAAGCTGTGTGTGTGGTGTCATGTACCAAAAACACTCTCAATCCATTTTTACACGTTCATTTTCCAGCATCTCTCTGACCCTTACCAAGAACCGTCTGTTGCTGTCGCTGTGCCTTTAAGGCTCGTTAATATTAACTGTTCTGATTGGCTAACCGTTTCAAGAGTGAAACATGAGACACCACAGCTCAGAAGCTGCAGGCAGCTACAGGTAGGGAAAACTCTCTGGTTAAAAACAATGACAATCGCTCAACCGCTTTGATAAAAACACATTGTTGGCCTAATATTTCTTACAAAAATGATAATGAGCGAACCTTTGTGACGCCACAAAGTTACGGAAGTCCAAGCGGCTCGTTTAGAGGATCAGTTTTCTGATATGGATTGTGTGGATTTAGTTGGCGACTTTCACGATGTTTAGATAGCACATCCAACTCCTTTATAATCAATGAGGCAAGGGAAATCCTGTTTTACATGATATGGGACCTTTAAGGGCATAATACAAGACTGTCTCCTAAACAGCAGCAAGTGATCACTCCATCTGGAAAGAGGAGTTCACAGTTTACTGACATGACGTTGACATGATTTCTGGGTTTTAAAGTAAACATGCAAAGTCGCTTAGTGCGGCTTTAATGGCTCAGTTGTGAATTCAGCTGAGTCATTCAAGTTCTAAGGGTCCAACATCACCAGCACCCTTGATTGAGCACATCCTCTCTTTAATCAAGAAAGCCCAATAAAGGATTTTCTTCCTGCGGCAATTGAGCAAGCTCAATGATTCACAACTAGTCCTGGGCCAATTCTACCGGTCAGCAATCAGAAGCATCCTCGGGCCCTCCACCGCAGTCTGCTTCTCCTGCAGCTCCTCCCACCCCAAGGCTAAGCTCCAACTTATCTGCACTGCTGAGTGGGTGATGGGCTGCCAGTTGCCCTTCACGAAGGAGCTGCATGGCGCACAAGGCTGACGAAGAGAGGAGGACTGCGAGCAATACGATCAACAAGTCACCGGAAAACCACTCCTGTCCTATAGAGCTGAGCGGCCAGGGAAACTCGGCCAATGTGCAGACGGTCAACAAGCTTGTCGGCCAAGAAAAGTTGGCCTCGGATGAACTTCTCGCCAACACAGACAGACAGATTTGCTCCTGCCATTTTTTGTCCTAGGTGCCCTTTTCAGATTGAAACACAGAAATAGAGCTTTTAAACGACTAATTAACCCTCATCATCCGAGGAGCAATAAACAAAAAATTGCATATAACCAGTCTGAAGGGAATTTACATTGCAGTATTTTCACTATATGTGCTGTAGGCTATTAAAACCTGGTACACATGCTTCCCCCCTCTGTAGCTCCTTCAGATGGAAAAACTGCCAAAATTGTGAGAGATGTCAAACTGCACAGAACTATTAGGGCTGGACTGTAAACACAATTTTAAACCCAGGTCTACATATAATTCACTTATGTAATTTTTATGCTGTGTAATTACTGAATTTGGTCTGAATATTGGCCATATTGTTAAAAAATAGCATGCCAAACTATCCATAAATTGATTCTCAAAATGCCTCTTCACTTTCAGCAGCTTACTGCAGCTTCACCTGGAATTCCTCAGGCTAAAAAGAACTGTGCATTGACTGATATTGGTAGAACTCTGCAACTTGTGGGTGAAAGGTGAAATTTCAGTTACTGAACACCAACACTGGCTGTTATGTATAAACCAAAAAAAAAGTGACATCATCTATAAATACTAATACTGTTTGAGTGCTTTCTTATCTTGTACAGAAACATGATTTCTTTGTTTCAAAAATTGTTTCTCGAAAATTGAAAATCTTGCTAAACAAAGAAACTACTTTGGTTGGGTCCTATTTGACATTTCAAAGTATATTCATATTGCATTTCATTTTATACCTGTAATTTTTAGATTGGATTACATATTAAACTCGGTGAGAGTCAGGAATCAAATCTCTTCCTGGGAGAGCATGTCCCCAGATACCCCAAGCATTTATTTTATGATTTTTTTTATGGCATTTCTGCTTTATTAGACAGTTCACAATTGTTCCACCTCAGCTGTGTGAACCACAGGACAGTCCAGAAGTTTCTCTTTTCTGAGAATTTTGCCTCTGCCCCTTTCATTGTCTGTGCACGCCACTGCTCTGAAGTAATGTTATTTCTGCTTTTTCTGTTTATTTTTGATTGATGCTACCTAATTAGCCCTTGTGAGCTAGCTGCATTAACTCATTAAAACGACCTAATGTTATGACAGGCAACGGAGGAGCAGTAGAAACACATGGTTTGCCTGTTCACAACTTTGTAGCTGCAGACCACTACATAGATGCAATCGGAGTCACAATCAGTCAGAATGGAGGGAACCATCAAAACCAAGTGAAACCACATGCTAACTATCACTTTCTTCTTAAAGATGACACAATTACAATTACAATTTCACATTCGGCAGACGCTTTTATCCAAAGCGACTTACACATGAGATTTGCATACAAGGACACCAGGCTATTAAGAGCAGGACCACCCGCCACCTGTCACCCTGCGAAATCAACCCTCCTACCCCCTTCTATCCCTAACCCAACCACCACTTGCCATGGGAATTGACCACTTCTGTTACTGTCTATCCTATTTACTATAACCAAGCTGTGTTTGCACAGTCTCGTATTACTCATGATGCCTTCACAAATCTTTGTTCACATACCTCTTTAGCCTCAGGTCCAATGTCAATACTCCTACTCCTACTCAAACTATTTCATGCATGTACCCCATGGGTATGTTTTTCCAATACACTGTTAGACTTTCACCTACGCTGTAAACTACTCCATGCCATGCTATCTGACTGCAGATAGTGACTGAATGTCTAATGTAAAGATGTATAGTCTCGTCTATACTGTCCTTTGCACTGAATGTCAGGTGCTGTTTCTAAAGACAAAATCCTACACATGCATTGTCCTTGGCAAATGACATGATTCTGATTCCGAAAAACCATAAAAAAATACATTTTAAACAATCGACTCACACTGTCTCGTGTTGGAATTATAAAAGCCTCATGTAGGCCAATTCACTTTGTTAAATCCTATTCAACACCTTGCTTTGTAGCAATAGATAACCCCCGCCGCAAAGTGGTGTGGGCCATCAGCAGTCAAATAAGGAAAGATTATCACAACAGGGCCTTGTCTTAAATTCTTCCTCACAAATCGGCTGGCACAGGAAAAAAGATTAACACCCTGCTCTTTGGGCATCGTCTCCTTTCAGTGGGCTGAACTGGAAATTATCTCAGTCCTCCGGCTGGCCCAGCCACCGCTGTTTTACTAAATATTCTGCTGGCTGCCGTATTGACCGTTCTAACTCTGTGGGTGGCATGCACTGTTCACACTTAAAACAGTGCTCATTTCCATGACAGTTACGCTCAAATTAAATTAAAAATGGCTGCCATCTCTGTCAGCCATGACAGAGCGCTTGGATTCAGAGCCCTTTCAATCCATTTTTAGTTCCACAGCGGTACTACCACGAGCTTTCTAGACACCACGGAGTACAGTTATAAGATATTAATGTGTAAATAGTTTCGTGTTCATTATAGCTTCATCATAACCCTTAACCAGGCGAGCTGACCTAGCGAGGCCCTGGGGGAGCAGCTGCAGGGGAGTGAGGGTTATATTCACATTCACAAGTTCACACCAGGGAGCTGCCCAGTGTTACTGCAGCCTTGCAGTGTCTTCCGCTGAAGCAATTACGCTCCGCTCACATCTTCATGCTCCGCTGATCTGAAGGAGACTGGATGTCATTCATTCGGATGGATGTTTTGACGGACAGTAACGGCACAATGCACAATTAGTACCATGCAAATACACAGGTATAACTGCAGTGGTACACTTTGCTTTAATGAAGCCTTTCATTTAACAAGCAGTAAGTACACTGCACATATATAAAGCATGGATTAAACATTTTTCTATTGCCTTACGTTGTATTTTGTGATAAGTTTGCCAGTGTTTGTCACTGACTGGAATTTGTGAATGTGTAACACTAATGCTAAGTAGCAGAGCGCTAGGCTGCATAATAGTAGCTTCATCCTCTCTTACCCCCTTGCCTTTTTCACTGGGCTTCAGTCTAATGTTACTTAGCCAGCAAAATTGGCGTTAGCTCCGCCCACTGAGGTTTAACTCAACCAATGAGATGATTTCTGCCTCCAGAGCAGCTCTGCCTCCGAGAAATGTTTGAATAAATAAAACTCCAACCTGCTGAAAAAACCTTTCCTTCCCCCTATCCTTGATTGTTTGGAAAACACAATAGCTCACCGCATTATCGCTTACTCATGAATTTCAGAGTTATATATGGGGTATAGCCAACAATGTTCATGTCCTTGAAAAGTGGTAACATTCTCCTCTCCCAGTGCTGGGAAAACAGACTCGCTCAGACGGCCTTATCATTACAATTGATTGAGTTTGTTTATGAAGTTCAGCTGATTCCTCTGCAGGCTCTATCCAGATGATGGAGGTGTAGAGGCTCATCCTTCACCCTCGTCAGACAGTTTTCTAATCAGCTCCATCGACTGCTCCTGTGGGCGTCTGGCAGCAAACACTGTTTTGTGTTAGAGTGAGTTCAGATGGGTAAAATAACATTGGACTGGACTTGCTCTCTGCGGAGTCGGTGGTTCAGTCCGTGACTCTCAAATTTAATAAGGGTGGCTCTGCCTGGGAATTATGTGAGCACCAGATACATACAGTAGCTGGGCGTTAGTGTTGAGAGAGAAAAGCAATTCACGACGTGTGGTGTGTGCACGACACTGCATCTTGCTCTAATGAACAAGAGCACATCTCAATGAAAACGTCCTGAACTGGTTGCAAACATCACAGCAAACCAGAAGATTGTATTTGCTTTGTGCTGTCAGAGTGTTGGTGTTATTCACCCAGTCCAACAGATGGCACTAAGCAGCTTTATAAGTGGGTGTAGCCCCAGAGATGCAAGTTTCTAGCCACTCTCAAGTCAGGTGGAATCTTTTCACAATTTTCATATTTGTTTTCAATTTATATTTTCATTTCCACTGTCAGTGGTTTCTCTCATTTAGCCACAGGCTGCGCTGTGCACCACACACACACAATACAGAAAGGACTTCTACTGAGGTTATTTGTCAGCATGAATAATTGTTTGATCATTGGTGCGTCTCAGTTAAAGGAGCTATGTGTAGCATTTTTAAACATCAATGTATCATTGTCAAATTAATTGTGATACCTTTGTATAATTACTGTAATAAATGAGACCATGGTGGAGATGATTGTTAGTCTCTATCTGACACCAGTGGTATTGTTAGTGCTAGTGTTTCTCCAAATTAAGACCACATTTCCAATAAAGAGGATGTTGCTACTTTAGTCAAAGGTTCTTGGCTCTTTGTCCTCACTGAAGAGGATAGACACACTGCAGAGCGCGTCATACCGAAAAGCCACGCCCACCGTGGGGGAAAACAATATCGCTAACAAACCGGCAAAAGTGGCGATCGGGAGGAAATCTTAACACATATATGGACAGCCTGACAAGGTTTTTCCTGTTTTCGAGTAAACAAGTCTGTCAAAGAAGTATTTCAGCACACTGCCTCCAACAGAGAGGAGAAGGTACACTGAAAAAATGAACTTAATTGGCCTCCATCAATGTCCTTTTTCAGTAAAGCTGGATAAATGATCCCACACAGTGGCCTGAAGATAAATACTTCGACATTTACCACTACTTAATTTAATCAGCAGGTAAGATAATAAGTTGACTTTGAATAATTTCACTTCATATTTAAAAATTGGAAATACAGCTATGCTTTTCAGACTATAAGTTTGAGCGACGCTGAGGTGACATTGGTTATTAAAGTGCATTGTTGTTAACTATCTGATGTTAGCTAACAAGTCAGTGAGATTTCTCATTACTTTTGCACCCAGGACTGACAGTCAATAGAAAGCAAACTATCCTGAGACCCACATGAACACAACTCATCTGTTGTATAGAGAGGAATTGGCTCAGTAATGTTAGCTTAGTAGCAGCCTAATGTTAGGCATGCAGCTTTTTTGAATGGAAAGTGGTGCAGCGGTTTCCCCCATGATGGGCGTGGCCTATTTTATGCACTGTCTCTATAAACATATTGGAAGTGATTTTTGCATTGGCTTTTCACACGTTCCACCATCTGCCATTGTGAGAAACTCTGAAAGCTGTAGCTCTGTTAGTGCTGGTAGAACAGCGCCCTCTTCCTGTTTTGTATGGTAAAGCAATACAGCAGATTCCCCACAGGCACAGAATGTAAAATGCATTGCAGATGCCAGTACAGGCTGACAATCTTCTTAGTGATTGTCTAATTTATTTACAGTAATTGTGTTGCAACTGCAGGGAAAGTTACACTCCCTCTGGTGGTGCATTTGAGTAGTGTAAGCTAAATTTCATTGAATGTATAGCAGCTAATTACAGCTAAACTTACCTTCAGTACTTATTTCGTTTTACTAGATGATAGATTATAATACTTACCTTGGTTAAACAGTAGAGGAAAATTCTATTTTTGAAAACTTATCCTAAACTAATCTGTACTTACCCTCTTATTTACCTGTATGTTACCTTAGTATCTGAAAAGGAAGAATACGGTTTTACTTACCAACTTACATTTTTACTTGTTACTTACCTGCTTATCTGTAAATGACATTATACCTGATGTCATATTGTGTTTGTATTTTCAGTTTCACACTTTGCCATATAAAAGCCTGCCAACTACAACACTCGACTGTTCCTTGGAGGAAATAGTATGGTTAAGAGTTTAGCTGACTGTTGATCTCAACATAGGCTCACAGAGAGCACGCTGAGGAAGAACAGAACAGTAATTATACTAACGTCTCAATAATGTGGCAATTATTTATTGACATTAAATGCTACATGCAGCATCTTCACAGTTATTCATTGATTTGCAGAAATGACAACAGAGATAGTCGCTCTAGAGAAAAGACCTTTGTTCCCATCACAATTACAAGCCAGGGCTTCAGGCCAGGGATTTTGTGTTTGTTGTTTTTTTTTTTTCCGCAGCGGTGGATGTGGGGTGACACAGTTTGGTGAGTGAAATCAAAACAAGGAAAAACATTGGCCATTTTGATCTTCTGGGGGGAAATTGGATAAATGCCTATTATTGTCATTATGTGTAATTTCACCTTTTTGTTTGACAGTGGGCTATTTTGTATATTTGTATTTTTCTTGCTGTGGTGGGTAAACACTGCTGAACACACACAAAGGAAACACCACTAAGGGATAACTTACAATTCGGGACAAAAGAGAAGTTTTACAGCACTATTAGCTTTGGGTTCCTCATATTGCTGCATATTCAATCGGAACACCTCTGCACTTCCCATCATGCCCCTGTTAGCGGAGGCTTTTGTAACACCATGCTCATCTCTCATTTCATGCATGTAGATCTGACTTGTCCCTGCATTAGGATTCAGCAGGACCATTATGCATATCGTACGGCTCTGCTCCGAACAGAGAAGCCTTTGTTAGTGGCTGCATTGATGTGGTACAGTGTGCGACTTGGAGGGACACTTAATTATTGATCAGAATGAAATACAGTGCAAGTGGGAGCATAATTTAATAGCTATACAAATAGTATTGGAACACGCAGACGAGCTGTGCCAAACACATGCGGAATAGATATTGATAATTTTTCTCAATTTTTAGACAGAGTTGAACTGATGGACTGGACTGACTGATGAAAACACCAAGGTTAGTTAAATGGTATTAGAATAGGTCTGCCCGGCCATCGCTATTATGCATCAGATCCATCAGCATTTCATTTGACCCCCAAGTGTCCACCATTTATTCAGTCAAAATATGTTTAATCTTATTCGTGCTCTGTAATGAATCATATCTATGCTCTTCATTTTCATCCCATTTTCCTACTCTCCATTCCACCCTGGATTTCTTCCTATTGTCTATCAGTGCTCCGGCACTAACCAGACTATTTTTTTTTAAATCTTTTTCAGCACAAAGGTTCCATGCTGGGAGCAATTTTGTTTTCCATTTATAAGCCACCAGTTGGTCATACATAATTTGGAGGCGTACTATTGCTTTTAATTCATAAACTGATGACACACAGCTATATTTGCAAGCAATAGAAAGAGCTGTGATACTTTTGGATTGCCCTGCATTAAATGTTGGATTGACATCTTCCGACTTCCGACTATGTGAAAAAAAAATATACAGAGTAAGAAGAAACATCAGTTCAGTTTATTGCAGCTCAATTCTCATTTTAAAGTCCTTTCTTGCCTAGAAGTAGATCAGAATGCAGCAGCAAGAGCCAAAAAGAGAGATCATGTTAAATTGATATCTTTAAAACTTTTAAGCAGGGCATGGATTGGCCTCACCTACATTACTAAACCTCTAACTCCTTTTGAATAGAGTAAGCCAAACACTTTACCGGCAAAGCTCTATCTAATGTTCCTGTATTGAAGATCATTTTGAACGTCTATCAGCCATTTGTGCAACGAGAGTCTGCAGCAACTTGATGCCTTTTTAAACTGCTAAACACATTATAAACTTGTGATCCAGCTATCTGTCTCCTGAACAATGACTTACACTGAATTATGATGAGTTATTCTGTGACTACCTTGTTTTAATCTGTTGTGCTTATATGAACAAAAGCAGCGGTGTCAAGAAATCCCTTGTACGCTTTGTTGGGCTGTCGCTGACCTTAGCGCCGCCGCTCGCCATCGCATTATTTACCAGCTAATTAGACGTGAAGCTCGGCCTTTGAGCGGAATGCGACTGGGCAAAATGATAGATGAAATCCTTCCTTACTTGACCTCGCTGTGTTAGGGGAGGTCTGGCTCCATGGCTGTAGCCCGTCAGATGGCCGACGGTGATTATCATGCCGAACACCAACACAAATAAATGTCAGAAAAAGTCAGGCCGCTCATCCGTCTCTCTCTCCGGCGGATTTACCGTGAAAAAGATTAACTATGACTGGGGAGCGCCGGAGCACATGGACACAGCAGCCGTCAGCTCATCAAACGCATCTCGAGGCTTCATTAGCAGTCAACAAGCTTTCCTCTCCTCTCCTCTCCTCTCCTCTCCTCCGCGCTGTACCCACACTGCCTTCCCCTCCTTTCCCATCCCGTCCCTCCCCTCCCCATCTTCCACCTCAGGTGCAGCGTAAATCCAGTTGTACATCTCAAACATTGCTATCCAACTGAACGCTATGGGATTTCCCGGTTTTAAAAGCCCCCCCCCCACTCCAACACACACACACACACACACACACAGACGCACGTTTTTACAGTTGCCTGCCCTCTCATCTCCCATTCTTTTCTTGGAGTCATCGCAAATCCCTGTGCAGTCCCTATGAAAGAGCACTGACATTGAAATTTAGATGTGGATTAATATGACTGGGGGGGCGCTTTTGTATGCAATACAAGGGATGCTGGTGGTGAATAAAAATGCATGAAAATGCTGGCATTAAATATGCCATCCTCTTCCCCCAGGTCCCCAGAGTCGGAGCCCCTGGCATATTCATCTTTCTCTCTCTCTCTTGCTGCTTGCAACAAAACTAGTCTGTTCAAAATCATCCCAACCCTTCTTTTCCAGGCTAGTTTTCAGTACAATTACCAGAATATTGGAATATTCTTTCAGTGTTTTTTTTTTTTTCTATTGATCCTGCTGAAAGTTTCCCAAATGCCATTTTCTGGCATGCAAGCGAATCATTTCGCACAATGCAATTTACTTCCCGAGAGGCCCACAGGCTTGAATGACAAGGAGTACCGCGGCTACTTTATTTTTTTTTTCGGTTTGCAGCGCAGGTGCATGAAATATCTAACTCCGTCTGGTATTCGACTGTCATGGCGGGTGAAGCCGAGTTACGGTGAGGAATGCAACAACGGCGAGGACAGCTGAAATATGCAGCATAGCCTATTGGATCTTCACACACACAGAGGGGCAAAGGGGAGGCTCAAGCTAGTGGAGGTAGAAATGAAATCAATGGTTCACTGAGCAGAGAGGTTGACTCCCGAGACCCGATCACAAGCCCCAACCTGACACCTTTCACTTCACTTCAGAGCTGACCGTCAGATTCAGCCTGCTTGGCCTCTCCTCATCTCAACACGCCAATTGTGACTCTTGATGCAGTATTAAAGGGAGGGGTGATGTTGAAAAAAAACAAAACCCAAAAAACTGTAGTCTCTTCTTCAAAATGTGAATATGTGTGTGCATGCTACATTAAAGGACGATACCAGCATATTTGACATCTGCGTCCTACATCAGCTGACCATCATTTTCCATTCCGGAGGTATTTGACATCTGCTTCCATTCCTTACCGACAAAATCGGATGTGTGCAACTCCTAGTTATTACTGACCTGTTTTTGTTTAAGGAAAAAAACACTGTAAAACATTCAGGATTCTCATACCTAAGCCTCTAGGAAGTTGTTTTAGTGGAGCAGTAACTGTGACAGTAACAACGAGCACTAACTTTGAACTGATAGTCGAGCAATGCGGTCTCAAACTGAAATCTGCATTTTTAAGCGATATATATATGAAAAAAAAAAAAGCTAAGAAATAAAATACAGTTGGAAGTTTTTGCCTGTAACATGCTTAAAAGTCTCAGTAAGCTCAGGAACAACATTTAGGTGAGAGTAGGCAAGGTGAAGTCGGGGAGGGTTATACAACACAGATTCTCTCTGTAGGCTCGAATGAAAGATGGGAAGGTAATTGTTCAAACAGCACTAAATTTGCATTCTAGAGGCTGGAAGCATGCTAATATTGTGGCATTACTACAGCATGTATAGATCAGATTTTCCGCCAAACCTCGCCCCCGTCACTGCTGTGGTATCTACTGTGCTAGACATAACTGCTACTGATCCTCAGCCTGGCCAGCAGACTATTTGTGTGAGTGATTGTCCACAAATGTAATGATAATCCATAAGGCTTGGCTTTGACGTGTGGAGTTAAGCAGGATTGTCAAACAATCGATTTCGCCCCAGTGCCTTACTTTTTGCCAAGCGGCCCTGCCATTCCCTTTGGGATTTGTCTCTGATTTCTACAATTGATCTAGGGGATTTTATAGACACATGGGCTTGACTGCTGTTGCACTTTGCTGAACTTGATGGCAGTCATGCTTGGCCGGGCTGCTTAATGATTTTTTTTTTCTTTGCATATTTATCTAGTGAGATGCCTCTGTTTTCCAAAGCAGAGTGTTACTAATAATGCATCAATAATGTACCTGGTGGCCTCGCAAATGAAGTGTTTGATAGACACTAGCACAGAGTGAGTGGGAGAGTGTGGAGGGAGTAGAAGAGGCCAATTTAATGTAATAACCCATGACTTTTTCATATAAATAACAGTCAGTTTTGCTACTCTCTATTGTCAATTGATATAGCACAATAGTTAAGCAACTTTACTTTATAGCCAGTTCAGAAAATTTAGCATTTTCTGTTTGAAACACCCAGTGATTTTTAAGATTTACTCTGTTTTCAGGGTTTGTGTAGGGAGAGTGCATGGGTTTTACATGGGATTCGCATGTGCTGTACATGGGTTCCACATGTGATCACATTTGATTTGCTCCAGAAGCAGGTATTATCTCATGCAGGTCATGTCAAAGGACTACATCCACTTTTTGGGAAATTGGCTTGTAACAATAGGAGAAGGACAGGAAGGGATGATTTGTGCATTTCCAGTCTGGCTGAACAGACAAAGAAAAGAGTGCCACCTACAGAAACTCAAACTTCCACAATCCAAGGAAAAAGACATCACAGCTCCGCCCACACTGTTTGATTGACAGGTGATCTCTGGGAAGTGCAGTGCAAAAATACCACACCGATGAGCGCTGAGCACCGAAGATGTCGCCAAAATAAAAATATAACAAGGATCTCGCAGATTACCACTTTAAGAAAATGGAGTTATTTTAATGTGGAGGGATAAAGAAAATATGAGTGTGACATATGTCACCCTTTGGCAGAAAAGTTTCAGCTTGATGAGTGCAATGTTGACGCTAAAGACTCTTGCTGACTGACAGATTTTTCGGAAACCCCACTGCCTTCCACTGAACAAGAAAAAAGCTATGCATGTAAATTACCAAGCCTCTCACAGCATTCAGGGATGACAATGACACCCACTGTTATTCAAATTAACAGTACAGATGACATATAGAAACAGAAAAAAACTGGAAGGGGCAGAAGAAAAATCACAGGACATGAAAACCTACTTCAAACAGAATATGAGTGTTAATGAAAATGATCATCATACTTTCAAGTGACCTTTGTCACATCGATTGAACTGATTGTATTTAAGCAGGTAGCTGTGTTACGCACACTTTGCATAGTTTACTAATGACTCGTTATTTTTAACTGAAATGCAGGGATGGAAAATACCTAGTTGCAACTACTTCAGGTACTACAACTGCTCTCCATACTAATTTTCTCATTGAACTCTATGGGGAAATTTGAAGGTGAAAAACCATCAAAGTTCTTCATGTCAATCTTTAAGTTCTGTGGCACTGAGCCTGACCTTTTAAAAAGTTTCAGCTCACACTCTTGCAAGTACAGCAGTAAACATTTTGCCAATACATTACCACAGAGACTGAACTAAGACATGGATTTTTCTCCTGGTCGAATTGAATTTCATTGCTTTCTGCCACTGACTAAACGCAAATATTAGTTGCTATTCTTAAAATCTGTCCTCATGCCCCCTACGTAAGCCTCTGTGTAAAAACCGTGGGATGGCTGAACCAAACGCAGACAATCAGTCCCATGGCTGTTTAAAGTGCAGTAAAAGCTCTGGTCTTCAGAACAAGGTAGCTGAACTTGAGGGACACATTCATAACCTCTGCTAGATTCAGGAAAGCAAGCATTTTATTGACTCCTTCCTGCAACCTGAGTAATTGAAGCAATTGATAGCTCTGGAGCTTGCCATCCATAACATCGAAGAGCCTGTCGGTATCTCTACCAGGGCATTTTACTGTCTCATCAAAAGATGCTTGGAAGCTATTTATCAATGGCAACATCGCTGAGGAGGTGCTTCAGGGTATCAAAATTGAGGGACGGAGAGTAGCAGACATATGAGGCAAATAGAGGGAAGAGATCGAACGAAATTAATTCTTTTATTGGTCTGGGTCTTCTTGCAGCAGGAAGTGAATAAAACTCCAATGTGCCGGCTCATGAACTGTTCTTTCGCTATCTGGTGGGTACGGCATCCATGGCCATAGAGAAGCATGACAAAGCCACGATCCTCTGCACTTAGAGGTAAGAGGACCAGAAATGTTTTAGAGTTGTTATATGGCAACATCCTGCTTTGTGGGGGAGCTGTTTCTTGTCAACGGCAGGAGCGATTCGTCCCCCAGAGATGGCCGAGCCCCGTTGAGATGCTATGAATTTAATTTCTGGCATACTTCCAAGTTCCATAATTCTCTAAAGCTGTAAGACGCCACCGTTTACTGACAGCGAAATCCTCACAGAGAGAGATAAATATATGCCTATACACAGGGGTAGGTGTGGAAAAACAAAATCCCCATTAATTTTTCCCATAGCAAACCAGACCTGATTGAAGGATCGGTTCATATGGGAATAATGCCAGTAGTTATAACAAACACTTAAGGTTTTTTGCACAGCACCCGGGGACCAAAGCAGGTAAGACACACAGATGAAAGCAGTTTCTGAAGGAGAAGACTAAAGAGCTGGATATTGTTTGAGGGCTTTTGGCTTCAACCCAGTATATCCTAGCAAAACATGGATGTAATGGCAATGTGTGTCACATTGTGTCTGCATTATGAAAACAAATAGATGAACTACCAATTGGCCTTTTGCAGAAGTATTCTAAATGACCATAGCAGCCTATACCTGACAACTTAGTGGAAGACTCTTGCTGGCTGCAATGACTGAATTCATATCGAATCTGTCTGGCCCCAAAAAACAGCAATATCTTAAGATTGAAGCGACAGGTGACCTACAGTCTCTCAAAAGCCGAATAGTCTGAAAAGTACATACCTCAACATTGTTAACTATGTAGTCTTTTGCCCAAGCCCTTAACCCATGGAAGACCTGAAAGTCTATACATGTTTGTGTCAATCATTCCAACATTTTCCTCTCCAAAGCTGGGTTAAATTTCTTGTTGACTCTTGGATAGCAGCCCTGATATTTGGAAATCTATACCTAGTTAAAATGACTCACCACCAGATATGAAATGGTCTGAGCCCTATACCAATTAAGTTGACCATGGTGTTTTCCAGTGTTGACAGCAGCAAGTTGGACTAGGCAGTTGCACTCAAATTATCTGCTGGTCTGCCAACATGGCTGTTGGGCGGTTCTAGAATGCTTCTGGTTGTAACAGTGGAATAGTTTAACATCTAATTAAAGGGGCATTATGTGATCCATGGCACTTATCGACCTCCATCGCCGACCAAGGAATCGCAACAATTTGGCAGGTCTTTAGCTCACAATGGCCTGTAATTGACGCAAATAATACATATAGTGTAGAGATAATATCACCGTACAAAATGCTGTAGCAATAATATTGCTTTGTCATTTGCTTTATTGACTTTATTGACTTGTTGCGACACCAGTCACCTGCTGGTAGCACCGTCCTCCATCATTTAGCAGTTAAAGTGGGAGTAGGTGGGGGAGGAGGTTGGGAGTGTCTTGAAATGCCAATGGACGGGGAGTTTATGAGCCAAAATGGACTACAGGCTTTAAAGTGAGTTTCGAAGGCCAGAAATCTCAGCATTTGGCCAAGTAATTGAGTACTTTGTATTGCTCCACAAGCCTATCAACCCTTACTCGGGGAGAAAGCTTTTAATTCTTATTTAAGCCTTTCAGGACTATTGTATGGAAAGGTATAGCTTTCAAAGTTTTATGTATGGCAGGGACAAGTTAACATTCTAACAAGGGCTTTTTTGCAGCAGCTAAGAGCTAATTTGTGTGAACAGTGGGCATGCCAGCCCCTTAATCCCCCTCAAAATGCTCTGGATTTATTCCATGCCCCAGTTTATCAGTCGATGCAGTCTATACAACTATCTTCCTCTTCTCTAGTATCTCATCGCAGTGTGAGGAGGAGAGGAGCTACCTTCAATGCAGACATGTATGCACTAATTCCAGCTGCATTACACTTTATGTGATGTTGAAAGAAATGGGAGGGGAGGCAGGAAGTGTGGCTGGAGGTGGGTGTAAGATGAAGCTCTTAAAAAACCGCATTAGGTTTTTAGCGCATTTATTTGTGATAGTATAAAATGGAAATCAAAAACTAATTATCAAAGGTGCAATAATTAAGATTTTTACTGCCCCATAGCCTAAAATGACCATAATATATCTGTGGGGGTTGATATGGTTGTTGATCGATACCAGTGACTCCACAATTACTCTGAGATTGCTGAGATTTCTGGCTTTTGAAATGCACTTTCTGGCCTCTGTTTTGGAACAAACACTGGCATTTGAAGACACTTTACTAAGGTAGATTGACATCCAAGCGCCAAGAGCAATACAAAAACAATCCCATGAAGTAAATCATGAAGCAGCACAACAACTGCACTGCACACCCAGGCTGAACACACAAGCAAAAGCCCTTGGAAGCATTAATTAATTATGGCCATTCCATTCTAACAAGCGCCCCAATATGTTCTTTAAAATTGTCCAATTACAAGGCTGAGCTTCAAATTTAATTTGCGTGTGCGTGTGTGTATGGGAGTGTGCGCAAACAAAGGTTAAATCGTGGTGAATTGCCGGGAATTAAAAGGTTTTACTGAGAAATTAGTTGTATAATGGCACCACATTTTTCATCATGAGGACAGGCTTGTAAATGTTTTGAAAATAGCCTAGAACATGAACTCGACTAAAAGTGTTGGAAAAACATTTATGGATTTACTGATGGACATTTTTTGTATTGGGAGAACGCTGTTAGCATGACATTGGGCTGTGCACCAGGCTGTACAAATGAGAGGCTTTACTCAGAAGACATCTTTTGGGCACTAGTTTGGGGCGAGGCTCCACAGCTGCAAATGAATACTATAAAAAGGAGTAAAAAAAAAGGAAAAGTAATAAGCTGTACTTAAAGCTCAGAGAAATCACAAAGTTTGAGTGATTTGAATTTATTTCACTAATCACTAAGCTACTGCAAAATGAAATAAAACTAGTAATAGAACTGTATGTAGATAACAGGCTGACTTTGATTTTAGAGACTCTTCTCTTGCAAAATATCACTATAATATTCCTATAGGGACCTACAGTGTGTCTGTGGTACTCAATAATGAGTTTATAGAGACCTTATTGTACTTCATGCTATTTTTTTTTTTATCCCCGCTGTGGTATCACTATAACATTCCTATAATACTCCTATTGGGACATGCAGTTAAAATAGTGTCCTTCTAAAATTATAGGATTATAGTTCTTTTTCATTGGGGTTTGATGGCCCAAGAAACTTGGGTTCCCAGACATAATGTCACTGCAGCAAGGAGAACCACAGCCAATACCGCTGTGCAAAGACCTGGTGACATTCATGAGAGGGGGAATTTACTGACTCTAGCCAGGGCTTTGGAATCCGTGGGCCGGTTCCCTGTAAAGAACAATTTAATGCCCATTTAAAGGTGCTATGTGTAGCATTTTTAAACATTAATATATCACCGTCAAATGAATTGTGGTATAATTACGATAAATTAATGAGACCATGGTGGAGACGATTGGTAGCCTCTGTCTCATGCTAGTAGTACTGGCAGTGGTATTCTTTCTCAAAATTATGATCACATTTCCCATAAACCCCTGTCGCAAAGAGGATGTTTCCACTGTCAGTAGTGTCTCTCACTGGTTTAGCTACAGGCTGTGCGGATAGTTCCCCCCATGAAAGGTGCATGCCACCTAATATGGGTGCTAGTGGTGGTAATTACGAATCACTTTGCTGATGCGAATCGTTTCGTTCAGTTTGGTGCGAAGATTCGAATCACTGACTATGTGATTCGTTCAGTTCCGCCCCCGCTCAGGGCCTGTCGTTCCTTTGCCTGATCCGGTTAGCTCAGCAAGGGCATCAGCGTTCTAGCAGCATGTTCAGTTCACCTCACTCCTAGTTTAGTATATCTGCTGTTGTGAGTTATGTGTCTTTGATAGGCTACTTGATTCAGTTTCAGCATCACCTAGTGCCGATTTGTTATATTTTCTCTTTTTGCAATCTATTCCTGTCATGTGACGAAAAAGGGAGTGAGTGTATGAATCAGAGTGTATGAATCAGAGTGTATGAATCAGAGTGTATGAGTTACCTGCTACAATCCATGTGTTCCTGTTCGCATCCTTATGCCTGTGGTAGCATCGTCTGTACGTATTTGTTAATTTACAAGTTATCGACATCTCTACACGAAGTGATTTTAAAAAGTGTTGATGTTGTTTAATGCTATGCTGGCTAGTAATACCAGCTACATCTTATGTTAATCGAATTGAGATGACTTTGTTTTTCAGTTTCACCCCTTTTTTAGCTAATAAACCTGTGGACGAAATAACATCAGTCTATGGAGTCTTAGTTGAAGAAAGGTGTTTATCTGACTGTCAAAGCGCTTGGTCGGTGTGGAGGACAGTTCAATATCACACATATTAACTTTTAGTAATCTGACTATAGTCATGTAAAAAGTTGCCTATTCATCACATAACTTATGGATGCATTTGCTGTTGTGTTCTAACAGAGCCAGATGAAGGCAGAAGGATCAGCTTCACATGAGGGAAGACAGGCCAGTAGAGTTGACGTGATTAGATGATGTAGAAAGTTAAACTAAAATAATTGATCTCTCTAATGTTATCTTATTCTTAACATGTTGTGGTGGTGATCAATAGAGTTGCCAGTGTCACTGAGTTAACCTGAATATATTAATTTAAAAAGTTGCCTATAGAAAGCCATCAAGAGTCTGTCAGAATAGAGCATGCACTGCTCTTTACAATTTAGCTACAGATATGTCTGAAGAACATTTGGATATACATTTTATGAAGATATCATATCTCATATTCTCATATATACAGATGTACCACTTCTAAAATGAAATCGATGCCCTTGACCAGCACCAATCATATTAATTTTTGCTTAAGGAAGTTAAAATGCCTATGAAGTTAGAATGTCTTCTTGAAGATGGTTGTTTTGTCTACTTAAATGTCAACATATAACCAATACCTATTAACCACCATGCTAAAAAACAACCAACCCCATCTCGCCCCGTCCTGTATTTCCATCTCACAAATCTGGTCACCCTACTCATGGGACTCATTTTTCATTTTGCAGTATACAATCCCCAAGTCCACCCTTTGGATTCTGTGACCTTGGATGTGCCGTCATACAGGGCTGATGTTGTGGAAAAATGCCAAAACTGTTAGGTAATGTAAAATGTAATGACGCTGCTTGAGTTGGCTCCTGTACAGCCCCTCACAGGGTTTGGGTGAAGAGCAGGTTTGAACTGAGGACAATGGTGCTTGCACATTATGCATACAGTATATCAATGGACACAGCAGGGCTTTCATGTAAGTTTAAACACTAATTTCCCTTAGAGCATGATTGTAGAACTTCAGAGGAGGTCTGAAGAATGTTACATATTCACACATTTGAATAAAGTGTTTCCTCTTCCCCTTAGGGAACCTGGGTCATATTCATAACCTACCCTATAGGTTTTTTTTTTTGCATTTTTATGATTTGGTTGCACCTTTAAAGTAACTGAAAAATAGATTTTTTTTTGTTTTGAAATGTAAGGACTTAAAGGTATTAGGTTCTCTGGAAAATACTGAGAAATGTGTATATATGTAAGCCTGACTTAAAAGGGCATTAAGCAATCTATGAGTTTTATTGACTTTTATCGGCAGCCGAGGAATTCCAACAACATTGACTGTGCTCTGGCACAGGTTATGGTGGCCTGTAATTCAATAGGCTAATTGAAACGAATAATAAAGTCACATTCGAAATGTCTAGTGAAGAGGTGACAATATCATGATGCAAAATACTGTAATAATTTCACTGCTCTGTCATTTGCTTTTTTTGGCTTGAGAACAAAATGTTTTGAGTCCTGGCTGCCTCATAGCACCGACCTCCATCTTTGAAAATACAACAGAATAGAGGAAAGTGAGTTTTGAAAGCCACAAATCTCAGCACCTTGCAAAGTAATTGTTTAGTTATTTGGTATTGATCAACGATCCTGCAGATCAATTATAGCAAAATAAAAATCTTACGTAGTGCACCTTTAAAGTAATGAATTTGCTTTCCACCCCTGACTCCTACCATGGTCCTATTAAAGCCACACTACATGCAAAATCCCTGAATGTAGCCTACATGACAAGTCTTCTTCTGCATTCGTGGAGTGAGTAGTCTAACTAGCCTACTAGTAACTGCCGCTCTGTTTTTGACTTCCATTACACGTATGGGAATTTGAATTAGGAGAAGCGCGGCCAAGACGGATGAGTGATTGAGATTGTCTCTAATAGTGAAATAACGGCGGTTTGTGGGACGGCAGCGCCTCCACAAGCAGCCGCCACTAATAGCTGCTTCAAGCTAGCCAGAGACAGCCGGGACCGGACAGGACGTGAGCCGAGTTTGCCTTCAAAATAAACACACTGCTGTGTCTCGCTGAACGGTTACACGCGCGTTCGACGGTATGCGGCTTTGTTTTGAAAGCTGAAACAGGAAGTTGTCGCGTGTGTTCAAGCTAGCTTGACTCTGGTACCGCCGCCAATAACCTCACTGTTGAAGGAGGGACTTTGTTGAGCGCTGCGTTGGTGGATGCTTTACAGTCAGACAGAGGGACCGGGGACTTGAAGAAAAACACTTTTCAGGATTTTCAGAGGCAGAGAGGCTAATTTCCCCCCCAGACGACATCACAGAGAAGACATACAACAGATCGATAAACATGAAAAATCCTCTGTACTGGGCTATGCTGGTCGGGATGACCGTCCTGCTGATGGAGCAAGGTAAGTGATGTGTTTTGTCAAGCTTGTATCACTTGTTATCATTATCTCCGGCTCAGTTTTGACAGGACTGTGCGCCAATTTGTTATGTTCTCATCTCAAGTCCCATGTCGTGGGCAGCCTGTCCGCCTACATTTGACACCAGGATGCTTGCCATCTAAGCCGCAGCTTAAATTAAGCGATTAGTGAAGTGCAGTTTAGCTGTCTTGGTGCCAGTAGCTTGACTCTCTAAGTATCCGAGTGGTTTGCTTTGAATTTATTTATACACGGCTCGTTACCTTTTTTTTCCCTTCTGTGAAAGTTTAATGTTGTCAAGTTGATCCCCAGCAGATAGTTATGCCTCAGTTTTGCATTTTTTGCAGCGCCTCTGGAAAAAAAAAAAAAAAAAGAACAAGGTTAACGTTGTACATATAGTATGCTGGCAGGGCGGCTGTATCGTTCAATGGGACATGCTTTTATTTTAATGCAGCTAGACAGTTGGTGCAATAAATGTGTCTTTTCTGCGCGTATGTGGCTCCCGCTGCCCGTGGATCATCTTGACGCATGGTAAATCTCCCGGACGGGAGGTCTTTGCAGCAAAGTTGATTAAGTATTAGTTCTTAATCCACATTGACTTCGTGTTCAGGTCAGCCAAGTTAAGCCGCGTATTCTCCAGGCAGGCAAGAGGGCTTTGCTATTGGAAAAGGGGGGGGGGACATATGCGCCTGGAGCGGCTTCTGTCTTTTATTCGACCCTGTTTACACCTGACATTAAAAATTCAAGCCACCAACTAGACTGGGACTAGTGGGGCCCGAGATGCGCTTAAACAAACCTGCAAATTAAACCCATCTGCACTCCTGCAAGGACCTTACAAGCAAATTAAAGGAAATGAAAATAGCCTATGATTTCCCCTGTGTATCTTCATCACACCCAGTCTTCCCGGTGTGCGTTTCCACCTGTGTTTATCTGGCCTTGAGCTCCATCCTCAATCTGCAATAGGATAGGGCTTCAAGTAGCCTAACATTCAAACACATACTGTCATATTGTCTTTATTATATGGCAAAGACCCAATGCCATGTGGTGTGATGGTAAAAACACAAACAAATAAATAAATAAATGCAGGCTGGTTCTTATTCTTAAACATCAACCATCCAAATGTCACCATTTTTCATTTGGCCCAGCCCCCTTGCTCTTTACAAATGCCTGTGCTACTGTGCGAAATGCTTTCCTCCAAAACCACAGTACTGCCCAGCATGTGAGAGGCACTGCAAGTCTCCTAAACAAGCAATTTGTCCAGAGGTAGTACACTGCCAATATTGCGATGCCGAAGGTTTTCGAAATGACACATACAATTTTCAAAAATGATTCTTTCAAACTGAACAGGCAAAGATTCACAGTAGTGACACACCTGGTACAAGGACAGCAGCAACTCTCATTATAGTGCAGAATGAGCTGAGGTAACAATGTACACATCTGTTGTTTTCTTCAAAATGGATTTTTAAACAAGATGAGTTTAATATAATTTGTTATACTTGAGAGACTCGAAGAAAAGCAGAGTAAAATATGATCATTTAAAAAGTCTCCAAGTCTACCAATGAGTGAACCTTTCCCCCCTGCTTTTCACAAGGCCTTATTTTAAAATACCAATGATCAACAACTAGCCTACTTCTTAGGAAATGACAACAACAACAAATTAAACATAAATACAATTTTTCCCTTTATGTACTTAACATGGAAATCAGCTGTAGTGAAGGACTTGTTGCACTGAATAGTAGATGCTCCTTCTGTCCTCAAAGTACAATATGGACCAAATTACATCAGCTGTGTATAAAGTAAGAGAAATAAGCATATTCCATTGACGTTTACCCTTAGAAGCAAACTTTAGTCTTACTGTGAGTTCATGACTTGTGTAATTATGGAAATCATTGGGAGCAGTACATTCATTTTCCATTATCTAAACATTTGAACAGAACAGGGCAAAACAAATCAAAACATAACATAATATAACATAACATAATGTAATGTAGTGCTGAATTGCTAAATTGAGAAATCTGATGTAGCCTAATTATCTGGGACACTTTTTAACCTACTTATTGTGTGCTTTGAGATGTGTCAGTGGTAAGAAAACGATGGAATTAATCAAGCAACTCACTCAGTGAGATTTACTATACCAGAATGAGCAATTTCAACTTTGTGCACAGCATTTAGCAATCAGTTAATGAAATGAATCGCACTCCATCGCCAATCCAATACCAAATGTTACGTGGTTCGCAAAATAGTCTAGTCATCATTTTACAGGGAAGAAATAGCGTCAAGTGAAAGAAAACCTCTGTATACTTGACAGAGTTTTTGAAAATACATAAATCAGTGTTGGAGCCAGGGAGATAGTATTTTGTATAACTGTCACATCGGGAATGCTGTTAATACTTTTAATCCACTTGCAAAAATATTGCCCGTCTTTTTCCTGCTTCAAGCCCAATCCACTCTCCAGACAGCACCAAACTTGTGCTGAAGGCATTTGCATATCGTCAGATCGCTTGCAGAATTGGAGATGTGTTAGACTAGATTAGATTAGATGAAATTTAAATGATCCCCGTGGGGGAACGGGGTCATTGCAGTAACAGAAAACACGTACAGAGCAAATAGAGAGCATGCATGATAATTCAGCAAATAATTGCAACAAAAGAACATATTGAGGATAATACAACAATTAAATAAAGTCTGACAGATTTACAGGTTGCCAGATGTTTGCAGATTAGAGTTCTATAGCTTGCAGCATAAAAGCAGAGTGTGCAAAATGTGCATTGTTGGCTCTGCACATTACTAACTCCAACATTACTTTGCAGTTTTGTATGCGTTACCATACGTTAGCAAGTAGCACCCTACCTCCAATACTGGTACAGATGGAAGAACATATGCACAGTTACGTGCCCAGAAGTGCAAACGTGCATTGTTAGCCGCTCTCATTATCGGATCACATTTACAGCTGGAAAAGTGGCACGTGAGCGGAATGAATATTTATGAAAGAAAGAATAAATAGGCTCATATACGGAGAAATATGTACAGGTCCTCGCAGGGGTGCAGATCAGACCCACGCGGGTGTAGTGCAGATCACAGGGACGTGGGGGAAAACAGCGCAGAGCGGCTGATAGAGACGGTAACAGGCGGCCGGGCTAAAGCGATCCCCTAGCTGGCTGAGGCTGGAGCCGCTGTGGCAGGAAGCATTGTACAGCTGGATGGCAGTCGACACGAGTAAGTGCTTGAAGCGCTTCTCGGTGCACCTCGGGGGGATGAGCCGCAGGCTAAAATTGCTCTGGGGCCGCATCAGCTCAGTGTGGAGAGGGGTGTGATGCATTGTCCGGTGAGCTTCAGTTCGATTCGGTGTTGATGTGTTCTGCTTTTTTTTTTTTTTTTCCCTTTCTCTTTTGTATGTGGTAATGGTTTGCAACTTCAGCGCTTGTTATTGATTTTGTTACGGCGCAGAACTGTGTTTCACGCGGATCCTCAAGTTTTAGTTTCGTTAGAAAATATGTGTGAATATAGTGAAGGGCAGCTTTGTGGCGCCCCCCCTCAATGAAAGTAGTCTTCTGTTATTTTCTTCTCTCCAACAGCTTTGTCATGGAGAGGGCGCCTTCTGCTAGATTTATGCTTGACCTCAATGTCATACATGGTGAAGAAGCAGTAGTAGTATGGGCGCGGGGCTCTTCTGCTCTTTTCTTTCCATCAGTATGAGGTACACTGAGGTGATGCAGTGGAGGCAAAGAACAACAATTGGTCATACTGTTTTTCTTTGTGGATTGAATTTGCAAGTAGTGTCCAAAATGTGTGAATACATGTTTGTCTAAAACCTGAAAAAAAAACAAAAAAATCTGCACCCAGTT
Organism: Centroberyx affinis; assembly: GCF_046629955.1. Lineage (NCBI taxonomy): Eukaryota > Metazoa > Chordata > Actinopteri > Beryciformes > Berycidae > Centroberyx > Centroberyx affinis. The sequence continues at coordinate 26,568 of NW_027279531.1, forward strand.
AGTTACAACAATAGACCCGTCTTCCACGAGAACTGAATGAACAGACTCAAACATGCGAGGGGTAGGTGGAAAGCAGTCAGACGCCGAAACCAGTGGGCGTTATATTTGTTGGAAGAAGGCAAACAAGTTGCACACACACACACACACACACACACACACACACACACACACACACACACACACACAAAATGCAAAACACACTGAAACATCATGATATCAAACTGTCCAAAAAGAAGGAGCATATGTTCTTTTTTTCCCTCCAAAAACCAAAAAACCCAAAAACAAAAACCTACAATTCTTTCTGGAGTATTAATCCAGCTTAAGATAAACACTGGTAATGAGGCAGTCTCATTGTCTAAGCGGGGCAGCCCCCCCCCCCACTCCCCTTCCTTACCCCCCCCCCCCCCCCCCCTCCTCCTCTCTCTGTATGTGGCTGGGAGAAGACAGTGCAGGCTGTGTTGCCAGGATGCAGCAGAAACTCTTGTGGTTTTCTGGCCAAGGCCCTCGCAGGCCTGTTTATTGTGCGCTTGTCTTTCCTCCACCAGCCCGCCCCGGCCAAAGACGCGAATTATAGCCGGCTAAATCGAAATTTGGAGCAACAGCTGTTATTGGAACGACCGGCCCGAGAGAGAGAGAGAGAGAGAGAGAGAGAGCGTTAGAACGGATAGGGGCGGCATGGCGCGCTCGCTGTATGCCGCCTTTTGTTAAAGACATTGAGATCATTGTTGATGGGTAGAGAGTGTTCTCCTCTTATCGCAGGGTTACAGCTACTCAGTGGGGATCTGGAGAAAGAGGCAGAGCCGCCGCGTGTAAAAAATGCCCGTGTCCGTCTCCCGCCGCACGGTCCACATAATGGCTCCGATGCGGAATGAATGGGCCGAGCTGGCGGATGGCAGACAAAAGGCAGGTAGGAGAGGCTATCTCCACCTGCGCGCAGTGGAGCGATATCAAAACGCGATAAAGGGACATCATGTAAATTGGACGGGGAGATGTATTTTAAGCGGGACAGTTTACCGGCTGCGAAGGAAAAATACTCTTACACTGTAATGCGATGCGTCATCAGTTTGTGAAGGGATTTACCTTTTTCGGTCTACTTCAGTTACTGATTTCCTCCGTTTCCCAGAATGCCTTTCGACAACACTCGGAGGACAGGCGTGAACTTGTTGCATTCTGCATGTAGGTACAGAGACCTGTGGCTGCATTGCATTCTGGTCTATTGAGGCTGCTTCCCCCCTGTATGATAGTATATGAAGTATCAAATGGTGAGTCTAGAAAGAAGCCCTCGCTTTTTGATTTCGAAAGACTCGAACCAAAACCTGACGTTCACCGCTGATGTTTTACACAACTGAAAAAACAATTCTAACACTTTAACAGTGTTTAAGTGCTTTAACATTTTTCCTTGACTCAGGAAGTTGCCCTTGAAAGGCGTCATGTTTTGTTTTGTTTTTTTGGTCATTTAAACTGCTTCCTGACACAATATGTTATTAAGGAAATTAGGCGCATTAGGTGCAGATGATGAGTGTGAGTAATTGACATTGCTTACTCCACAGATGTGAAATTGCCACTTTCCTGTTCCATCAAAATAACAAGAGGGCTTATTTGTTTACTGAAAAAGCAGATTACAAATTGGAGGTAATTGGTATCCAGTTGTCTTGTTCATTCCTGTAGTGGGAAACAATGTACTTGCCACATTTTATTGCAGCAGTCAAGATTGCAAATGACATGTCCTTTTTGTGTTTTTTTTTTCATATCACAAATGTAGAATGATTTTTGGGTTGTAGAAACTTTCTTGCAACACTTTAATAGAGGCCTGATTGATTCACTCACTCTCACTTTGGGTCAAGAATTGAAAAAGTAGCTGGAGCATCGACTGATGGCTTGCAGCATCTGTATTGTGCCAACAGACAAAGAAGAAAAACAACAACACTTGGAACACGTTGAGAAAAGAAAAGATTTTTGGAATATAATCATTATATACTGTAGCTTTCACTGTTCCTATAGAACATGACAACAAGTAGTAAGAAATAGATAGATGGAAAATTCAGAAGTGATGTTTGACAAATGCAGATAAACACTCCCAGTCAAATCATTCACGGACAGAAAATTATGTTGTATTCTGTTGTATTCGAGGTAATGGAATTGTATTGAATGAAACCCTGGGTTTGCAGATGGCCTCTCCACCACTTTCCTGGCTATCCAGTACTGCAGCGTCATCACACAGCAACAATACATCCAATCACACAAAAGTACAGGGTGAGTTAACTGAGGAGGTTTTCTTCCTCCGCGAAGTTTGCCAAGTCCCAGTGAGGTGGTCATGTGGCTCGGTGGCAACAAGGGCCATTGCCAGGAGAGCCTGATTAATAAGCAGCGGGGATAGTGACTCGAGACTGCGTCCATTCACCAGGTTGTCGTGTCTGAGGAATGCTGCCTTGTCCAGAGACCCACAGCTCTCGCTCAGTGCCAGTTGTTTCTATGTAAGCAGCCTTATAGGAAATGCTGCTGGATGTATATTTGTCCTTTGGCGTGAGGGAATGCCAAAGGCTGTTTAGCAGAGTGGCATGAAGTGCTGAGAGTTCAAACTCTATCAACATTTTTGACTTCTGACACAAAGGCAGATTTTTTTTTGCTCAAGAGTTTAGAAGAGCTAAACTAAGAAAGAAATTGCTGAGAGGCATAGATTCCAAGTTGCCAGGCATTTCTCAAGTTCTTCTTGTTTGTTAGGAGCATTATTTATGAAGCTGTTATATGCAGCTGCAAGTTATGGATTTTGGATGCCGTTTCCTGCATCTCATTTGAATAATCTCATCGAACATCTGTTGGTTAATTTTTTTTTTTTTTTTAAATTAAATTCTATGCACATAGGTTAGAACAACACATATAATCAAAAGGATAAAGGAACAAGGCGCTGTGCTGGGGGTCGATGCAGTGACCTCTCTCTGAGACAAATCCAACCACAAACAGAATAAATTATAATACATAAAATAGTGAAGTGTCAAGTGTAAACTTCCTTGCAGTATCATCCGGCAATCTATATAAATTTTGGCCTAAAATAATATCACTTATGGCAAAGTGCCAGACTCAGTACCTCATTCAGCCTCTGGACCCCCCCCCAGCCTCTGGACCCCCCCTCACTTCAGTACAGAATTGGCACTTTTTAGCCACATACCAAATGTATGACAACTGCCAATGCTGTGACTCGAGGTATCCACATTTATCAAGAAGTAATTTTGTGTTATTTATGTGGGGGAATGGTAAATTAAATAAGATAATTAACTATAGGCTGATTTTTTTTTTTAAAGGGGCGAAAACTACTACTATGGGCCTCTATTCTTGTCTATGTGTCATGTATTTTGGTGAAGAGCTTTCCAAAACAGTCAATGCGACGCATCTATTGAACACTAAGAATTACTCTTTGACTTTTGTGCTTCCAACTTTCCCACCTCCGAGTGCAGACAAATCAAAGCGTGCCTTTTTCTCATTTCAGTCCAGCAACAACAGCTTTCCCCTCGAACAAAGCGGCTAAAATGGCGTAACACATAACCTATAGTATATAGTTAGGAAGAAATGTGTTGGGAGAAAGTATAGGATGCAGTGGAGAGAAATGACAGGAAGAGCCGCGGCTGGCAAGGTAACGGACAAGAAGCTGCCAAGGAATCACTGTGAATGATGGTATTTGTCTTCCATTTGTCCGGCCAATACAAACACAACTGGAACTGCAGTGTTGCAATGCATTTCAGAGGGGACCGCTTTTGCAGACTTTACTTAGCGTTTGCCCTGGGTATCTTGAGCATTGAGCGTCATCACTCGTTTTCAGCGATGCCCAGATCCACTCATTAAAGTACACACATTCGCAGTCGGGAGCATCGCAGCGTAAGAAGAAGCCGTAGTCTTGTACTGTTGCCACTGGACACTGGTCGCACTTGTGTTTCTTGCTAGAAGCGGTAGTTGATGCCCGCACAGTGGGAGCTGGAGTGTTTTGTAGCTACACATGAAAACTCCGGTTCTCATGCGGAAAATGGTATTTCGGAGGCCTATTTCAGGATTGCTAAAAGCAACGGGAAGAAACAGCGAAAGCCGGCCGGGCCGACAGGCCGGATGATCATGGAGTAAAATATTTACCAGCAAAATTCAGCCAGCAGCAAAGTTACATTCCTACCAAGACACATACTGTAGTAGCTACGGTCTGAATGTGAGATTACCCCCTCGATGAGCCCCGCAACGAGCAAAAGCAGCTTTCTGTCTCGCTATCTGATTCTAATTTGTCTTTGTTTGCTTTTTGATTTTGTTTCCTTGTTTGCCTTTTTTTTCTGCTCAGCGTGACCTTGCCGTGATCTGAGAATTCCATTGTCTGCCTTATAATCTGCTTACCTGTAGTTCTTGTGTCCTGAATGGGTAACAGCTCTACCCCATTGTGCACCAAATATCCCTCTCCTGCCTGCACCGCTGATACAATCAACTTGTTTCTGCTATTCTTAACCCACTTGATTGTGGCGACTTCCCAGCGTTACGGGAGCGCTTATACAGCCTGAGATAGTCTCCTCAGCCTCCCATATGTTCTCTTTATCTGATTTGAAATCTCAAAGAAGGAAACGGCTCTACTTTTGGTGGGGTCCGGCAGGTAGATACCTATATCAATCATACAGCATCACCTGCCCAGATCCATGACATCCATCCCGAGATAAGGAAATCCACTCAAGACCGGACCCGCCCACCTCCATTAATAGGCGCCTCACAGTTGGGAAGTGGCTGTGTATTCCGGGCCCCGCTTAAACAGCATAGCGGTATCATTGTAATCTTGGAGCAGATGGCGGAGTTAGTGGTTAGCAAGCACATGGTCTGTGGAATAATCTGTGTGTAATTATTGGGGGCTTGCCTGGGCATTTGTGAGAAGCACGAGAGATAATATTTCAATTAGTGCTATCATTGATTGTGCTGGAAGCCCCTTGGCAAAGGCCTTTGTGGTGGCAATCTGGGAGAGTGTTAATAGGAAACAGTTGAGTCTCTTGAGAGCAGGAATCTTCATTAAGGATATAGTTGTCATTTTTTTTCCTCTTGAACCACCTCTTAGTTGAGCTGCAAAGTCGTTCAACGAAGTGGGTCTGCAGGAACTCGTCGTTCCTCACTCAGTTTTGTTTCTATTGCCATAATATATGCCCCCTTGCAAACAAAGGTGACACCGTCTTTTCAATGGAAGGGGGGATGTATTGTGATCCGGAAGTATTAATCTTAAATTTCTGACGTGGCGGGATAGAGCCTGACGATGTTATCTGAATCATTCCTCTACCCTCGTGATTGATGAATGTGAGGTCGCCAGATCGATCGGGCCAATGTAACTCAAAGCGCCTCTTAAAGGACCTACAGGCGCTCACAAAGAGTCACGGAGAGCCCCTAGATAAGTGAAGAGAGCTGACAGGAATTACGAGCTTTGTATTTCTGTTTGCAGTTCAGAGGCGCATGAATGTGTGCACGGCCACGTCCAGGATATGCAAGCTCATAAATATTTACCCAGTGTTTTCCATGTTCTGGACATTACGATAGTCATGTTTTCGATGACTGAGTCAGCAGAAGAAAGGAGCGCGGCGCATGACATCTTATAGCTTCGCCCGGTACTCATGAATATTTATGAAACGCCAGTCCGCCGAGAAGACTATTACGGTTCAGACCTTGTCAACCTAGCTTGCATCCCCCACCTTGTATCTGAGAAATTTAAGTTCTTGGCAGAGTCGGCACACAGTTGGTTGCCAATCTGCATAGAAGTAGCTTTTTAATTGCAATCACATCAGGAGCAGCTGTCAAAGATGAGCCCTAATGCCATTTACCAAGATGATTAGACCGAACGCATGGAGCACGGTGAATGCGGTGCTGTCAGTCTGTTGTGGCTTACTTGTGGCAAGGCATCACTGATGTCCAGCGACGGGTCTAATGCACCTTATTGTGCTGCCAGCGCTCTGATCCGACCCCTCTAAATCGCTCTGATATGGTCGAATAAATCTCAGGAGATTGTGTTTTTGTGGACTTAATTTCAGTATGAGGTGTGAGAATTGTAGATTCATTCTGTTGTTTATTGAAATGCCACAGACGGGGCCCTGCTGTCCATAATGTAATCTTGCAATAGATATAAATGTCATAAAGAAATAATTTTTGATTTGTAACAATAACCGGTATCATGTGCACAGAATTATTAGCTGTAATTTACAAATCCTCCATCCCAAAACAAGTGCAACATCTTTATTTTGGTCCGTAGGGTACATAGGTTTTCTTGGCCAATATTGTTTAATATATTGGAAGCATTGGAGTCTGTGAATAACAGGCATTTTACCCCAGAAAAATGGAATAAGATATCATTAGTGTGTGCACTGAAAACAAACTTGGCAGGGAAAGTTTAATATGACTGTTGTTTCAGGACTTCATTTACAACCAAAGTCTCTACAAAGCTCTTTGCATTACTTCAGACTTTGCTATGCTCATTAAATTTCATGGAAGCTTATGTAGCCCCCCCCCCCTTATAATTAATGCTCAACGCTTGAGTGGCAATCTTAATAGTCTTTTAAATGGTCAATACAGAAATGAATGTTTCTCATTAATCAAAATCCCATTGCTGTGATTTCTGCAAAGCTGTTTTCTTAGCCTTGGTATAACACACCATTCAGTTAGGCCAAATGCCATTGTCCCAAATTGAGAAATCACTTTGTTTTCCCTTCTCATAATGGAGAAGTCTTTTGGGAGTTATGATTAGAAACTATATTGTTTTCCTCAAAACTGTAAGCTTGGTTTCAGTATGAAAATATGCTTTAATGATCAATCCTTGCTCAAAAAAGGCTTGCTGGTCACTTTCCAAATCTGCAGGAATCCTACTATTCCAAATGGGGAGAGCAATTAAAATAGTCATAAAATCACTGACTACTTTGTGATTCTGCCCTGAACCGAGGCCAACACAGTCAATAACTTTTTCACAGTTGTATGTGCAAATTGCTCATTATTCCACAACACCAGATATGGAATTAAAAAAACTTGAATGACAACCTAAACTTTTCAAAAGGACAATTAAAAGTCCTTTCCCCTTTTTTTTTTCCTTTTTTTTTTTTTTACATGTGATTGTCCATGCTAATTGGAAAATATATATAGTCACTCAACCAGCTGAATTATGCAGCACTGGTTTTAAACTGGGACACACTTGCCCACCCTCATTTTGGTGGCTATACGGCAAACCAAAGCGACCTGTGCAGTTCCCTTGCAGAATTTATATATGCCACGCTCTCCACTCATCATATCAATTAAATAAATATGATTGCATTAGCAGCTTTTAGCCCAAAATACATGTATCATGAGTATTGTGAGAAAAACAATCCTTAGTTGCACCTAGTTATTCTGTTTTGTTGCAAATCTCCGAACTAGCAGCAGCTGCCATTAGGGCACACACACACAGTTAGCAACACATTTATAATCTTTCATATATCTCCATCTGATATGACGCGTTTAATCATATCCTTAAATTATAGGTCAATAATGTGCTCACTAGTGGTAAGGCTATATAACACAAGCGTGTAATAAGATGAACTTTATTGACCCTTGAGGGGAAATGGGGCCATTGCAGCACCGAAGAAAAGGAAATAGATTGCAATGCATAAAAATATTTAATGATCATCACGTTTCTAGTGGCTGGAAAGAATTCTCCCTATGTTGATCATTGGCAGATTTACAGACCGTCTTGGATGGTGATGCAGTATTTTTAGGTGTTGAGCGTATTTATGTCTCATTTCTGACTGATTTTGATATTAGATACATGCGGCACCCACCCATCATCTGTGTTCATTTAGTAAAATGGTAAGTTGTAATATTTGTGCTGTAAAAATACTTTTGAGGGCAGTTGGATTTTTTGTATAGTAAAGACAGCTAGTGGAAGATGGAACTACACACTGTTGACTAGGGTTAGACCGATATTGGCCGATATTGGCCTTTCATTAAATATCAGATATCAACCAGTCATGTCATCCACCGCCTATATGATGGAAGTTCCTCCCTGACCACAGCTACATTAAAACACAATGAAATTTGATTTTCTTTTGCACATTTTATGAATTCTGTGTTTCATAAATTCATTCTTCATTTAAAGGCAGTAATCTATTCCAGAGTGTTTCTTACCATTGAATAGGTGGGATTGGTCACTCTGCCTTGAAGAGCTCCTAAGCCTAAAAGAATATCATTAGTCTGAGTTTCGGTGGAGAGTTTTAGTGTCCCATGATGACCTAAATGTTGTTTCAGAGGCTTTGGTGGAAACATTGAATACTTGTAAGTTTTGGCATGAAAACCTATCAGCATTGGAACTTCAAAACCCCACATGAATCTAATCCTAATTGCAAATACAAAAGCCTCAGTGTGCAGCGGGTTCGATAACAGCGCAGACTCATCTACCTGGAAGATAGGTTCGGTTGTCATGATGTCGATTGGATTTTGGTCTTTAACAGCTGCTGAAGCCCACTGCATGGGATTTCATCAGGCTGCAATATTGAGCAACTGACCACAGAATGGAAATTGGCCTCAGAGAGAATGGTGATGACAAATTGCACATGACCAGTAAGAAGCATTTGACTCGTTTCAGCTGTTTTTCTACACTCTTCATAGCTATAATTCACTTCTCCGTATCCCGGAAAGCCCTGCTCTTGCAGCATATTCCGCCTACTGCATCGTATTTAGGTGATAATGCGCCATGTTCAACTGCTCAACTGGTGTAGGAAACCTTATTCTGCCATTTTTTTCTTTCTGGGTCATGGGGAAAAAAATAATTTCCTAGGGTGGTGAAACTATCAGGGAGGGGTCCTGACCCATGCATCAACACTCTTCACAGGCAGAAAATGGCTCCTCTGTCACATACAATGCATGGCTTCTCACAATTGGCTGCCTTACTGGACATGCATACAATGACACGCTCACTGTACGCCTATGTGAGTTATCTTTGTATTTTTTTTTTTTTTCTTCAAATCATCAGGACTGGTGTTTATTTGCAAGCCCGCGCTGCTATATTTAATGTAAAAGCGAGTGTTGAATGGCAGAGCCTGCGGAGATGAAAGCAGCGTGATATACAGCAGACCACAGAATTGCTTTTCTTCGCTTTATTGGAATGTACCACCATTTTGAGCTTGTTTGGGCGAGAAGGAACATCTAATTTACATCAATGTCAGGTCCAGCTTGTTTGAACAAACAGACTGACACCGCATTTATAGTAGCATGGAAGGAGTATTCCTCTGTCATATGTTGTATTATGTCATTTAATGTAATAATTCTATCTGCTGGTCGGCCTGTCAGTGTAAAATGTCATCTATATAACTAAAGAGCGATATCAGAGGCACCTTTCAACGCGGTTTCTATTTAGACTCGCTGTGTTATTGCCAGTGTCACATGACAGCCCTTTTAGCCACATCAAGAGATCATTGCAGCTCGGCGTTCAAAGTGGAAGCTCACTTCAGGCAGTGAAATAAAAAAGGATGTGCACTTCTTTATCATAATGTGGTGAGACTCAACTCTAACTTTGAGGCCAGTCTATAATTTATATATCTACATCACATCTCCAAGAGAGTCTTTGGAATGAATATGAAATTCAGCTCCCCTTCCTTTTTTTTGATGACTTGATGGAGTGAAAACTAACTTTTTTGAGTTGAGAGATATAGCAAACCTTAAATGAAAAATGACTTTTCATGCCATACTTATTGGACTATTTATGCCTTTCCCATTAAGTAAAACTGCCTTTCTATCCCTAACTGATATCCCATTGGTTTACACTATTGAATAATCCCTCCCCTCGTTATGACCCGCCCCAATATCCTGTTATCACATTAATGAAGCAAGATGCTCTCAAAATGCGGTTTCACTGTGACTTCAAGGTGCTCCAAAGGAAATGATAGAGGCCAAAAAAAAAATCACAAAAAAAATGTGCCGAAGAGAAATTCCTCCTCAAAATAGCCCAAAATTATTATTTTTTTCCCTGGCACCTGGGGGTGGAACATTTTGATTGACCTCTCATAGCAAGCTTGAAGTATTGCAATTTGCTCTAATTATGTGATTTGCTCTCCTGCATAATAATTGGTAATGCTATTCATCTTTTCACGAAAGATCCTGTAGGTCCTGCACCAGCGCTGGTCAGGGCTTTTGCGCAAGCTGTTTGTCAAGGCTACTGAAAACAAACCTGAATGACTCATCGGAAGTCTTACCAGATTACAAACTCATTTGTAAAGTATCTGTGGGAGATGATTGGGTTGTTCTTTAGCCTTTTCCCAAAGGACAAACAACTATCACTCTCTTAGTATTGGCTGGTTTTATTATTTTCCTCGCCATCTTCTTGAAATAAGATGTAGTCGTCTCCGTCAGAAGAAAAGGAGAAAGCGAAGATTTTTAATCATTAATAATGGTCTCGTGTCGTCGATTTACGCCAGTTGATCCATCCTATACTTCCGAGTCACGTGCAAGATACAGTGCCACATTCAGTCAACTGTATCCCCCAAAGTTTTCAAGTGTGATTGTTCAAAGAGAGAGAAAAAAAAACTCCTCCACACTCATCCAATATTTGCAGATAAGAGAGCCCTGCATTGAAGCGGTGGATGAAAATCTTAATAGCAAAGACAGATTCAGACGTGTCTCAGGTTTCACTGGCCAAACCAGCACAGCATCACAGAATGACAGGACAGGTTTGAGCGGAGGACAATTTGATTTTAAACATGTTTCACCATTTTTTTTTTTTTCATGCCCGCTTTGATGTATAGACTTGGAAGTGCAGATCACTGTATATTCCCCCTGTTCAAGAACGAATCGTTTTTTTAGGTTTGTAGCATAAATGTATTAATGAGGAATCTTCCGCACCAGGAAAAAGTCTATTTTTAGTCGCTTTACAGTGACTGGATCCTTCTCTCCAAGACACATCAAAGGCATACTGCATACACAAGAACTAAGCGCTATGTACAATGGGTGACTTGGATCGTTTGGCCACTTAGCAGATGTGATCTAAAATCCAACCTCAAATATTGGCCTCCAACTGTGGCGCTTCCAACTGCTCCACCCATTCCTCTGGCTTACCTGTAGCCATCTGTCGAGAGGCAGCAAAAGAGCAATAAGAGACTGTTGTTTGCAGTCTGCCTTCTCTTTCATCTCTTTGTTTTGGAGTATATTGATTGCACACCATGCTACACATAGAAAAAATGTGATCTAGATACTTGCTTTCCCCAAATCTCCAGTCTCTTCTCCTTTTCTGTACGTCTTAATAATCCAGCGAAGAATGAAAGTGAAACAATTTTAATGTACAGAGATTAACAGTAATGCAAATACAATTCTGTGTGTATGTTCAATGCATAATTTAAGACACTAATCTCTTAAATTAAGTGTTATGATATATAGCCTGGTGTTATATGCAGGGATTTCACATGAGCTACAGTGGAAACATTGACTATGTCTGTAGGTGAAGTGTTACCATCAGCAGTAAAATGCACAATAAAATCTGTGCGTCTGACCTTGACTTTCCTTGCTTCTTACCTTTTGTTTTGGAAGGTAGCCGCTGTGGTCAGAATAAGTCATTACTCCGCCCCGACCAGCCAAACACAGCTATTAACACTGAAGTCCCCAGCTGCAATACAAACAAACCACTACCTGCAGTAAAGGACTGCACAGACTCTTTGGGAGTTTGGCCCATTGGTCGCTTTAATCTCATGTTACTCGTAGGCGATTAACATCTAAGTATGAAGATGAACCTGTTGGTAAGACAAATATCATATTGGTTTTTATTTTATGGCCTGTAGATTCATAACTTCTGAAAACAGAACCTCAACCTTCTCTTAACCTTTTCAACTCTTTGAAAGTTCATTCTTTTTGTCAAATTTTATGTCTATTTTACCAATCCCCTAAACAAGCCTGGCAAGTTTAGATACTTGACTAACCATCAGCCTTAGAGCTGCTACAAGTTCTCATTTTCTCACTTTAATGATAATGCTAGTCGCCTACAATTACTTAACATACTGTATGCTAAAGCATTAGCATGCGAACTGGACAGAGCTATCTACTGGAGACACTGACACAGTCTCGTCAGATATTGGGTAAGGTAGAAGTAGTAAGGAGTAGTCTTTTAATTGCCATGCAAATTCAAGAGTAATTTGCATTGCACACAGTAGTCATCTCTGTCTTAGTGCACCTGCATGCCTTGAAGTTAGGCTACTTTGCTTTATCTGTATCTTGATTGCAAGGTCACCCCACTGAACTCCATTCTGTAATTCATATTAGAGGCATAGGTCTGTGCTCAGAGTGGGGCTACTTCATTATCCAGAGCAGGAGGGCACATTGCAACAGATTTATGTTAGATGCGTCTACCTGCACTATTAAATATAGATTTCCAGCTCAAACAAAGGAAATTGTTACTGCTGTTTTTTGTTTTGGCCTCATGAAATAATGGTTGATCACAAACATTAATGAGATGCCTTTCTCTGGATAAGACACTGGAAATCCAGCAAATTCATGAGGAGACTGATGCATTGTCGGTAGACCTACGGTTATTTACTTTTCGTAGCATCAACAACTGACATAAATGGGCATAGAGCTGGAGGCTCAGCTTGTTCAGCTATAAGCCATGCACTCACAATGCCGAGGGTTCAGATCCAGGGCATGACCTTTGTCTCTCTACCTCCTACCTCTCCTGCTGCTCTTCACTGTAGACCATCTGATAAAACAGGAAGCGTTTTATGTTATATTATTAACTTGAGTCTATGAAACACACCTGTGGACTTTTTTCAAGTGAATTTATAATTATTTTTAGTCATTTATTCTCTCGTGCCCCTCTCCCACCTACAGTAAAGAGTTACAGGCCATTTTGGGTGGCAGTACCAGAGGTCCCCCCCCCCCAAACGATTGGTTCGTTTCAGAGGACTTTTTTTTTTTTCTCAAAACGTCAAATAGTACAATTTCCCCCCTTTTTTCTACTGTGAACAAGGAGCATCCAAGACTGTAAAACCCATGAAAAGCGTCAGATTATCCAGTTCTAAAGATACCCTCCCTTTAATAATCTTTAATAGAAACTCTGTTGGCATACAGTAGATGACTGCTCCAAATCCATGTGAGTGCTACCAACTGAATTTGGTAGAATATTTTGGGATTATATCGGAAACGCACAATAAAGGACTCCGGGGCCCAGAAACACGATGGGTACCAGGGACTCAGAACATACAAAGCGAGAGCTCTCGTCTCTCATCACTCTTCCGCTGGATTCATTTCAGAAAGTTAAAAACAGAGCTCAGATTCCTCTTTTTTTTTTTTTTTGTCAGGACTTGGTTAGGGATATTTTAAGTAACACAGAGAAATTGGCTGAAGCGAAATTCGATTTGAACTTTCTCAGATTGGGACGGTCATATCCTTGAGGCTAGCCTGCAGCTATTCTGAAGGCCATGCATAGGTAATGCCCTCTGGGAAGGAATGAACAGCAGCCGGGATATTTTTTTCTGTATGGGTGTCCCAGACAGCAAGGCGAAGAAAAGGGTTTAGACACTCGCCTTTTGTGTGTTCAACTGGCTCAATATTGGAGACAGACAGTGGCCTATTTGCTCTCATGGTAATAGCTGTGGTGTTTGTTGCTGAGGGGTTTATTTAGGCTGATTGGCTAAAGGTTGCAGTGTGTCTGTTTTCCTCCCACAGTATGCTTGCACTCCTATGTCTCCCTATCAGCAACTGTCAGCTCAAACCCATTCAGAGAGGCACATAGTCTTATCATAAATGGTGTAATGCATCCTCGTCGTGCATGCTTTTCGCTCTTTCTGTTTTTTTCCGCCCGGTGTACACACTCCCACGCGGAGCAGATACGATGGACAAGTTCATTGGTATGTACGCGGCGTTCTAAAATAAGGCAAGCCCACACTGGGATCATCAATAGGCTGACACGCTGTTGTGGTGGTGGAGCAGAGAGGTTAAAATAATATCTAAATCAGGAAATTCTGGGAACTGTGAGACTGAAATGAATCACTCCTGTCTCATAGCATTTTCTACAGCACCTCTTTGAAAACCCTGACACGCTGTATCTCTCTCACCAGATGGTAGGCCTCTTGGAAGTTGTTTTTCACAGGGGTTCTTTTTGCTCTACAACTAGGTACTGCGAGCACAGGGAAATAATATTGCCATTAGTATGCAAAGAGATGGTTAGGCCTTTTTTTTTCATAAACCTTGGGCCCATTTGCTTTGTGACTCATTGTCAGATTTCTGCCTGCCCGAAATGGGTAATTCAAATGAGACCTTGTTATGGGGCAAAAATATTAAAATCAATATTGTATAATATTTGCCGTTATTGTGGTGCCAGTGTTTGTGTTGTATCTAGTACCCCGAGAGATTTGGAAATTAAATGGGAAGCGTATGACATTGCCATCTACACAAAATGACTGGAATTAGAAGGCAAAAAGCAGTGTTGGATTGCAATTTCTAAAACATACATGGAAATGTATTACCTTTGAATTGAAACTTGCAGTCATTTCAGAAATTGTTTTTTTTCAGGTTTTTTTTTTACCTAAATCATTTGAGATAAAACTCCTCTCAGCTTGTTCCACCACACCATTTTCTTTACAGGTAACTGCCAAAACAAATAAAATGTGTAAGTGAGATACTAAGGTGTTCTGATGACTTTATTCTAATAATAATACCTTATATGTGTATGATGATGACTTTGTTCTAATAATAATACCTTATATGTGTATGATGATGACTTTGTTCTAATAATAATACCTCATTTATCTCTTATTATGTGTATTGCACTGTTCTAAAAGAAAGTTTGCAAAGGGAATCACAGTCAAGCCGATGAAAAGACACAAACAAAGTTACACAAGAAAAGGAAAAGAGGCAAATCAAAGACAGAAACGGGTCGGGGCATGGACTCGGGTAAAAAGTGGGATTAAACCACCAAACCAATACAGTATAGTGCTCAGCAAACCATCAACCGTTATGGGGAGGTCTGTACTTTATTGGCATGGTTTAGGTCAACTCCACCCCTTAGAGGGCAGGTAAACACCAGTAAATGGGAAACCACTTCTGAGTGAATGCCTTTATCCTATTGTGAAGCATTTCCATCCCAACAAAAAGATCCGCTATCCGCAGGGAATGAGTTTGTGTGTAAATGGTTTCATGAGCATGAAAGCTGCATAACCTGAACCACTGTATGCCTTTGCAAGATCTCAGCCCAGCAGAATACGTATAGCAGGTTGTGGAAGTTGCACTAGATTTCTGGCAGCTATACCTGCGCCAGGATCAATAATCAGAAACTGTACAAGGCAATTTGAACAATCATTTTGATGGAACTTCTATTCGGCTGCATAAAAACATGATGTTTGCTACCGGATCCTGGCACCGTTGTGAGATTTTCTCAGAATGGAATTCTCTGCCAATTTTGTTTGCACGTGGCATGATGCATGGTTTCATCACCCCGGCCGGTTTAATTAAGAAATGCAGCAGAGTCCCCCGTGTTAGCCTCAGTGTGACAGGGAAAGGCAGGTAATGACAGAGGCAGGATAGACACTCAGAGGATGCTGTAGGACTCATCCTTCCCTTTTTACGTCTCCTTTTTCTAATTCCTATACACACTATTGCATGGTGAGCCATCAAAGAAAAACCTTACATTAGAATAAATTTTACATTTTTGTTTGTGAGATCTTTGTTTAATCATCCTATCTCCATCTTCTCCACACACCTAGATTTTCTTCTCGGTTTAAAAAGAAGCTATTTGCAGTAATTTGATAGAAATAGGTGCACCCGTCGATCCTCCCCAGAGGAGCCTGGCCCAGTGCTCCAAGTTACCTCAGATGGACTTGTTATTAGGCATAGACTCTGACACATTTGACCTTCTTGACTCTCCAGCCTGAGTGAAACGAGGACGTCATTAAGAACTCAAGGTCAGAACGAGGACCACGGCAATCACGTAATGACAGGGAGGACCGCGTGCTTCACTCGAGAGGAGGCGGTCTCGCTGAAGGTGGCTGTATTTATCGAAAATACCCTTTTCTGAGCCAGACGGCTTCATTGTCCCCCGATGTTCAGACAGCCATTTCTTTGCTAAGGCCCTTAATGTATGGTTTGTTTAGCAGGTGTACAAGTTGTGCTCTTACTATCCATTCCACTTGAGCGCTGTGACGGCTTGATATAACTTGCGACAATTACTAGGGACCAACATGAAGGTCCATCAGATGGAAATGTACTATAGATATGTAATTACCAAGGACCATCTTTTTTAAATGTACTTTGTCATACTGGAATATAATAGCATTTGATTGCACGTTGTGCAATGGGGAGTAAAATGAGCATGGATCAATCAATGCCAACACACACTGACTGTGATTATACAGGTGCAAACTAGCTTTCTTTTGCACAAGCTATAGCAGGCAATCAGCTCAGTCAGCGATGGCAGTGGACGTTTTCGCACCTTTCCACCATGGCTGACTGAGTGGTCAGGCTGAGACCTGCAGCAGGTTGAAAAGTAACAGGCAGTTTTCTCACTGTCCAGAGGTGAAGAGCTATTAGCCCCGCTCTATGTGAGACTGAGGTCTCTCACCAAGCAAACTGAGCCCTTAGCTCCTGCTTGGGCCGCTTCAGGCTTCAGCTTACTGGGTCTATATTTCAAATTTCCTATTGTCCTTGTAAAAGTTAATGGGCCTCTTGTGAAATTATGGCTAAAAATGTGCTCCTTTGGTTTTGTGGGATTTTCGTATGGGCTGCATGTGGGGGGGCAGGGGTGTTTGCATGTGTTTAACTAAGCCAAGCAAGTTGGTTGTAAAGTTAATTAACAGTAACTCCTAAGTGGTTGTGATTTTAAATCCCCCACAAAACCCCCCTGCAGCAAGCCGGAGGGGAGGCTTGTGATTTGGATTTCTCTTAAGTGGCTCTCCCACCTACGTGCTCACATGAATCACTGCATCATTTTGGCTTTCACACCACATCCTGCATGGGCAAAACAGGAGCGGAGCTAAGGCTGCATCACTAAAATCACATTTTAGGTTTGAAGAAGTCCGATCCTCCTCAGAGATGCGATGAAACACTCCAGCAGAGCCGATGCATGTTATGTGCTGGGACCGCTTTGCAGCGAATTTGTAAAGTCATGTCACAGGCTTCCATCAAGGGGATAAAATAGAAGTGGCTGTAGTGTAGTGGTTGGCAACCAATCACTCCTCTGTCTGTTTCCCGGCTGAAGGCAGAGGTGGAAGCCCGGCCATCAATATTCTCTCTCCCTCTCTCTGCCTTCCCTCCCTCTTCAGTCTCATCCCAGACAGGCAAGTGCTTTATTAGATAATTTATTAAATCTTTTGGTGCGCTCCATTGTAAGTTGGAAGTCAGATATTCACACCTCCGTGCCTTCCAGTTGTCCATCTTGGAAAAATCAACAGAGAAACATGGAGGCTGTGAGATTTTTTTCCTGCCTAGCGTAAAATACTGTTCGCAATGTAACACTTAATGTTACGTCAACCATTTAGCAACGTTAGGTAGCTAGTTAGAGTAGAAAATTAGCAACCGTGCGAAATTCCCTTTGTGCCTTCCAGCGGTTCATCTTGGAAAAATTTGCAGAGAAACATGAACGCCATGATATTTTTTATGCCTAACGTAAAAATACTGTTCCCCATGCAACAACTAATGTTATGTCAATGATATTTGGCAGCGTTAGCTAGCTAGTTAGCGTGGAATATTAGCAACTGTAAGTGAGAAATTCCCTTTGTGCCTTCTAGTGGTCCATCTTGGAAAAATTTGCAGAGAAACATGAACGCCATGATATTTTTTATGCCTAACGTAAAAATACTGTTCCCCATGCAACAGCTAATGTTATGTCAATGATATTTGGCAACCTTAGCTAGCTAGTTAGCGTAGAATATTAGCAACTGTAAGTGCAACTTCCCATTAAAATTGATATGTTCAACCATTTACCGCACATGTGTTTTGATTTAATTGATTTAATGTCAGGCAATGCTGAAAATCAAACTTAAGGGTATTTTGAGGATTAAACATGCTAAAAGTAATGCTGTGTAGCGTTTACAGTGTATTCCGCCATGTTGACATGACAGATAACTGCATCTTGAAAACCTCGGGGTTGAAAAATCTTGCCCGAGTTTTCGTTCCCTCAGGCTCGAAGGGCCGCTCCACTGCATTTTTCCCAGCAGGAAATCCGAATATCTGAGTTTCCGACATCTACGCAGCGCAGCATTAATCTTTGCAAGCGCGGAGAGAGACCGAAGTGAGGGAAGGGGGAAAAAAAACGGAGGGAGGGAGGAGAGGTGAAGCAGCACGGCTCTTTCCTGGAAGCCCTCGGTCGTCTCGGGCGGGGTGCTTTATAGTCCTAAAGTGGTGTGGGAGGTCGCCGGACAGGCCGCGGTGGAGTCATGTTGGAAACAAGAGATTATCTTGCTCAGATAGAGACGCAGCGGGGAGAGGAGGAAAGCGAGGGAGAGAAAGTCAGCTTGTTTTTCGTTTTGTAATTACAATCTCAGCATCAGATCAATTGGGCCATCTCGCGCGCTCTGCTGAAAATGTCTGTGAATTGGGCCTCACACTCCTGAAAATGAGACTCTGGAGATTCTCGTGTTGTTGTTAATATTTTGTTTAGCAAGTAGAACATGTTGGATATAATGATATAATAAACTAAGCAGGCACTGTCTGCTTGCTGTATTCCCAGACGGAAGTAGGTGGATGTGGGAAAAAAAGACAGGAAATATAGGGTAGAATAACATGATGGCCTATTTATTATCTTTGAAATACCATTTTTGGGATTTCTAATTCCCAAATCCCATCGAAAGTTGCAGAATGTAGCCAATTTTTTTCATTATGCACACACACACAGTACACGCTTGCACACCCATGCGCTCACTTTGTCAAGCTTGAATAGAAATCTGCTGTTGGCTTTTTCTTCTTTTGCACTTGGAGAGCTTTGTTTTGCTTGTTTTTCCCTACCGATGCTGCGTTCTGCCCCTTTCACACACACACGCACACACACTCAACACACACACACACGCACCTCTCCCTTCAGGTCAGACTATAGCTTAACTGCATGTAGCCAAATGCGTGGTTAAGTCACACCCTCTCTATTTGTCACGGAGGGGGCTTGTAATAGGATTTTGTCACCATGTATATCTGTAGCCGACACCGTTGGTCAGCGAAGCGGTGTTTTAGCTCATATACACAAATCATGAATACACTGGGCTAATCCATTGTTTTCCACTCTTACCAACACAAAGGAGCGGCACAAAGTGTGCACCACTCCAAAGATCAAGGATAAATTATTAAGAATGTCCTGCATGGTAAACACAGTTCTCACACACGGTCCAAATGAATTACGACAAGGAAACGGTAAACACGTCGTCCTCCATGAATGATGCAGTCCCCCTTTGGGCCAATCAGTAACACATGTGTCACCTTGTTTCGACCTGTAATTGTAGCACCCCTCCTGGTTGAATTAGTGTATTTTTATGTCCCGCCCCCATAGTACAGGTCTCTGGGCGTCTGTCTGTCTCTGTAGACACATTCAACAACAATACAAGATAGAAACTTCATATGTACACCGCAAGTTCCCCCTATAGAGTAGATGATTTGATTAGAGTTTGGAGCACCTTGCTGCATAAATTAGCATATTAATGAGGAAAAACTGTTGCTCTTGAAAGTACTGTAACTCTTTTAATATACAGAGCTCATATTAATATTATGCGTTATGTGAAGGCAAGTGTGTTGACAGAAATATTTTCTAATTAATGCATTAATTATGTTAATTAACGATTTAATTAGCATAACTGGTTATGTTTAATATATCATCAATGTCCCGATTGCGGCGGGACATTAGGCAGCTCAAGTGCCTCTTGTTAAAAATGCCAGAACGCAATGTTGAGTTCAGTGTCAGTGTTGTCTGAGATATCGCATATGACATACAGTACAAATGAACAGATGAACAGATGGAGGCTGATCCATAAAAAACACATCCATAAAAGAAAAATGAGTGTCTGACAAAACCCTCAAAAGAAGAGGAATTCAGAAGATCACCAGAAGCATTAACTGAGCCACATTACTTCTTTTCAGAGTGGTGATTATCAAGGACTGTAGCCGGGCTGTAATGGATTATTGTTACTACAGTATCACCAGCATCACCACCACCAAACCACCACCACAGAAATATACCGAGGACATACAGTAGTTGAAGTACCACAGATATAATCACAGGATTGCTTTTCAAAACGCCATGTAAGCACCATGATAGAGAAGTGACTAAGATTACGGCTTGTGATTAGTTGAATCCCCCTTCTTTTTCTTTTTTCTTTTTCTTTTTCTTTTTCTCTTTGCAGCTTTTGACAGACACAAAATTTTAATTTCAAGGATTAGTTTTGTAGTTTTGCTTGTTCATGCTGTGGGCTTTTAGAATGTGCCTATCTTGCTGGGATTTTGACACATGCTCCTTGCTGAAAAATACTTAACAGAAAAGCACGTGTACCTGCATCTAGCACATAATGTTATATAAGACAGACCGACTATGATTCAGCCTAACTATTGAAATCTAGGTTGTATGACTGTTTCAGTCCAGCATACAGTAGACGCCTGAAAAAACATACATTTGAGAAAAAGTTTACTGACAGTGAGCAACCTAGTAAAGTTTCATGTGCATGTTTTGCGTACTGCAGCGAATGCAAATTTGCAAAATATTGTAATAGAATAAGGGAGTTTTTTCTGTCCAGGTTTGGCAAATGCCTCAAAAACCACAGTTATAGTTGGTGTAATACTTTTCCCCCTCACTCATCTTCCTCTCCACGATAGCTTACAGTCTTGCCTGTGGCGACAACGCGGGAGCCAGTACTATCTAAGTAGCCGGTCATCTCATCTTTGCAAATGCGGATGGGGTTTCCGTTTTCTGCCTAAATTGACATCCTGATATCTCTCCTTATTGATGACTGTTCCATTAAACGCAAGAGGCCAGCTTAACCCCACGAAAAAATTGAAAGATAATATTGAAATTAGCAGTGTGCAAACCAAGAGAGCATCTGTCTACAGCAGCGGGATGTAGCAAGTGGCCTAATCCTATTACGGGACACATAGATGAGCAGACTTCTGCCTGCAAATCTAATAGAGGCCAGTCTGTTTGGAGAGTAAGCACTTTCCCCCCCCAACCAGGGAACGCTGTGCTTGCTTGTGGATAGCATTTTCCCTCACTGCCCCATCTCTTGTTGAGAAAATTCACACACTGTAGTCTGTTTTATCAGTTTCTCCTTTTTTCCTTTTTATCAATTTCCTTTGTGGGAAAGATCCACCTATGCTACATGCCAAGATTTAAGTAACCAATAATGCAAACTCCGAGACCAAAGGCTTTGTCAGCGATAAAAAGCTTTGTCTGCTAGCACCATTTTGATTCATGGCTTTTACATTTTCCTCAATTGTTTCCTCTCAAAAGATGAAACCACTGTTAAGTCCTATTTGCATGGGAGACGTCTTAAACTGGGACCTCCTTCAAGTGTCTGATATTGATCTCAACACGCTTCCAGATTCGACCCTCCCTTACAATGCGGAAATTAACCATTTTAAGTGTGAAACGGCACCACAGAAGAATTCAAGACAGCACCAAGCTGCTGTGACAGTCGAGCAAGTAAAAAAAAAACAAAATAATGAAATGAATACTTCCAGAACTGCTGTATATGTAATCAGACACAAAGCAGAAGTCACTAGTTTGTTGTTCAAAATGTTCTGCGAGGCCAGTTTTCTGTCTGAAATCACTAGGATGTGCATTTGCATGGGATTAAGGGACCTCTGTTTTCACCAAAACACATTCGATTATTTGCAGTGGAATTTTGACTTGACATGTTTCAATTATGCCAGATTTGCACTGAGTTAAAATCGCTGACAACCTTTGCAATTATTACAAAATCACTTGACATTCCCAGGTGATTCTAGCCTCGTAAAGGTCTTGAGATACATCCAGTCAAGTAGATCTGACATTCTTGGGTGTCAGGGGGATGTCATGTGGATTATCTATGTGAAGTAGCGTTAACATTCAGGAATGACTTACAGTAATGAACTGCACCTGAAGAGTCCGGTCACTCTAACTCAAGGTCTACTGCTTGAGGACTGTTAAAATGACAGGATTATGCGCATATGTTATCACTGCATTGAAATCTGTCCTCACCTTGAATTTGACATTTTAATTGTCTCCCAAACCCATGCGGATCATATCTGTCTTTGAACCCTCCATGTCCACAAACCAGGTATCCGTCTCAAAAATAAATTACACCAGCATCACTTCTTAACTCCATTTCATGCTTTTGTGGCAACGCAAACTGATCCGTGCCGTCTTTCTTGCACATTTATGCGCAATGTGATTGTGTGTTCAACCCGTGTGTGATGTGTGTTTCTCTTTTAAAAACGGAGCTGCTATGATGGATAACAAATATCAGAGAAGTCTGACAATAAAGTTCTGTCGTATCGTATCGAATCGTATTGAAAGGCACCGCTGTGCATGACGAGCCGGCCGGTGCAGCATCGCTCTACATGGTATGTCCTGACCTGGGTGGGTTTACCAGTGAGACGACTACAGAGCGAAATCCCCTCAATCAAATAGACAATCTCTTGTCATTATCTCGGAAATCCCTTTAAATACAATACTTGCTCAGAATGTTGGCTATCGACTCGCCGCACGGTGCGAAATATAATTAAGGCGGATTAGCCAGACAAATTGAAAATGGAGTTGTGTAGTTTCCATACTAGAAAGACAAAGAAGTAGAGGGAAAAGAAGAAAAAAAGATTGTGTGTACATATCACATGATCTTGTTTGACCTTTAGTTGTTTACCTTGTTGTTGTTGATGCAATTCGAGCTGCATGAAAACCTATTTTGAGGAGCCTAATGAATACAGTGTTTGTCATTTCCCCTTCCCAGACTAAAGGAAATGGATTACCGGCATCAGACCGAAGGCATCTGTATGCAACAAACAGGCACAATGCGCAATGCAACAATGGCTCTACTAACATGTCCTTAAATTCTCCCCGCTGCCACACACACACACACACACACACACACACAAACACACACAAACAAACACATCTCCACCAAGTTCAGCAGGGGAGTTAAGGTCACGGATCTCTTTGTGTTCTCCCGGTGCCTGTCAGACTAAAGAAAAATTAAAGCGGCTCAGAGAAGAGTGTGAGAGGCGCTTACTGCATTACGCCGATAACGCCCTCTCGCCTGATGGTACCTGGTGCAACCTGCTCCCTCCCACCACTCCTTTTGCTGAGACTTTTAAGATATTGCTTGGTCGGCCCGGGGGGGATCCGTCACCTTCTTAGCAATGACACATCTGACGCACGCGTTGCTGTTGTTCGCATGCATGTGCGCGGCTGCGTACGTGTGTAGAGAGTGCAGCGGTAGGCCTATATTCTGATTAAAGCAATGCATTGAAAGGCGGTAAGAACCTGATTTAGAGTTTAAGCCGAGTCAACGTTCGTGAGGGTTGGGAGGGTTGGGGGTTGATATCGATGTACTTGAAGGAGGGCTGACCGGGATGTGCTCTCGTGAGGAAACGATAAGAGCCCGGACGTTTACGGCATATCCAGTAGTTCCTCTGCATCGGTGATGTCACGGGGCTCGGGATAGATGGCGTATAGCAGAGTCTGCCGGCTCTGTCTGCTGATGCCTTTCATTCAGCAGGATTTACCCGATCGTTCAAGTGAGCGCAGTGCACTAAAGAGTTCTCCTGAAGGCCCCCTGCCAGCCTTTCTCCATTTTAAATCATGTTGTCTGCGTACTTGAAACAAAGCAGCCAAACAAACACAGAAACCAGGTCCATTAATATCTTTTAAATGGGGAGCTTCTTCTAAATTATTTATGCCAATTCGAGCTCAGAAAAACAAAGGTGTTTGTAAAAACGTGAAACATCAAACGCGTGACTTAGCCTAACTGTTGCAGCGCACAGTTGGTATGAAAATCAGCATGAAATGGCAAGACCGTACAACTTCAGCAGGAAGCAGTGATTGTGAGTCATTTACAATTCTGATGTTCACATTACATGGTAAGCAACCAACTGTGATTGTACTACATGTTGATTTCCTTCCTTCATATCAGCAGTAGAGTCACACCAACAACTCTGGCAGTCCTGAGCAAATGAATGTGGATTTATGTATTTCTGTGCACAGTATGGTTGTGCGCTCACATCTGCTCTTAACTTTCTCCTTGACCTGTGCGCGCATTGTATTTGTGCACATACACTTCTGGAAGGGGGGGGCGGCGGGTGTGTGCATATGTGTGTATGTGTTATTGAACGGGCGAAATGGCATCCCGCAGATAGCCGTCCTTCAGCGGTGACCGGCACGTGCCAAGCTAATTCCCTTTGAGTGGGCAGATGGATCAGAACACCCGTTTAACACTTGATAGACTGGTAAATAGCATTCATTGTGCTCTTGGCAAGCTCTCTGATTTCGCCGTCCTCAAGGGAGAGGTGAGAAAGGTCGATGGAGGCCCCCGTTTTAACCTTGGAGCCTTGTGAAAAGAAGCTGCCGTGTAACCGGTGTGCCTGTGTGTGGAGAGTGGCCGTGTTTTGTAAAAGAAAAAAAAAACCATAACCATAATTAACCACCCATCCCCATATTCATTGGTATATGAATCAGCCTTGATCGTGCTTTTCATTAATGAAAAATAGCATGGATTCTCTCTAACCTCACCCCTCGTCACATAGGATAACCAACATCCAATCAAAAATGCCAATATACCTTGGATTAAAGACATAAATAGATATTACTCTGTGTCGCGGAGGACTAATGCCTTGCTCGCGTGCTCCAAAGTCATTTATTTGGGCCGTGCTATAACTCAGCAGCCATAAAATACAGAATGGTAATGACTCAAAGGTCAGAAGCAGAAGTCCTGGTGGAGGTGCCATTTGTTTCTTAATACCCAGCGAAACTCTAACATTATTGATCTCCTGCACCGCATGACTTTGAAAAGTAATTACTAGGTTATATATGATGAGATTTTGCTCCCCAAGGGATAGCTTTATTACCGCAATATAACATCCCCTCTCCTCCCCAAAAGAAATAGGTAGTTGATACAGCATGCTTATTGTTTGCATAGGGGAAGGATGGGGAGTTTTAATGACAAGCCCAATTTATTTATTGCAGGTACAGACGGCAGACAGTGAAGGGGATCGGTAAAAGCAGGAGTCCCCTTCTCCGCAAGCCCGCAAACATTCTATTCTTTCGCATGAAATGGGGACCCATCTGCGTTTCATGCTGATTTGTTTGTCTCTCACCGGGGACCCAACCTATTTATTCCTAAGAAAAATAAAGCTTCTTTTTCATACGGCTGCCTTCAGAGGAGAGGGAGCGAGCGGCTCGCTAGGTGCTTATAGGACCAGTCTAGAGGGAGACTGCCGAAAGAAAGAGCGACAGAGGCACTGAAGGAGGAGGAGGAAAAGGAGCGAAAGGGAGAGATCGCGGAGATAAAGAAGCCGAGGATTTAGGTGGGAGAGGAGAGAAAAGGGGGAAAAAGTAAGAGGGAGATGAGAGAATGAAAGGGAGAATGAGATCGAGCGAGGCAGGAGAGAGAGAGAGAGGGAGAGTTGTGATTACTATGCTCCATGCTGTTTCGCATGGCTCCTCTTCCCAATAGCCTGAAGCGACCAAGGCTCAGATTTGGGCTGCCAACCAAAAGGTGGATATCAGCATTCCTTTGAGCCTTCCTGCCTCCTTCCCCTCTAACCAGACTTCACACACGCTGCTTCTATCAACTTAGTCCGTGTGTGCTAGGCTTTGAAGTGGGAGCTACGTGACGCTTTCATGCAGCTTTAAATTCCATTTTGCAGGTTATGGCGGCGGTATTAATTGTCAGTTAGCGCGAGGTCTACACAGACAATTGAGTTGATGAACATATGGCCACCGCAGGCCGCCTCGAATTGTGCATGCACATTGATTGGGAGCCTAGTGTGGAAATTATGGATGGATTTTAAGGGGAGCTAGTTGGAGTCGATTTAAAAGGTGCTACGTGTCGTATTTTCTGAACCTCAATGTGTTTTAAAATTAATTGTGATACCTTGGTGTGAATGAGATTAGGGTCGAGACGATTGGCAGCCTCTATTATTTCTCAAAATGAAGACCACATTTCCCACAAACCCTGTTGCCCCCGGTGTCGCTTGGCATCTCTTTATTTTCTCTTGTGTACTGAAGAGGACAAACATGTTGGCCTTCCACCTCCTTCCACCATCTGCCGTTGTGAGACGCTCTGAAAGCTGTTGCTCGCTTTGTGCTGGAAGAACAGCGCCTTCTTCCCGCTTTGTGCGGTAAAACAATTCCAGCAGATTTCCTGCCAAACCCGACCTGGTGGCACAAGCGCAGGTGCGAGCATAGGCGTGTGGAAGCCGGGGGTGGCTGGCCCGCTATCGGCAGCTCTCTGTTCTCCTGTTGACCTTTTATGCGCCACATTCACGAGGGCGTTGAGTTCCTTTCACAACACTGTGTGTGTAGGCTGTGTACAGTTAGAAACCTTTGAGATATTGACTCATTAATTTCATAGGCCCACGAAACCAAGTCCAACGGTGGAAAGTGAGGAAGATGAGACACGGCACTACACAGTTGTCACCCTGCCGGCTCCGCACATAGCACCTTTTAGTGCCTAATAGTGAGCTGCGTGGTGAGAAGCCGTATCTGTATCTACAAAAATAGATTTACTCTCGCCCTTATAGGAAATGCAAGTGCAAGAAAGGTCCATTGAGTCTTACAAGATAGCAGTGGGAGATTCGCTTTCAAAAGCCTGCACAAGAAGCAGTATATCCTGTAAGTTGCTGGCTGGGAGATAAAATAATGTGCTCGTGTAACTATGCAGTTAACTCCCTGGCCCTTGCTGGCACCTTGAGAATAAGCTCTACCTATCTGAGGAATTACCCATATTCATCATCCACACATACAGTTTGGATAAACACTCATATTATTAAGGCCTGTGTTATGCCTCATAAAATCTCAACACTGGTTTGCTTTTCTACACACTGCTCTCCCTCTGTACTCACATTAAGGGCTCACATCCCCAGAGAATTCCAATTTTCCACTGAAAAACTTTGTTCTCCACCGTTAATTACAGTAGGCCAATGTTTTCTCTCACCCTATAATTAGAATTCAGAAAACAATTACATATCATTCAGTCAGCATGATTACCTCCTGTCACTCCAGCCTTCCGTGCCGTAATTTAATATTTTGCTCAATGATCACTCAGAGGATTCATAAAGGCAAAAGAGCCTTCCACTTATAGTGCATTTCCTAGTCATCAGCCACTCCGCTTGTTCGTCTGATAAATGCTGGGTTGAGGGAGGCACTCCGGTTTGACAATGTGCCATTAAGCCATCCACAGACCCACTCTTGCAAACACTGGGTGATTAATGCCTGCTCCTTTTCCCCATTTAGCCCACCAATAATGATCCTGAATTAACAAGGCCTTTCTTCTGGTGACGAGAGGCGCAAACAGCTCAACACTAACACCTCCTGTATGGACACAGACCCAGTCATACAAGTGGAGCTGCCGCTTTTTAAGATACAGTAGTTAGAACTGATGTCGGATAATTATGTCAGACGCCCGGTATTCAAGCTGTGATTCTCCTTTAAGCTAACATGCAATTTCAACTCCGATTTGAAGCTGAACATTTGGTTTGTTTAAGACGTTTTATCAATGCAATGAAACTAAAATATTGAACAGGAGAAAATCCTCAAGGGTTGTAGGCCTGATAGTTAAAATATTTCTTTTCAGTCCATCTAACCACGTCCATATTGGCACAATAGTGAAGTTTTCTGCTCTGTTTTAATAAAATAAAATCAATTTCAATTATGACTTATTCTATATTAATGCTAGAGACAGAATTGAAACCACCTTGAGCCTAATTACCACAGAAGAAAATATAAAGGGTTTGAGCCGCACTGTAATGTAATGAAGACATAGCCGGGATCAGTTGAAATGCTTTTCCAAACAAAGCAAGGCGCCTTGTCAGCATGTACATGCCTGGTTATTTGGAGGTTAATATCATGCATAGTGCAGGTGGAAATTTACATTTCATCCACAAAATGGCCTTCTATTGTGAGAACCTGGGAACAAGGTTTTACATGCTGTGACATTTATGGTTTCTACCTCCATCATTTTTCAATTTTGGCAGCACTTTGACGCTGCTGTCAGGATGTTTGGGGATGCAGCATGTGCTGAATGTCATGTCACGCATAAAATTGGATTACATTTGGCCAACAGGAGTAGGTTAGATATTAAAGTTCCACTGCTCAAAAAGACTACCCTAAAAGATAAACAAGCGTGATTGCAGCGGCTGTGCAGTGTCGGCGGGGTCTTATCACAGCTCGATTGATGTTTGATAGTGTGACCCATAGTTTATAAAGCATCCCAGTATATACTCAGTCAATCTTCAATGTGATAAGCAAACTTAGAAGTCAAGAAAAGTTTTCAAAAGCAAAAAAAACCAACACTGAAGTTGGAAAAGGGACGTGCGCCAAGGTGTTCTCAATATTGTGTTCCCTGTGAAAAGACCGAGGGTAGCAAGACTTGATTTTATTAGCAGCATGTTACCGCAATTGCATATCAGGCTCGCTTCTAATTTATCAAACATCCATATGGAGTACTTCATGCACATTTTCACTGGAAAAAAAACAGCCAAAATCCTTCAGTGCATAAGTAGATAATTTAATCAATTTGGCATACAGGGTTGTTTGAAATCAGAAGTATTTCAGTGAATGTAGCTAATTCATTAATAGGAAGGATACTAGGACCTCCATGCTGACTGTATCCTCTTTTCCTTTCTGTGTTCTCGTGGTCCTCTTTCACCTGTAACCTTCATGTCTCCGTTAAGGATTGCCGGGCTTTGGGAGGGGGATTGTGCGAGAAGAGGCTAATTTTCCCACTCTAGACAATCTCTCTGAAGCAATGGCCAAAGCCTTTCGCTGTACACCATCTCAAAAAACCTTCCAGATTGCGCAGTGCAAGCCTTTACTGAAAGCCTATTATTAATGGAAAGGTCAAAGCTGGGTGGGTGGTTAGATAGTTGCAAGGAGATACTGTCAGTCCTCTTCCTCTTCACTCTCCAAGGCCGGGGAAACTAAGGAATAAAGAAGCAAGCTCATAGGGGTATTACAGTACAATATACTCTTAACTGTCTGTAAAGCCAGTATGCTTTAAAGGAATTGAAATTCCATACATGTTGGATTGGGCCCAGTCTACTTCTGCTCCTCCAAGCTTAAGCCGTCATTCATTGGAAAGGACACGCCCTCATCTGTTCCTTTCTGGCAAATTGATAGCACCCATATGGCGAATCCTTCACAGTTCTTCCTCAGCAACAAAGAGGCATTTTTGTTTTCAAGGGGGTTTCAAATGTTGTCCATCAATATTAAGCTGGCTGTGAAGCTAATAATTACTCCCTGGGTTTGCATACAAGAATATTCTCACTGGCAGTAAAGGGAATAAATGGACAGATCTGTATGGTGTCTCACCATACCCTTTATCATCACTTATTATTTGCTCCAATAATTGAACTACTGATGTCAGCAGTTATTCTTCATAAAAATTAGATGAGCGTGTTCCGTCTATTCTCTCGCCGCAAAAAAAGAGAGAACATAAGTGTAATGATTTCTGCAAAGTTCATTTGTACTATTCAAATTCAAGGAGGTACTTGAATGATTCACTGATTGCTTAGCCAAGAAGGTATATTGACATTCACGCTGGAAACAAGAGCATGAAATAATGGCTGTTTTGGGGACTATTGCAGCCATGGAAACTAGAAGGCGTAATTGTTCAGAACAATATGCTGTCTCAGATTTTTGCGGGTGGATTTTATTGCATCAGGTTTGATTTACTTTTAATAGCTGGAGAGGAGAGAGAGGTGGATATGTGGAAGGTGCAGATTCCTCAAAGAAGCTCGCCTCCTGATTTATTTGTCCAGCAGCTTCAGTTGTCAGTTCTGTCATCAGATACCAGGGAGACTGTCAACACACCTCTGCAAACATGATTGTCATTACTGTCATCACCGGATGTGACCCAAGCACTTTTTTATGAATGTCGCCTGAACTTTCAAAAGTTATTCCGTCGCCTTTGTAAATATCCGGCTGCCGGCAGACATTTATCTTTGTTTGTTGACTATCTTTCGGTTACTGCCTCTCTCCTGTCTTGGATTTCAGGCATCCTCCTCATTTTATGTACCGCCATCCATTTTAACTGTCTTGACAAGGTTAATGGTCTCATAAATGTCTGCGTCGGAGCAATCCCGTGGGCAAGATTTCTTTACTGGAGGAGTGTTCAGTTTTGTTTGGCATTGACTTATGCAGAAGGGTCCCCTGCTTTGATCTACCTAGTTCAGCTAACTGGATGTTGAAGGCGTGACACAGGGGATGACAGTACTTCTGCTCGATTCAGAGTTGTTTGTGTCGAGGTGTTTGAGTCGCAGCGCGTCACGGGAACAACTGTTTTGCCCCCTCAGTTGTCGGCAAATATTGCGGTGATTGAGCGGCGGCTTTACATGCGCCGTCTCAGACAAAAAAAAATCTATTTAGCGGGAGGAAATGCATGAAGTGCATGACGTATGAAGTGCTCTGTCAATATGTTTTTGCAGTTCACTCTCTAAGCTCTTGGGAAGGGGTGGATTATACAAATAGGTTGCATATTGCAATAAGTCGCTCTCTGCTGTGTCTTTCTGTCTTCGGAAAATGGATAAATGGATATGAATAGGTTCCCGCTATGGTGGGGCATTAATCGTGTTAGAGATGCAGATTACATCTCACTGTGTATGCATAAATTGTTTATGACATTGTAATATGTAGTGTGCACTTGGAAGTAAACCATTGTTAAAAAAAAATGATATAATTGGGTCAAAAGGATCTTTCCAAGAGGAAAATAAATGGTCATGCATGTATGATTTCACATTTACATGCGTGCTTGAGTGTGGGGGTTTGGTGGTGGTGAGGTATTAAAATGCTGAATGTGTCTGAGGCCAACGCACTGTGCTTCTGTACCAATGCACCTTCATTTGCTGCTCGGTGAAGATGATTAAGAGCACCCTGCAGCATTCAGATTTCTCCTTTAATCAAGTGTTCCAGTCAAGAAGGTGTTGTGTGCCGGGTAAGAAAAACTGATTTCCACAAATCTGGCTCGAGGCTGGCCATCACTGGGCAGATAAGCACAATCAGGTTGCTAGTGACTGTGTGCACAACAGCCTTCTTGCACACTCTGCGTCCAAACTCCCTCCAGCTGTCTCACACTGTGAATTGCGTGACCACCAAGCCACTATCGTGGAAGATGACCTGTGCGCACGGAGTACAGATGCAGCACTTCATGAAGCATCACCTTGGATTTGACCTCGTATATTTAAAAAATAAAATAAAATACACTCGTCATCAGATGACAAAATAGGATAAACGTCAGCTGTCAGGTGGCTGCGAGGACCAGAGCTTGTCTCCTCCCTGTGAAGTACAGGCAGGTACGACTGAATCTATGAATGCATGCATTTCATGTTGTGCTGTTCCCCAACTGATATTAAACTCTACCATAATCGCCACTCTCAATCATTTTGTATTTTTGCGAAAAACAAGGGCACTTTGAAAGGTGAAAGTGATTTTCCGCCTTTTATTGAGTTTGAGAAAACGAGTCTGTTTCTCAAGTTACTGATTTGACACGGCGGGTGTGGAGAAGAGGAGATTTTCAACACAATACAGGCTGAAGCACAGATGAAACCTTCTCTATCCCTCAAGAAATTCTGCATTTGTACATGCATGCATTCTTGTCTTTCCTTTTGCCCTATCCAGGCTGAATGTGAGGGATTCCTGTGTCATGTTTGGAATAGTTTTTACTGTCATCCACAGCGAAGTGCTTTCTGTATGCTTGTTTTCAAATAGTTTTAAAGAGTACAAGACATTATCGAGGTTACATTGTTACATCAGTCTATCTTTTAATACATCCATGAGCCCATTGGAAATTAAAGTGGTTAAAATATCAACAATTGCTATCGTACCCTAAAATCTGATTTGATGCACTGTCAAACTGTCAAGTAATCCTAGTTTGGGTTCTGGTCACAACTTGGCCCTACTAAAACAAATGCTGGCTGCAATTATGGGAGTTCAAATTTTCCTCTATTTGTATACATATATAATCAAATATGTTTAATGGAGACATTGTTAAATTTTTATTTTGTTTGAGTGGTTAAATTTAAAGTTATTGCGTTTTCAAAATCCATCTGTTTTTCCAGGCAGTTTCAGACTAAACGCATCACAACTGGACTTGATCCTGATTCTTCCAATCATTTGAACTGGAAAGCCTCCACTTCATCAGGTTTAGCTCATTTGAATTAGAGGAGCTGCTGTTGTCGGCCAGGGTTGAATATTGTGACTGTTCTGCCTGTCTTAGTCAAATTCATTCAATTTGACTAATCCAGTTCAACTGAACTGCATTGATTTGCAAAATGTCATCAAGAGCATTATTGTTATCCTGAGCCATAGTAGATTTGAAAACAAAATCATGAAAAGTGAATAATAGGGACCTTTAAAACATGTTGCCTCTGTAGGGAAATACATTTCATGAGAAAGTGGTTCACCTGATATGGGTTCAATCTCTGGCTTTTGTGTAATGTGATGCACTAGGCTTCCTGGGCCCAGGTAGAGATAAGCTATACAGCTTTCCTTACAAATGCGTATAGGTGATACAAATTATCAGTGTGGTAAAATTATCAATTTTAAGGTTACACACTTTCAATTGTATATACCTATTTCTGATGCTATGAGGTGAAGATATGAGGAACAATAATATTATAGCAACATAAAGAAGCTGGTGGCAAAAAACAACAAGCATCCCTGAGCATCCCCTTACAATGCAACACTGTACACAACAGGATGTGGTTACTAAGCCTATTCAATATCCTCCTTAACAAATGCTCCCAACACCTACTATTGAAATCTGCGGTAACAGATGACCTGTAATCCCCACTGGGATGTAAGACCTAACACAGTCAATTGTAATTTGGTGTAGCAGCAGGAGGGGGAAAAAAAAAGCTTTTTTTCTTAGTCTTAGCAGTCTCAATCTATCAGTTTTCCAATGACGATCCTTGAGCTCAGGGCTGATATACCCATAAGACTTACCCTCGCCAAGTTCACCGCCTGTACTGAATCTATTAATGCTGATGCTACTTTTGTCTTACTAGTCATGTGAATGTCTGTATGCAACTATTGGCCTGAAATATTCAAATCATAATAAACCTGTTATTGTTGTAGGATTTATTCAGTGTAGCATCGATCAGTCCCAGTTTGTCCCAGTTTCCTTGCAGACTCTATTTAAATGACTAGTCAATAGGTTTTTAATAGCATTAGTAAGCTGTAACATGAATGTTTAAGCACAGTAAGCCTGTTCAATGTATACTGTATGACTTGGAAGAGAAAAACTGCTACAGGTGGTATCTACAAAGCCCTTTCTCCACTGCTTTTCTTGTGGGCTATGTTTCAGTAGATGATAGAGGGAACAATAGAGTTAATCTTGTGAGATAATGTTATCAACTTTTAGCTAAAGATCAGGATTTGATGGTACTCTAGATGCGTCCACACGTATGGACGCATCTAGACTTTTTTGTATCCATGTTTCACACACTGTAACCATACCAAGTGTATATCTATTGGGCTTTTCAAGGATATTCTTGCAATCTGTTTTACCTTGTGCATCATATCATCAGGTCTTCATCCATTGATGCACATGCCGTCTGCTGAAATGATAGTATTATTAAAGGTAATGTAATAGCCATTATATATATTCTTGCCTCGGGTAGCAAAACTGTCAGAGCCCACTTGAGCCTCATTGTATATAAATGGCTTGCTGTTGTAACACTGAGCTACCTAATTGAGTTGCGTTATCTAAATTTGCATCAATAACGAACTTTAACAAATGAACAGTACTCATTAATCTATAAACTGCCTGAAGAGAAAAACACACTCGATCACAGCTATCACTAGAGGGAATAGAAAATTCGAATACGTGGCCGATTGAATACCCGGTTTCCAATGCATGTTTGCAATTCTAATATCAAATGATATCAATGGCCTCGCTTTCATTTTTCATTTTCTATTAGATAGAAGTGAGAGAGCGTATTGTCGCCGCTGTTGCACTGCTATGGCCTCAGTGACTTCGAAGGTTCGCCGCAAACTCCACTGAATGCAGGTAACTCTGACATTGTCTGGCACCCAGGCGAGGGGATCAAAATAAGCAGCTGTGGTGATATTTCCTCATTGCAGGTACAGGCCGCTGTGCCTGGCGGCTGGGTTCCACATGCATTCATCATATAGGAAGTCTTAGCTGCCTCACTCTCCTCTCTCCTTTCTCTGCTCAGAAAATGTGTTTGAGAACGGGCCTCGGGAGCTGATAGACCTGGCCTGGTTTCCAGGCTGAAGTGGCACAAAAAAAAAACAAAAGGAAGACCTAGGACACCTTGATAGATGTAACCTTTCAAAAGTTGGTGAACATTTTATGTGGCGGATCAAAGGGTCCTTCACAACTTGAGCAGACGCGGGCATCTCTTGTAAGATCTTAGGTATGTGCTTTACAACTATCTCATGATGTTTGAGTGAGATAATCGGCGGGCTGACAGCTGAGTGATAGAGATATCTCAGCGGCTCTGCCTCGGAGAGGTTGTGGCGACCTTTTCGGTAATGGTTGCTGCACACTCAGCACAAAATAAATGTCCTTCTCGGGTAGTGCAGAGGGTCCTGATTCCCCTGCCTTGCCCTGGCCTGGAAAAGCGCATTGCTGCCTTGCCGGAGACAATAGAGGGCTTTCAGGTGATGTAACTCACCCTCTGGCAGCCGTATCGGAGGCCCTCCGCTCTCGGGCAACAGCGCCTGAGAACAGCCGATTGCCTCTCTAAACGGATGACTTGTCTGTCGCAACAGAATCCGATAGACATGTTTAACCTAAACTTGGAAACAAATCTGCCTTATCAGACTATTCCCTTTTACTTCTAACGTTACTGAATGGATTTTCCCCCACGCCTCAACAATCTTTTTCAAGTATCTCTTATCTTCGAGATATTTGTGAAGCAACTGCAAATCCTTTGTAGGGACAGCGTTTAAAAAAACTCAAAGGAAAACAAATTCAGCATTGTAGTCTGTGTGTACATACTTTTCGAATAATATTATAATACACAGGTGTTGCGCTGTAAATTTTTCACAGTAATTGTTTTTAAATGTCGCCCTAGGCTATATGTTTGCCAGTGGTGCAATGCAAACAATACATCACTTCGGCTGGGGAAAGAAATCATTTTGTGCACATTAAAGGCTGTAGTTCATAAGCCATTCGCCTGAAATGGCTGAAAATACTCCCAAAATAACAATATGCCTTTAACTTGTAGTAATTATGGAATTTCACATCCAAAATAATTAATGTGATGGAGGCAGATTCAATTAAACGTTGCTTATGGTGTTCACAACATCCTGTAGGATTAATCTTATGGGAAAAAAAAACAAAAGCATCATGCCTCCTAGATGATGTTTGAAGCATCAAGCACCACGTTGAATGAAAGGTTAAAGTAATCTGTTGAAATTCACACACTGACAACCGTTTTTAAAAAGTTTTTTCCTGTTTATCTATATGACAGACTGGCAATTGAACGGCAAAACATGATTCATCTTATCGACGGTGCTCAGAGCTGACAAGGATGTGCGATGCGGTGACAGCTACAAACGACAGGCCATATATTGAAATAAATCTAAGGCGGTTATTTCCACTAAATTACCATCTAAAAGAAGCAGAGAATAATACCAGTCTATTATGTAACTAAACACAGGCCGCGCTTTATCAAACGGCTTCTCGATCTCCCCCAGGGTTCGCAGCCGTGTCAGTCAGGGTCAAACTGCTATAAAGGATGTGTCAGGGCTTAGCATGAAGACGGGCAGGGCCTTGCTTGCACAGACCCTTACCACTGGTGAGAGTCAGGCAATCCAATTCACAATGAGATCCCACCGGAGCCTGAACTCTCAGCAATTCGCCTCAGCCAAGCCTGTAATTGATATTTGTCAGAGGAAAAGGGTGGTCCATGTCAGCTCCAAAGCGGCTGGGAGATGTAGAATGGCAGAAGGGCATGCTTGAAGCCTGAGACAGTGGAGGAATAAGCCTGTGAGCTATCTCATGACAAGCCCGCTGATATTTGAAGCAGTCTGTGCTATCATGAATCTATGTATTTCTGTCTTCTTCATAACTAGTGTTTTTTTTTTGTTGTTTTATAGCCTTGTTCTTGCTCTGTGAAGCTTTGCTTTTTCTTGTAAGGCAAGAAAAACATGATATTAGCAAGAAAAATAAAGTTACTATTTCTATTATTATTAGTTAAAGTAGTGATAGTAGTAGTAGTAGTAGCAGTAGTAGTAATAGCAGAAGCAGCAGCAGTAGTAGTAGTAGCAATGCTAGCAGTAATAGCAGTAACAGTGGTAGCAGTAGTAGTAATAGTAGTTGTAGTAACAGTACTAGCAGTAATATTAGTAGTAGTAATGCTAGCAGTAATAGCAGTGGCAGTAGTAGTAATAGTAGTTGTAGTAACAGTAATACCAGTAGCAGTGGTAGCAGCAGTAGTAGCAGGGATTGCAGTAATAGTAGTACTTTACAGCCAGTCCTACCTTCATCTTAGTACCATCATCATAGGGAAAAGTTGAAGCACATGGCAAGCTGTGTTCTCCACCTCAGAGTGAAAGTCACTGCAGTTTTCAATCCCCTTCATACAGTGAAGGGGGATCCTCTCCACCTATTCCATCACAGGTCTGTCTCAGAGATTATACTCTCTTGAGGTCATATCTTGTCCTCTTGTCCCCCTCCCCCCGTCTTTCTCGATCGAAAAACTCGACGATAGACACGCGATTGACTGACAAGCCGGTGGGGAAAATGGCTTTGGGAAGACAGCCGGCTGAGTGTTGAACACTCGTTCTGCTTTTTGCTCCGTGTTGGTCGCCCTAGTTATTTCTTTAACTGTTGACCTTGTGGAAATTGCTGGTTACTCCCTGGGGCCTCGGCGGTCCAGGTCACAGCAGACTGCATCTCATCCGCTGAAAGCCAGCTCTCAATGGACGCTACATTAAGTGCTGTCAGCACTCCACAGACCACTCACTACAGGGACCTAAGATCAGTGAGTGCTTCATAGGTTTGTGCCTATATGCATCAGACTAGGAAACGTGGCAGTTAGACACGAGTGAGCAACAGCTGCGTGTATTCTGACGCTGAAAAAAAAAAGGTTTTACACGACAGCTCTCTACATCAACAGGTACTTCCACGACATGTTGCAGTGCCTTATTTTGTCAGGTACTTTTTTTTTTTTTTTTTTTTTTTTTTTTAACGCCCACTTGAGTTTTTTGTTCTCTTTTGAGGAAGTCGCATTTAAACTGACTTTTTAAAAGTTTTTCCCATGGCTCATCTCCAGAACCCCCGCCGGTTGTTCCTGCCCGTAACCCCCAGAGGAAGATTTAGCGGAGGAGATGAATCGATGTCATAACAGAGCATAACAGAGGGAGGAACTATCAAGAAAGTGAGATTGTGATCGCCTGTGTTATGAATAGGCTTGTCTGCGAGCCGAGCCTCCAAGATGGCGGAGGGAAGGCGATCCGTAGACAGGAGCCAGCAGAGAAATAAATTTATGACAGTGGCAATCTCAGCCAGCTTCTTATTGTCCCTGTCATAATTAGAGCAGAGGAGATAGCATCAGAGAAAGGTTGGCGGAGATAGAGACTCCTCTCTTTATTTTCTCTCCTGCTTATTACTAACGGCTGGCTTTGATATATTGAAACAATGCACACTAGTATTTGAAAACCATTCTAAATAATTAATGCAATTGCATCACAGGTTCCCAGTGATATACGGGTCCTACGAGGATCATTGATAGCTCATAAAATCCACCATGTTCAATCTCAAAGGGAACACTGAATGAGGCTCATTTTCTTTTGAGTGAAATGAACTGTAGGTTCATTTTGGTGAGACATTGTGGGTTGAGTATAAGTCTAAGCGTAGGTGTCATGTCAGTGCAGTGGAAAGCGCTATTCACACGGGGCTAATATTACCTGGGGTACGTCCAATAATTGCAGAAGTCACCTGGGGTTTTAATTCCCGAACAAATCTGTAATTTGTAAAGTAAAAAATCCAGCGCAAATTACCTGACGCATTTTGTGGAAGACAGAAGTCCCCCGATAGTACTATTTCCTGTGTGAATTGAACTCTGGGTAATTTCAGCTGTAATTTGTTTGGGAAGGCAATTTCTGTTTTCTTCTTCTGCTTCTATACAATTACCATTTCTATCCTCCTCCTGTCATGAAAAGTGGTGGCAGCAGTGGAATCCATACAGGAAACTTTTGAACACATTTTTGGTGCAAGCAAGTTTTGGTTTGCTGCAAATTGTAAAATCTCGGCGGTGGTTGTGGAGGTGTTGTGGCTTTATTCAATGAAGCATGTGTGGTAGAAGATACCGGCTTTCACTAACATCCGAGCTAGGTTTCCATGTAGGTACTCACCCTACTTTAGTAGCACAAGGGATATCAGATGCTTTGTCTTAGTAAATAGGAGCTGCATGTCTTTTTCTGTCGTCCAACACTTTAACTTGGGTGGTTTTCTACATGGATCAGCCTCAGATTCATCTTTTTTATTTATCCACGAACTGATGTGACAGGTTCACAGCCGTCTGAAACTTACCCAAAACACAGGCGTTAAAAAAAGTTCCTGCAGCAGTCGATTCCTTAACCTAATCCTGGACCGGTTTCGAGCAGTTTTGAGCAGCGACTTACTGGGGAGAATACAAATTGCTTGATGAAATGAAATGAATTTCTTGATGCCAGGTTATCTTCCAGAGATAATTGCTAAATCCTTTGGCTGCCTCGTTCAGCAGAAGGTAGCAGAAGATGGATGTAACTGGCATTAAGACCACAGCGCCTGTGTCAGTTGTGTTTCTCTCTGCAGGGAACTCGAGTGGCATTCATCTTTGGACCTCGCCTCTTTCTCGGCCGCTGAAAGTAATTTCATCTCTCTGCTTTTTTATGTGTTGGCGGCGGTGGGGACACTTGCAGACCAATGCCGTTATCAAATAAATGTTGAAGGCTATGGCTGCGCATACTAACCGCATGTGAAAGTATGAAAACCAATTCACCAAAGGAATGAGAGAGCGTCATCAGTGCTCGCTGCCTCTGGGCCACCATGTGCCCCATAACACTGGGGCCATTAACTAAACCCAAAACCCAACAAATTAGGAATATTGTTAAATCCCCAAGACCAAATGTTATTTGAAGTAATCATAACTTAGATGCTTTCCTCATTGAGAATGAAATATTTTCCGTACTTTCCCAGTGGATTTGATTTGAAAATTCCATTAGTTTAGAAAATTGAAAAATTTAGCCACACTGTGGGCCTCATTTCTTAAAGATTATGTGCTTATGACCAAATCCAAGGCAAAGTTGTGGGTTTCAGTATGAAAAAGTCATCTCGCTGCCAAAATTTGCTGATTTTCTCCAATTGTCTGCGATATTTTCAAAGATTTGTATTAATTATCCAAGCGTCTGAATGCCATACATAGTTTGATCATATTCTTTGAAATGAGTGTACAGTAGAGTCAAGGATGAAACGAGTGCACAGTGGAAAAGTGGATCAAAGAACTTTCTAATAAAGTGACGTCTGTAAAGTACTTAAGCATTTAACAGACCTTCACGTCCTTCAGCTGTTAACCTGACAGACAAAGATTTGAGTTTGGAACATAAGGAAATGCAAATTAAGATGGGTGTCCTGAAATTATCTATTTTGGGTTTTTTTTCTTCTTTTCACAAACTGCTACACTATATTCCTTCTCGCACATAAGCATTCACCGCGGACCCTCCATGTAGACCATAAGGTTAGAAGCATTGTGGCATATTACAGGCATTAATCTCACAAGAAAATGATGTATTGATCTTTGGTGCACCACAGGTGGATCATGAAATGACCTTTGCTGCATAATTTAGCAAATTCCTTCCACACTCTGCTGTAAGGGAATGAAAGATAATGCTCTCAAAGTGGCTCATTGTTCAGAACTCTACCACAACAAGCGGCACTCGCTGTCAATCACAGGCAGTTACAGCCAGCGTTTAAGGACTTCAATACCCAGAAATTCTGTAGCATGATGTCAGAAAACTGCATTCAAGCTCATGTTTACCGACCCAGCCTGTCTGTGATTAAAAACTAGGTGTTAAAAACATTGTCGAAATAAAATAACGAGTCTTGGAATAGGACTAAAACTAGCTTGCCTAATTGTAAAACTACTAAAACTACAATAAAATATGAATATTGGTGAAATGTTTTTAGTTTTTTCATCTTTTTGTTTAGACTAAAGATTTTGCGAGGAGTGTTTTTGGATATTTTTCCTGAATGCTAATTGAAAAATTCATGTAAATACATTTTAAAAATGAACAAAAATGTATTGTTTGTATTACATGATACCTGTTGCAAACATACACAAAATATTGGTTCTGAAATTATAGTTTTAAAAAATACAATGCCACCCTTATCAAAAATACTAAAACTAGAACTGAAACTCAATACAAACTTAAATAAACATTTGTAAAAACTAAAAACTAAACTAAAACTACCAAACCCACACTGGAAACTAAAACTATAAAAGTTGTAACTAATGAAAATTCGAAACTATAATAACACTGCTTTATACCAAAGGATACTAAAGAGATGAGAGAGGCAACAGATCTAATGTTGGTGAGTCCAGTGTTGCTGTTTAAGTGAGAGTTTGGATTTCACTCTTAAGTTTAATTGTCATAATACCTGATATTAGGAGTTATCTTTGGGCAAAAAGGGCAAATCTACTGTGCTCCAGTCAGTCTGGACGGGCCGCTCTTCTCTGTTGCAGCTCCACTTTAAGCTGATAAGACGGGTGTATTTTTACATAGAAATCTTGCCTAGTGCAGCTTTAAAGGATTTTGTGTTGAGGATCTGGGATGCCGCAGGTTTCTGAAGTATCAGCCTTGCCTGGACTCGTCATACCCACTGGCGTTTGCAAGATAAATGAATGCCACACTGACCCCTGGACTCCGGCTTCTGCTCCGCTCTCTTTTCATGGGGAAGGTCTCTGCCTTTCCTGTGCAGAGAGAGAAAAAAAACCCCCAGAAAGATACATCAGTGCCCTAGAAAAAATGTAATTATTTCAGTGGGTGGAGAATCCCAGTGAGAAAAAAAAATCTCATCTCACCATCATAGCAGACCTTCAGTAAAATATGCCTCTCCTTTTCAAAAGCCTGGCAAATTGGGACAGTGAAGACCAGGTGCCACATGGGGAAAACATTGTAATCGGGCACTCATTTGTGATTGCAACACAAAACATCTACTGCATTCCATTTTTGAAAGGTGTCCGATGTTGATATCTGATGATCCATCATTTTGTCTTTCATTTCTACAGGTATTCAAAGTATTCAAAGGCACCTGTTTATAACACAGCATATAGCCTGTGTGTGCTATGAATTTTGGTGAATAGGCCTAAATATTGTGTGCTGAAAGGAACAGCCTGGTGTCATCCTCGCATCAAAGCACTGCCCAATCCTATGCATACAGTGACAATAGTGAAATCTCATTCGCAAGCGGGCCTTCGAAGTAATGCCTGTATATGAAATCACTTTGAAGGATCTCTGTGGCTATGATAATTTCAGAATAGAGGATTCTGCAAGCTCCCTCCGTCGAAGAGTGGCCATCGGTTTACTTTAAGCAGAGCTTAAGTGAACAAAGAGGAGTATAATGGTCTTCCTTGGTGGAATCCGGGGGAGAAGGACATTGGACTTTAAAATTTAGTTCAGGATTAGAGTGGGATTAATAAAAGCATGGCAGAGAAAAGGGAGGGAGTATGTGAGCCAGGATGCCTGCGTTGTACAGTGTTGATATTCAAGAGATGTTCTTAACACCTCCCAGCTGTAAATCTTAGATGCAAGGATTTGAAAATCTGTCTGTCTCCTATGAACTGAGATTTAAAGGCCCACCACATGATTATTATGCTGATTAAAAAACAAGTTGCCATGTGATAATTATGCACTTACAGGCTGCAGGCTATGATAAATGAACCACTGTGGTGCCATTTGCCACTCTGTGGCAACTGAATTAATGTATTATCATTAGTATCTTTTTTTGGAGCATTTGTAGCTAACGTACTAATGTGGTGGACTGGCAGTCCGACAGCATTCAAATTTCCCAGTTTTGTTAAATTAGCTCAGCACTGCTCACTCCACTTGCTCTACTTTTACAGCCAAATCTGAAATAATCAGTATCAGCTTCTTAACTCCTAACTGGATGTTTTGTGCGCTGCTGTCCTATCAGAACCTCAGTGAGTTTGATCTGACTCACTCCACTGTAACATGTCATGGCCAATGCTAGCTTTAACCCACATGTTAAGAATGCCTGTTCCCTTTCTGCACATGTGGAACAATACAATTAGTTTGATGTTGAAACTCATGAAATGAAATTGCTGTCTGTTGTTGGAAAAAATACAAAGTTTGTGATATTGTTTGCATCTTTTACTCTAAACGTGTTAATCATTACTCCAATTGTGTACTTAAAGGCGCATTAAGTAATCTGTGTAAGTAACCCCCCCCCCCCCACACACACACACACACACACACACACACAGAGACCCATCTCACCTCTCCTGTCTCCTTGAGCTACGGTGGCCTGTAATTGAAAAATAGAAACAATAAAGTCACGTTTTTGTTGACTTTGACTAGCTAATTAGAGCAGAGATCCAACTGAAACGTCTAGTGAAGAGATATAATATATCACCACGCAAAATACTGGAATAATAATACTGCTTTGTCATTTGCTTTTTTGGCTTGAAAACGAGGCTTTTTAGCCTTCATAGCTGAAATTAATAGGGGAAGGGGTGGGGTGGGGCAGTGTCTTCAAATTCCATTGGGTGGGGATTTTTTTTTTCTAAAACGGACTAGGGGCCAGAAAGTGAGTTCTGAAAGCCAGAAATCTCATGCTGAAATAATCATTGAGTCATTGCTATTGATCAACAACCCTATCAAACCCCCCGCACATATATTTTCTTCATTTCCTGCTATGGGGGCAGTAAAAATCGCACTTATTGCCCCTTTAATGGAGCAGTCTAATTGACTTCATGTTTCTTGGCGTGTTGGGAACTAAATCATCAGCGACGCACATTAGCCTGGAAATAATTCAGTTTGCCTTAATGTTGTCCTCCTGCCGGTTCTGGAGGACAAGCTGTGTCAGGTAATTCCACTCTTGTTCACCTTCGCCTGCATATCAAACGCCACCTTTAGGCCTTTTTCCCATTATGTATATAGAGTCACAGTCCTCATTGCAGCAAGCAGCACACTTCAGCAACTTTAAAATTATGCACTTCATGGTGACGCTTGGCATGTCCATTAATGTTGTACCTGTAATATTTGTCATTTGGATGAAGTTTGATACAGTTTTTGTGTTGTTTTGTTTGCACTATTACAGCTTCATCCCATCCTTTTTATGTCAAAGGCTGCCTGTGCTGTTGCTAGGTTATATCTGGTAGCTTCTGACATTTAAAGCCCAGATGGTTGCTTTGAGGCAGATGTTGTAAACTTTGTGCAGTATGGTTAGTATTATTTATTTATTTTTTAAGTTAGGGTTAGGGTTGAAATTTTTGCTATTGTTTTAAGCCATTATTTTCCACTTTTTACATTTACCAGCTTTTCCCAGTTTCCACACTTGCAGAAAGCACACACAGAAATGGGACACTGAATTTTTTTCAAGAACTGTCTCCAAACTCGGGGAAAAAAATTAAATATAATAACAAAAATCAGCCATGCGCTCAGAGAAAGAATCGTGAACTGTTAAATAAGATCAAATAAATTTGGTTTGCCTCTAAGAGATTGTGTAAAGTTTATCTGTTCATATATATCAAACTGAGAACAAAGGCGGCCCAGAATTAGAAACGAGCCAGCGCCGTCGTCTAGAGGGGGGCTACGGCTAAACTGTGATATGGATTAGAGAATGACTCCCACAACACCGATGGTTATCATGGCGTTATTAACCGGCTAATGCCTTTTTGTCTTTCCGGCTGTTTGCTCGCCACAGTCCTGGTTCGGGGTGGCACTTCATTGAACAAATAAATGTAACTGCATATTCTCTCTGCTTTATCCATTGGGCTTTGGCTGGGGGAATTATCTGAGCATATTGAATTCATAGATCATTGTTGCTAGCTGGGGGCTTCAAAGTATCATTAATATTCTGATTCTGGAGATCTGTGAACCTCGCGCTCTCATTCCTTCTCCATTATTACAGCGTCGTTCCCAGGTT
Organism: Centroberyx affinis; assembly: GCF_046629955.1. Taxonomy (NCBI): domain Eukaryota; kingdom Metazoa; phylum Chordata; class Actinopteri; order Beryciformes; family Berycidae; genus Centroberyx; species Centroberyx affinis. Next base: position 70,838 of record NW_027279531.1, read on the forward strand.
CAGAAGCGACTCTGCTGGAGATTTTAAATAACTATGCGGTGTTGACTTTGAAACGTGCTCCAAGACGGGAGCAGCCCAGAGTGTTTTCTTTTGTCTCGGGAGCGTGCAACTCACTGTAATGCAATTATTTCCAAAGCTGTTACACCTGACTGGTATGTAATCGATGCATTGATCGCACCATTCCTAACAACCTGTTGTAAGTCTTTGTAACAGAGATGTAGAGTGTTGAAGAAATGTTCTGGAGTCAGACGTTCGTCTTACTTGAATATATATTTATTAATAGGAGTGTCATGAGAGGAAGAGATGCAGGAGGCTACATACACTTCTTCGAAGAGAAAGAGATTGAACCAGTCCTTTATGTATCTTCCAAGGACGTACAGAATGTGCTGACATTAAAACAAGTCACCAAGGTAGAGTTAGAGCTTCCATAGACATCTCAGAGACATCCAGGAGCCACTCTGACAACAAGACCTCTGGCACAATAGGTTATTGCACAAGGGTTCCAGTGAGGTGACCATACATCATGAAACCTTACATTCCCTGAGGTGACCCCAGTTCAGCTGTTAAAACATATGTTGAATTTTCTTCCACATAGAGAGTCAGATCTATTTTGGTGGATCAGTAGCTGTGACAGCGGGGCTTGTCAGATTTATGCAGCCAAGACTCATCTCTAGTTATATACAGATTTGAGTTGATTAACAGTCTGAGCTCTTCTCCGTCCTTATGGAAACAACACAGTCTTAGAAAATTTCATGGAGTGAGCATGAACTCTCAAACGCAGATTACGTGTTGCGGAAAAGAATTATGTGAAGATTACATGTCTTCGCCACAAATTGGATTATGTGACAATAGCGCAAATTGGACACGCCATTTTCTCCTTTGTGTCATGTGAAAAGGTTACCTTTGGTTAAGGTTAGGGTTAAGGTTTAGGCCTCTAAAACAGTTTGGTTAAGGTTAGAGTAAGGTTTTGGTCATGGTTAAGTGTTAGTTTAGTTAGTTTAGTTTCTAGTCGGGTATCGTTCATGTAATCCTTTCCTGGTGGGAAAATGTATTTCTCTCACTCTCTCACTTCTCGCACGTATTTGCATTTTAAGACATTACGCTCATTTCGCAAAATTTCAGGAGGTTCAAGTCTTCTGGTTGGGTCGGATGAAATGGTCACGGCTCTGTTAGGAGGAAGGGCGAGACGGTCCCCCTCAAAGAGAGCGCAGCAGAATCGAATGAAAAGAGGCTTGTTAGAAACGTTGCTTTCAAACGGAATATTGCTGCAATGAATGAAGAAAAGCTTGTTGGAAATTTGCTATTCCTTTTGGTTTCTCTGTGTGGATCTTTTGTCTCGCTTCATCACGACAGCCTCAAACTGTCATTAAGCAGCGAGCCAGCGTCCAAGCCCAGCGTCTCACACTGCGCTCCGGTCTTGGCTTGATTAGACATGATGAAGCCCAACTAACACTCTGTCCCAGTCAGGAATGTGATCATGGGCCATCGCTCTTAGCCATTTCAAACTGATCGATGGCGTGTCTGTTGTTTTATCACCGGCATCTCACTGTTTATGCATTAATAACAAGAAACTCATCGGTGGGTCACATCTAGGTGTGAATTGCCTCATCTTGCTGGGGCTAACTCATCTTTAAAATCATCCATTCTAAGGCCGCCTTAAAACTAATGATGACCCGGAGGGAAGTGTATCCAAAAGCTTTGAAAATGTTGAATTTTAATCTGAGCCAGCGTTCAGATGGTCAAATGATGAATAGATTTTGACTCTGAGCCAATTCAATCTACCCCAGAAAAGACAGTGACATTAACTTTTCAATTAAGTGAGAAGAATACAAACTACAGCCAAGGTTATCTTAAAGTAAAGAACGATTGAACGCTGACTGAAAAATTCATGTCAATACATTTTAAAAAGGATTCACGATTTATTGTTGGTATGACACAATGCCTGTTGCAAACATGAACAAAATACATGTATAGTTATACCTTTCAAAATACCACCCCACCAAAAAACTACTAAACTAAATGAAAATAAACTAAAACCCACACTGTGAAATAACTAAAACTAAACTAAACTATTAGATTAAATGTGACATGATAGGTGTTGATGCAGTTGAAATGTCAACTCAAACACAAAGTGCATCTGCGCCTATTTGACCAAAGATCTCATCTAAGTCTTATTCAGTCCGTGTCAAAGATGGCTCTCCTTACTTTATAATCTTCAGACATTCTACGACACTTCTTCTGATTCACTTTCAAATGCTATTAAATAGATGTGAGCTCAACCCTTGGCGGCGAATGCTAAGACTCTTAAATTTGGGAGGGATGGTGGAGGGGGGGGGGTGTGAGGAGGATTGGTGAGGGAAGTCACTTTCACTTTCATCACACTTTCTGGCTTTGCTCTTTTTCCATTAATCTGTCAAAGGGAGAGCAAAGACATGTCTCCAAGCAATGAGGCTTCCATCCTTCAATACCTTGATGATGGGTTCCTTGTACTCATCATCTTTGGTATTTTGTTACGAGACGTTGGATTAAGTCAAGCGGCAGCTTACATGCCCACTGCTTTGTGCTGCTACTCAGATGCTCTTTTAAAAAGGCCACTTCTCTTGGAAGATTTGGAATGACACGGAGGCTTATTTCCTCGCTCAGAATACGCCGCCGAGTGTCATTTTGTGACATTTGATCAATTCCCATGCAGCCATTGCATTCTTTAAAAAATCAGTGTGTACAGTCTTCATCACTGAAATTATGAAATTATTTAATAACTGATGAGTAGAAGGCAACACGCACACCACTTGCTTTGTCTCTTTTGTGGTACAGGGAATCAATTACCCTGAAGATCCAATTCCAAAGAAAAAAAGGAAATTCCCGCACACACATCACTTCTGCATTGATTTATTAAAAAAGAGTCGACGTTTCGGTCACAAAGACCTTTCTCAAGTCATATCAATCATAAAGTGACATAGTGCTTAAATACAGCCCATGATTGCAGTCCACAGCTGTGTTGGAGGTGTGTCCATGATCCCATACAACAGCTCACTCATTCAAGATTCCCTCAACTGTCAAAACACAATATCTATAATCGTACACATTCAAAATCCTTTTGATATTACTAACAAGCAAAACATTTTTTTCAGTTTAGTGGAATATACTATATATAAGACATAGCCCAAGTCTACAGTATACAAATGCCCCATGGGGTCCTATAACTTCAAATTCATCCATGTACAAATATACAAAATATATATATACCAAAACACATTTTCGGCCCACCCATGCCCACCCAAAAAAAGGGAAACAGAAAAGCAAAAACACCAAAACAAAACAACAAAAGGCAAAAGAAGTCCATCTCTATATAAAATAGTTTATACCATGGTAGAAAAAACTTTTTATATATAAAACACGCAGGTCAATTATCAAAAATCTATTTAGGGATTTGACAGTAGGTTGGATTTGTATCACAGGACATTTCACAGGAAGACCCTGAGATCCAGGTCCTCATTCATTCCCAATGGTGTGAGAGTCTCTAATTCAGTAATCCAATATCACGTTTCAGGAGAGCTTCCTTTAAGTTGCCTCCTCGTCTGGAAATTTGAATTCTCTCAATACCAGTATACCAGCATGAGGTCGGGGGATGTTTCATATGTGCAAAATGAAGGGCAACTGGACTGTCTTTGTTTGCATTTCTAATAGCAGAACGATGTTCCGTCATTCTAGTCTTCAAAGATCTGGTTGTCATGCCGATGTATACTTTACCACAAGGACACTTGATGAGGTATATGACTCCAGTGGTTGTACAGGAAATTGTGCCTTGAATCCTGTGCTCTTTTCCTGTTACAGGACGTAAGAAGGAAGTGCACTTAGTTGTGTGTTGGCATTTTATGCATCGACCACATTTGAAATTACCTTCTGGTAAGGGTGACAATAGTTGAGTGGGTTTGGTATAAAGGCAATCTGAGTGTACCAATTTGTCTTTAAGGTTTCATCCTCTACAAAAGGTAGGATATGATTTAATAACTGACCATGGGCACATTAGTGTCTCAGCAGCTTAAATTGTTTCCTTTATGAGCAACAATTGCTTTAATTAAAGTGTTGGAAAGAATATTTCTTTAAATTCCACTTCCACTTTGAAGTTGTTAGCCGGCTGGCTAACCTCAGTTTAATTAGCCAATAAAATGTGATTGGTCATGTGTCCCTATATAAAAATAACAGTAATCCTATATATATATTTTTTAGGATACTATACAAATATCACAGCAAGATTGTACATTGTAGTAATATAATTGTGATACCATTGGAGCTACAAACATACAGTTAAATACAATGATACCATAAAGTCACTTTTGACTGCCAGATACACTATACGTTCATATAGGAATATTACAGTAATGCTATATTGCTTTTTCATAAGGGATAATGCAGGAGCAGAATTTGACAAAAGTTGAATGCTACCACAGCTGAGCAGATTTCTTTTTCACGCGCTCTTCAGTCTGGTAGATTTGCCCTACCAATATCTGCTTTGCATTCACAGACGGCGAATGGCAGCTGAGGAATCCGCTGCTCTGTGACCTTTGAATCATAAGTGGATGTGTTTTGCAAGACTTTAACATTGGAATATTTTTTTTTAATGTTCATGTGAATTGAATAGAATGAATAAACGAAGCTCCTGTGTATAAAGGTCATAGATAATCCTCCATTACGGCACTATGAAAATCTATTGATGCCAGGTATGAGTTTGTGTAGATTCAGGTCTGAATGACTGTATTCACAAAGGACCATGTTTCATCAATTAGCCATAGAAAGTTATGGAAATGGCCTGAGTTTTGCATTTCATTTCTCATTTAACCCATGCAATTCTGATAAAAAAAAAGAAGACACAAATTGATCTGAACAGAGCCCTTAAAATATTATAAAGAAAAAAGAAAATATATATGAAAGGGTAAGTCATATTGCTGCGACAATACAGCAAAGTTATGATACCCATCATCAGTGTGTCATCGTCTCCCTACAGTACCAAAATGCGTGATATATCACCCAAAACTAATATACCACTATTACTGTGATAAAGTAGTTCAGCTGAACTTTCCATTTTCTGTTGCATCATCTTCATTTCTTCTTCCCTCTTCACAGAGACCTTTACGCCAGAAAGGGAGAGAACTGCATGCTCTAGTTCAGTATCTTGTATGACAGGATTTATAAGGAATTAGGCCATCCATATAATCAATCATTCACATGTCGAGTCCTATCCTTTACTGATTCCTATTTTGAAATTATAATAATAGAAATAAAAAATTCAAATCAGACATCCAGCATCACAGGATGTGGGTCAACCCGTGGCACATGGCTTATACAACACATAGGCTATTTCAGCTTGTCCTCTGTGTCAGGACGGAAATATCACATGACTGCAGGCAGATCAAAGACTGGATGTGAATATGTAAGCGGGCGTTAGGCAAAACTTTTGTGATCTTTGAACTCTAAGGAAACATGTTACAGTTACACACAAAGTCTAATGAAGGCTACAGGAGAAATAACGTATCGAATGTCACTGTCATGAAACGTTATGGGAGAAAGCTCTTCAAATATTTACGAGGGTTTGTTACGCACTCAATGAGGACAGTCAGCCCTTGATAGTGCCAATGCTGAATATTGAATGTTGATCCGATGATTAAATATTGATAATTACATAAAATAATCTGAATGTGACTTCTGCAGCAGTAAGGTTGTGATTTACCATAGAACTTACTATAGAACTCCATTAAGTGGTGTGGCTAACTTTCTTTCAAAAACTTTGTTTCATTACAATGAGCAAGCTAATGCATCCTCCTTTTCCTTTGATTCAAGTGCAAGATAAATCAAATATGGAAAAATCACAAGAGCCTGCTCAGGTCCATAAATAGCTATTTACCATGCTCAGGTGTCTGATAAAATTTTCTAGTGTGCAGCTTTTACTCCACTAACTACTACTAAAACTTCATAAAAAAATGCTGAAATTGTTGTCATTGTGCTGACGTGCAGTCTGTTACATTTCAGCAGACCTCACACATAATGATAAACTTCAAAGTCAACAGTCTTGTACTTCTTTCAGCCTACTGCTATTCGCCTCCACTGTTCTCTTGTCAATAATTAATGACTTCAGAAACTCAAAGCAAAACAGGCAATTGTGGATCGTTTCAACAACTATTTTTAGCTAATTGGTGTGGACATTATACCTAGTAACGTGTGCATGATGAAACATTTGCAACAGTATGGTTGTTGCTGTAGAGGTGAGCATACTGAGTGTGCAGAAATGTATCACAAGGTAGTTCTACTGAAAAGAAGGAAAGGAATGAAATGAATTATGAGCATTGGAGAACACATTTTCCTCAAGCTGAAAAGTGTCACAGTGTACAAAGGCTGAAATGTGTGCATTTGAACATGCCCTCAGGTGAGGTAAGCTTATGTGAAGCTGAAACTATGCAGTGAGAAGAGTGGAACAGGAATAAAGTTGTGGATTACTTTCTGAGCATAAACTCTTCCTGTTTTGTGCCATAAATCAATCTCCCTTTGTGCCGTAAAGCAATCCAGCAGATTTCCCACCAATCCGACCCAGTGGCACACAATGTAAAATGCAGTGCAGAGGCTGGTAGAGGCTTTCAGTCTTCTCAGTGATGGTCTTGTTTGTTTATGGCAATCATACTGATATCACAGAATTAATGAGGGATTGATTTATTTAATTGTAATTGGTGATGTGGGCCAGAGTGGAATCACCGCCAACATTAAGCAATGTGGAATCGATCCTACAGATGTCCACATAACATCTTATGATGTATTCTTAAAAAGCAGGAACAAAATTAACATATTTTAATTTAATTTTGCAATATGTAAAAAAAAAAAAAAATCCTACCTCTCTGGAGAACTTTTGACTAGAACATTCTCCAAGGGTTCTTGAAGATCTGAAGAAAATTCAGAGGATTATACAACCATTTCTGGTCTAAAACCAACAGCCACTGATTAGTCTACCCCCCCGTCCACCCCTTCACCCCCGCCCCCGTCTGTCTTTTCCCATGTAACACACTCACATACAGGCTCTGCAAGCACCACTGACACTTCATCTAACATAGATTACTCATAGCAAGTCCCCAGGAGAAATCATTCAGACACATTTTTCAGACAAATTAGCAGCAAGAATAGTGTGTTTTATCATGGCTGATGATGTGGTGCTCGCTGTTCTCGGGTTAGATTAACATGCTGTGGCCGGTCTGCAGCAAAAATGCAATTAATACCATTCCACAGACACCTCACTCCCTCTGAATCAATGCTTGGAGTGCAGTCAGCATTCCTACAAGTTAAAAGCAGCTGATTTACTTTGTGACAGCGATCGCTTCTTCTCTCCCCCAGTACGGCGGGACGATGGCACTCCACACTGGACTCTTTAGACGCAGAGTTGCAGTTCCAGCTTCGATTTTGAGCGAAATTCTCAAAGGGAATCGTTGAGCAGCGGCTACAAAGCGAGTCATAAGGAAAGTGAATGCAATAAGTAGCACATGACTTACATGGAGGGTAACGCTAATTGCCTTGAGAAAGCCAAAACAAGGGAGAGAAAAAAAAGAAATCTAGGCCTTAAAAAGGATAAAAGCATGTCACTTTGCAAACTGTATAGGGAAAACTGTATCAGAGATTGATTCAGGAGGTTTGAAGTGTTGCAGGCCCATCAGGCTACAGATTTAGTCTGATTTCAAAGCACTAAAGTGCCCCCTGCCTCCATGAATATAAATATAGCCATCAGATGATTTGGAAACCTTATTAAATAACCAGGATAACGTCTCTATGATCACGCGTAGAGTCTGTTATTAGACGAAATGTATTCCTCACCGTAATTTGAATAAGTCTAAAGCCAAGGCTGAATGTTGAAGCTTGTGATTTGCGACTTGTCTCGCCTTGAATTTGGGATGTCAAATTGAACTTTCTGAGATTTTTCTTTTTCTATTTTTGAACTAAAGTTTGTGACAGATGACTTCAAAGTCAGACATTTTGCGTTTTATGTTGAAAGTCACTCGCACTTTTCAGAACTCTTACCAAAGTAACAGGAAAAAAAAAAAATGGGCTCTTGATTTCCATGGGAATTCCGAAACGTCAAAATATTTTCAAATAGGGTTTTGATGTATGATTTTTTTTTTCTTCCCCCCTCCCCCCTACTCTTCTTCCTGGTTGCTATGTGGAAAAACTGAGATGTTACAAAAAGAGGAAAACGATCTCGTATATAATAACTCCTGTACCTCTTGGTACCTCTTGAGCCTAATTAGGGCCCAAAAATAGAGGAGGGTAAAACACAGCACAAAGAAAGAGAGATGAGATGCTGAATTCAAAGAGTGATTCACTTCTGTAGCCTCTGGCTTTTTTTTTCCGCATTCGGGGTAACAGCAGGGTTCATTTGCAACACCCAAGGGATCTTTCAGTGGATTGCCAAATCTCAGGAGAAGAGACGGGAGGCTCTTAGAGGGGGTGGCAGCGTGAGTGGCAGATCTGTAGCGTTGCTCCCAAAAACCAATGATTAGAGGAAATTGTAGATACAAATATTGTGCTTCCGACCCTGCCACGAGGGCTCAGTGATTCAGTGTCAATGGTAAGTATAGATCAATGCGCTGCGGAAAATGAGGCTTTGGTGTAATAGCGAGGCATTATTTCTGCAATGGCTGTATCTGCTCTGGCACAAACAACGCACACACACTTTCCTCCGCTGCAAACCGCTGTCATGTAGGTGCTGTGCCAACACAGCTACACTAATTAGATAAGACTAAAGTAATAATCAATGTTCAGCGTTAATTGCATTGTTTGTTCTCCTTATTTGCTTCATGACTAAGCCACGAGCGCGGACCTACGTACGTGATGAAATTCCACAACCACGAAAATGAGAGGACCTTTGAACGGCTGTCGCCAGTCATTTTAATGCTCATCCCTTTGTGGTGTTTTTAATTCGGGAGTCGTTGCATGCATTTCGCCTAATTTATTAAGAGAAGTGGAAAGATGCTGAAATGTGTCACCAAATAAAATAACTAATCAATGAAATACAGTCGTTTTGCCAGATGTTGATCTAATTGTACATTTAACTCTTTTTTTTAATAATATAACTGTAGTTGCAGCATCCACATATCCTCATGGCTGTATGCATGTATGGAAACACACACACACACAGTTTGGAAATCCCTCACCATGATTAACTGACTGTGCTGGACCACAGTATCTCACACAGCATCCAGCCTGCTTTTAGCACAATCCCCAGTGATAAGCTCTAAGACTCTTGACGTGCCACGAATGACCACACACACACACACACACACACACACAAAAACACCCATGGTGGTTCTCTCCCACTCCTCGGCGAGTTACAGATACTTCTTGTTAAAGCCCCTGACCCCGTGACCCACCTCGCCGACTCCACATCCAGCGCTCTTACCTACCGACTCGGTGCAGACGCTAAGCCGGACCAACGGCGAGCCGTGATTGATGTGGCTCGACAGGAGTCAGGAGTTTTGATGAGTTTCCAGCAACTTGTCAAGGGAGGGTCGGGGGGAAAAAAAAGAAATAAAAAAAAAAGGCATGAGAAGAAGAATGAAAAATGAGTCTCGCAGAACTACAAACAAGAAGATAAATGGAGAAAACAAAAGTCTGCAGTCTGTTATTTCCATGCGGCCTGCTGCGGGTGTTGTGGATCTGCTCGACCCCTTGGCGCTCTATGCGTTCGTGTATACTGCGCCGTTATGCAACCCGGCGCCTCCGTCGGTGGATTGATGAGCTGAATAGCGGCTTTACGGAAGATTATCTTGCCTCGATGAACTGAGATGATCGCGTTTGAAGCTTTGATTGAGTCATGACTGTGAATCTGGTGCCGATCATTTGCAGCATTTGCCTGCAACAAACTGCGTATGACTTTATTCGGCATGGTCACCGCTGCTGGAGCTGTTCAGGTTGTTCCCATGGCGTACTTGGAAGGCACGTGTTAGCGGTGGAGTATTCAGAAAAGTCTAGATGGTAACAGAAGTGATGTAGATTTGCTTTTCTACCTGTGTGAAATCGGTATTTGCTTTGCCTTTGGTAAACTCATTGAGAACGTGCAGCTACGGGCCTGCAGAGAGGCCATACCATTCACTTTTTACTAATTAAACTACCACTACCTCAGGGCAAGTTTCAGAACTAAATGCTATTGATCAAGAAATAATAAGGTAATACCACTTTTGATTGTTAAAGAGAATAAAGGGAATAGATCGGAAAAGATGAAAAGTATCCCTGTGGTGGTTTGCAGGTGGATTTTCTTGGGATGTGGGCACACTTTCTAGTTCAGACATAATCCCTACTATGAAATAGAGCTCATTTAGATGTAAAATCTCAAATAAACATTTTCTGAGTCTTCGTAATCTCCTGTTCATTGTCAGCAAATCAACTCCAGGCTGTATCTCATCATGATAACATCACAGATCAGAGTCTTAGCTCTCTGGTCTCTAAGTCTGTGTGGATGTTGACTAAGTTCATACATGATGATTTAATCATCCTGGCGCATAGAGATAACATTTTTTGAACCCTTAAATTGAGTGGTATTTCCCTTTACTGTACATAAAGAGATGGTTATCACATGAGCATCTTTGAATTGGTTTTTAGATGGGAGTTTGATATTATAGATATCATGAAATATGGGAAAATACCAAGAAAGCCCATAATCCTTATGTGATGTCCTTACTTCTAATGAAGCTGTATGGTAGAAGGATGACCATTAAATGTCATTGTCAAAGTGATGCATGGATCAATGTGACTCTAACAGAGGATAGAAAAGAGTCAGTGAGGCGGCGAACATACAGCTTTCCCATGAGGGAATGGATCCCTTTTTGACCGGTCCTCATTGATTCTGTATTGTGTAACGTATTTAGTAGTATCCCATAACACCCTTCCATATCTTATTTCCAATACATCAAAGACATGAAACCGCTCATTCAGCATTATCCAGCCAGAATCAATCTGAGCGTCTGCCATTGTAAAATATGAATTTAGACCAATGGATTTGTGTTTTTTGTTTTGTCACTAATGGGATTGTAAAATGAGAGACTCAACAAGCACATTTTTAATTTTTGATTTCTGCTTTCTCGTGCATAAATGTTTGCAAGATTCATGCACTTGAGGCTTCTAAAAATGTCTGTAAAAAATAGTTCTCCCACACTGATAAGCCAAAACACCCATAAAGATACTCCAGTTGCAGAGACTTGGAATAAGTAGGCATTCATATTCATGTTTTGAGGAATTAATCTCAAAACATGAAAATGAAGTGTAAATTGAGTTTCTGCAATGCACTTTTATGTGATCATATTGTTTGGGAGTTATTTTGGATTTCCTCATAGAAACACTTTCTATTTAAATCACACACGCTTGACAAGTGCAGGATGTGTAGTGGCATACCATCGGCCAATTACGATGGTTGATTTCAATGATGTGTGCAAACATTGCCACATTTCTCTGCTCTCAAATTGATTAAAGCACCATTTGTCTCAAAAACTGGCAGAAGAAGTGACATCAAATTATAGGATCCAGTGCTACTGTAGTGCAGATTTTGAATCACAAAGTAGTGTGCTTTGCCCACACTGCAGGAATTAAGGGGACAATTCTACACTCTTAAAAAAATGAAGGTTACAATGGGGCTTTTATTTAGGTGGTACAGCTTTATTTGGAACTGTTTTGCAAGCCTAAGGACTTGGAGGCAAAGCACTCCAAATTTATTTTCTTCTGTATCTTCTGATATGTTAATTATGTAACATGTAGGGCTGGATATCATTCAAAATTTTTCATTCAGTCAATTTTATTGTAGGGGCTGGTTTGCAAATTGCGAGTAAACGCAGTATACAAGGGGCTTTTATTTTGACGTTCAGCTTCCGTGGTACAGTATGTTTACACTGGGGAGTTAGTAGTAGTTAGTACACATACATACAGAAAATCTGCTTTGCTTCTATGCTTTATTATTTTTACATTATCATGAATACATTGCGGATAGAGAGCGGGACAAGACCCACTCATTTATGAATATATTTTTGCCAGGTTTTTTTTAAATGTTTTGCAGAATTTCTGCATCTTTCCGATTCCAAATGACCTCAGGACAATCTGTTTCACTTCAATGTGTAGATGAACCTTTTACAGCTACAAGATATATTTAAAATTCACACTCAGTTTTCACTCCGGTGTCTTATTCCATCAAAAGCGCTGTCAATCAAACAAAGAATGTGAAACAGAAGAAGGAGGAGAAAAATAAATCAAACAACCTCTTTTATTCCATGTCTTAGAGCTATCCTTTGTTTAGGTTTGGATCAGGCCTTAAGGGCAGCACAAGCTCCTCCATCACGTTGTTGTTTTTGAAAACAGAAGTGTATATCTAGAAATACAAACTAAACTATCTTAGGTCATGGAAATAATATTGCTGCTGAAACACTGCGGTGTTCCTCTTCAATCTTTCTGACTATAAAAAAATAAAGGTTTTACTTCGCACTTATACTTAAAAACTCTCAAACCCTCATCTTTCCAAGAAAGGGCTTCCGAGATGCAAAAAAAAAAAAAAAGTTCAAAGAAGAACCATTGCACCTAAGAAGTCTTTTGAAATTTTTATTTTTAATATGCATTACTCAACTGGCTTGAACAGACGATGCCCACAACCACCGTCTGTCTTGGATTACGTGATTATTTGATTATACCCATTGCAGAGGCACTATTTTCTTCAACATATTACCATACGCTCTATGCATTCGTACGAGGAGACTCTCAAGCATCTCCAGTGGCGGCTGACATTTCTTTGCTTTCACTTTAAAGCGAGCGGGAGAGGTTTTCTGCACAGTACGGTAGAGTGATTCCTGTTTGGAAGAACACTCTTGTCAACGTTTCCTTTTGCTGATGATAGATCGGGATAGAGGCACTCCCTTCTCCTTTGACATTTACAGATTTAGCGCTTGACAGTCCCACCTTTTGCGCTGAGTTCTTGCTGCAAATCCAGTAAAACTGTAGTCAAGACCACCTCAGTCGAAGTCAATTCAAAGAGCAGGTGCAGTTGAGTTCCAGTCCAGGTCCAAGGGGTAAAACGAGTCCTATTCAAAACAGGCAATAAACAGTGTATATGTCTTTCCAAATGTAAAAATAATCAGCTTTCTTGAGGATCAATAGAGATGTAGATCTATCTGGAGGAGCTTTGTACTTTATCCTTCAACATCCAACTAATCAATGCATAGGATTTTGACTAATTACATGCTATACACGGGTGTAGTCCCTTAAGTTGATTCCAGTGCTGCAAAGGTGGACCAGGTGGAAAAAAAACATAGATTTGAACATTTCTAGATAGGCAGGAAAAAGTCGATATCCAATATCGATATATCACATCAAGACAAGTCCAAGAGAAGTGGTCTTAAGACTGGACTCAAGTGCTACAGCCCTGCCATGGTGTGCCACCCCTCCCAAAGAAATTGTATGAAATGGTAATTCTTGTCCTCTTTTAACCTGCCAGGAGCGACGGCCTCTGCGACACATTTTCCCGCTGAACGATTGGTTTCCTCCCCCCGCAATCTTGTGGTCTGCTATTGATTAAGATCTTTCCAAACTCATAATGGAGATAAATGCATGTGGCTGGGCTGAGATTATGAGTATTAAATGAGAGTAACGAGGACTTAGGCAACAGTAGGCAACAGCAGGCTTATGGGATGTGAAATGTTCTGTTTCTTCATGAGCCAACTGCAGTTTCTTATCCGGGGTTTTCGCCTAGTGTGTGTGTGTGTGTGTGTGTGTGTGTGTGTGTGTGTGTGTGTGTGTGTGTGCGCTGAGGTGGGGCTCATTCTGCCAGAGAACCTCCCTTTTACTTTCACAAGTCAATGTTTGCAGGGGTGGCTTTGCAGCGCAGACGCTCCTGGTGCCCTAGCTGGAAAAAAAAATAACACTCTAGGGGAAACGCTGTTCTTATTCCACTAGTTTTTGCAAAGCATTCCTCTGCTGTAAGTGAGACTATTTGATGGCATTTTGAAACTGTTTTTGGAGAGCATTCAGGTTATTTATTGGGCCGTTTTTATGATAATAATAAGCATAAACTAACCAAGGCTAGATGAAACGTTAATGACCCCATGAGGAAACTGGATAAGCATTAGCAGAGGATGTTTCGATCCATCGCCCTCTGGGTTATGGGCCCAGTATGCTACCACTGCACCACTCTGCTGCACATGGTCCTAATGAAATATCACAAATGTGCATGCTTTCTAAACAATGAGCAATATTTCTGCAGCACTCTGTAAAGTGATCCAATCCAATGTCTCTGAATGGGAATTTTCATAGTCTAATGCTTGTTTTTGTTTAACACAAAGGACCAGTGTTTGCATGGTGGTATAGAGCACTATAGATGAAATATTGATTAAGCATGGTGATGCAGTAAAGCCACAAGTGGAGAGTAAAAACAGCACAGTAACCTATAACAATAAACCTTTAGTAGATGTGGTGAATGTAGTGAACACTGTTAAAATAAACTCCCTATTAATTCCCTCACAGGAACAGTTTCAGCTCCTATTCTGCTGACATTTTATCGAGTTTATGAATCCAAAAGCATTGTCTGCAAAATGTGGGAGAGTCTCTAAAATAGTAATTCACATTTAGTTTTCCCCACTCTTTTGTGATACTCCTGTCTCTTTTCTGTATCTACAATAGTAGGATATGATGCCATACTTGAGAGAAGTGCATACCAATATTAGTAATAAAGCAGGTGTTTGAGTGGTAAGCACTGGCCCTGGTTCTCATTGGGATCCTTGGCTCTCTCGGTGATGAATTGCTAAGCCATATCATGGCAGAATTACACTTGTTTCACCGGTTGCATACTTATTAGTCTTTTCCCACCAAAGGGGAAAGTCAATGCCCGCGTGGTGGAAAGCCATCTCTGCCAGGTGATTCGGGACATGTGGTGAGACAGCCTCTGTAGACAGTCATTCTCCACTAATGTCTCCTTACTTGGCCCGGGGGAATTTTCTGGCAAGCTCTCCTTCCCCACCGAAAAATGGACCCTGTGTTCTCTTTGGCAAAAAACGAGAATTGTCTGCAGCTCTCATAATGGGGCGTTTGCATCAAGTCACTGGAGTGTCCTGACACCTACGATCTGGGGAAATCTCCACAAAACATGGCTGGTAATGATGAATTTAAATGCAAATGGCAACTTGACGGGGGAAACAAATTACACCCATCACTTGGCTAAATTGCTCCAAATTGAAGACGAGTCCCCAAACCTGAGCATATTGCAC
Organism: Centroberyx affinis; assembly: GCF_046629955.1. Classification (NCBI taxonomy): domain Eukaryota; kingdom Metazoa; phylum Chordata; class Actinopteri; order Beryciformes; family Berycidae; genus Centroberyx; species Centroberyx affinis. The sequence goes on from NW_027279531.1 coordinate 86,101, forward strand.
CGCTGGTTTATGAAAAAATAGAATATGGAAAACAAGGTAATAGCTAATTTTTCCTCCTCCAGTTACCGTGGCCTGGGGAAATAAATGGGAGGCATTGATTTTGATGTATGATTACAGATCATACATACAAATTTGAGATGTTTCTCCGGTTGTTGTAATCTGCGAAACGATGTCCGTTTCCTGTTGCTGACGCTGGGGATGCTACATCTGGGATTACACTTTTTTTTTTTTTTTTTTCTTTTTGTGAGTGAATAACAACACGAGGAGCATTTATGGGGCTTGTGTCTACATCGTTTCCCCTCCCATGTAGGACAGCCCCCCCCCCCCTATCAAAGTGCCTCAGCGGAGTAACGGGGAATCATGGCCGCCGTTTATAGCCGCACGCTCCCTCGGCTGTTGTCTCGGCTCTTACCCCTCGGTAAGAATGCAGGGGCCGTTGCGGCGCGGGGGGGGGGGATTGAACAAGTAGCTCCCGCTTGCCTGTTAGATTGACTGTGTGACATGCTGTTGACCTTTCTCCATCCCATTCCAGCTGCCAGCCATTTATTTTCCCCGCACCTCCGACGCCGGCTAAATGCGCGGTTCATTGAGAAGAGCTAACATGGGAGGGGAATATTGTCTCCTTTTCCCCATTAAGCCGCAGAGGATAAAAGAACACTCTCCTCCTCTTCAACCCCCCCGCCACCCATCACCCCCCTCCGCCCTTCTCTCCTCCACCCCCCCCCCCCCACCCCCCCTCTCCTTTCTCTTTCTCTCTCTCCATGTTATCCTCTGAGCGGGGAATGCAGGGAGACTTTGAGATCAGCGGTGGAGGCGGGTGCAGAATACAGATCAGCGCCGGGGAGTACTGATGCCCAGACTATTTAGCATACCTAATTGACCTCTAGCTCAAAACCCCTGCGCTGTGACTAACCCCCCCCCCCCCCACTCACCTCCCACCTCCCACCCCCATCCCCACCCCCACCCCCGATTCCGCCATAATATTATTTTCTGACTCAGTGCGTACAGCCGCTTTGGTGATGAGTGAGCTTAATCATGGTTCACGCCATCGGTTTGTTTGCGTGTGGCGCGGCGCGGCGGGCTCCCTGCAACCGTACGGAACTCTTGTGAGCCTCTCCGGTTTGTTTTTGTTTTTATCCCCCAGCCAGCCTCTCGCTCCCTCTCTCTTTCTCTCTCTTGTCAGTCAGAGGAAAAGAATCAAGTCAAGTTCGCCGAGCCTTGACTGGAGAGGCGGTGTAATTCGATTTACCTTTACGCCGTTGGAAGCTATGATTTGCCCAAAAAAAAAACTTACCCAAAGCAACAGCTAGACTAAGCAGTGATTTAGTCGTAATTGCTGTTTTGATAATTAGGACCGGGAGAGCACCTCTCTGTTTTGTTTAATATTCCATATCATTTCAATTCAAACTCATCGGGTCGAGAGAAAGTAGTTCTAATGGGGAGATTGAAGACTGTATTTCAACAGAGTCATTATCGGCGCCAGTCTTCTCCACTGTCTCGAATAGCCCCGCCCCCCACAGTGGGAAACCCCAGGAGGCCGCTAAAAATATGCAGTGATTAAGAGCTCACCTCGTTCTAATGGGATTATTACCTTAAAAATATCTGTGACGTATTTTAAACCTATGGAGGTGAAGGGAGGAGGGGGCGAGGTGGACCAGATATCTCACTGAAGTAGAGATGCGTACATTTCTCCCACCCTTGTGTCATGTGAAGTAATTATATGTCATTATAATGGGCAGAATTACTCAAAATCTTTCACCACCCACGAGGACTCAAAAATGCTTGAAAATGAAGAGGTGGGTGTCATTTTGACAGCAAGATGTGAATTATAATGTAATGTTAGAAACATTTTTTTTTTAGAGCGTTACATGTGGCCATTAATTTCACAATAATCAGACAATGGACTCTTCATCAAGATGGCTTTATACAGTATACGGTATTCTTATATCTTATTAAAGGAATTCAAAATGTCCTCTATTTTTATACTGTACATATATGATCAAAAGTGTTTATGAAGACACTGTTAATTAAAGTTAAATTTTAAGTTATTTTCAAAACGCCATCCTTTTTCAAAGCAGTTTCAGACTAACTTCAGAATCTGCATCACAACTGGACTTGGTTCTGATTGGCTTCCTCACTAAAAGAATTGCTGAAATTCTTCCAATTAGGCCAGTTTGCATCATTTGAACTGGACAGCCTCCACTTCATCAGGTTTACCTCATTTGAACTGGAGGAGCTGCTGCTGTCGGCCAATCAGGGTTCAGTATTGTGTGGAATTAGTCTTCACATTCATTCAGTAAATACCCTTTTACTAAACTACAGCTATTTTGAAAACATCATGAAGAACATTTTCTTTTGTCCTTAGCCAAAGTATACTTGAAAACAAATATACCAGTTATGTTCAGATGTTACCTAACTTGAAGCTCAGCTTTTTATCATGAACAAAGGCTCCTACCAGGAATCTGACAAAACACTTAGCTGAGTTTAGTGGGTTGCCATGGTTGAATTGTTTCCTAATGGCAGACAGAAACAAAACGAGCTCTGGCCAGCTAGTAGATGCTCAGATCTATAGTTGTTAACAATCCCAGCCTCCTTTCCAGGCCACTGAATGCATTTTTGCATGAGCATGTCCAGTACTTCTTAATGGGCAGTCAACCTTCGTCGTTTTATGTGATTTTGTGACACTATGCTGTGCAATTAAGAGATCCAGAAAAGCACAGCCAAAGGTGGGATTAGGAGCCGTGCAGTGGTGTCCACATGGTAATTTGCACTAAGTGGTTGAGCCAGAAGGATCCCCCGACCACTTGGGATTTATAGACTGCCACTGGTTCAATATCTAGCCATACCAAGCAGGACTTCATTAAGGCAACTTGTCGAGAGCACTGAAACCAAGCCAAGCTTCCCATTCCTCCCTCCACAAAAAGTCATGAATCTTTCTTGTATCTGCCGTGCAATGATGACAACCAGCCGCCAATGAGATGGGCAGCCAAGCCACCATTTGATGGACCCCGGGCTGTAAATCTGTCACCATGTACCATCCCTGCAGGTGCTCCAACCTAAGAAGATGTAATAGATGGTTGCTGGGGCAGATATGTGCACAGCCTCGGCAGCGGAACACATGACAGCACTCGCTGTATCGCCATGTATCACTCCAAGTGCTCCATAACCGTTACATTATGGACTAATTTAAGCCTCTTAAGGATTATCGCCATAATGGAGCTGCTCTGGGATTTGTCTCTTGATGACATCATCAAAGCCTTGACTCACCTGTTTTGAGCTGTGGGAGAGACTTTGGTTTCGCAAGTCGAGACTAGACTCTCTAAGATCCAAAGGAGTAATATTATGCGTTCTATTTTAGAGATGATTTTCCAGTAGAGAGTTGCATGATATGATAAAAAATAAAAGAGTCAAATAAGGGCAGGATATCCAAACCTTTGCATGTGCTTTATTCCCTTAGTCTTACTGATAGAAACAGAAAACTTATTCAGGTTTAAATGGTGTGAATGTGGGACATGTGCATTACATTTAGACTGTGTTGATGAAGGCTGGTACCGATGTTTTTGGAGCTAAGCTGCCGATAACCAATATTTTGTGCCAATCTCGATCATTTTCATGCCAGAAAATTCCAAAATGCGAGTAGAATTCAGTGTTTTACCCAGAATTATGTTCTTGGCAGAGTGTAAAAAAACACTGAAACAGCACTTAGACCATCTCGTAAGACTACAACTCTCCACTGAAACCCATATAACCCCATAAAAAGTATTTTAGGAGGGTTAGCAGCTCCTTGAGGCAGGATGAGACAGGTTTCATCTCAGGCTTTACAGACTGACACCCCTGGAGATGTGGGGTAAAAAAAAAAGTGAGGAACTTTCATCAGAGCAGTGATGGATGACATAGACTGTCTGATATCACATTTTTCATAAGAGGTTAATTGGCCTGATTATATCAGTTTAACCCTATATGTCCATATTTTACATATATTACAATTCTCATTTGTCCTTTTTCAAATAAATACTCCCCAGGAGAAAGACTCAATGTTTTAATGTCAGAGAAAACAGCAACCAAAACCCCTTTAAAGATCACTACAAGGTAGATGATATGTGATGCCCATCCAAATTCCTGCCAGATTAAAAGTGAATATTGGTGTCATTTATAGTTATAGCCCATTTACTCCTGTCTACATCTAGTTACATTTCGGCCAGTGATTTTGCAATGCATGCTGTATGTAATTAGATTTCTTCACATTTGCTTGTTTTTCGTCTTTTTTTAAATACAAACTTTTATGATGTCAAACCCCGCTTGAAATTAACTGCTGTCCCGGCTAACAAAGACGCCCTAAATAAAAAGACATGAATGTGACATCTCAATAAAGTTTGTAAGGTGACATTTTTAAGGCATTATATCCTGGCGGAGACTTCCACTTCTCCCTGTGGATGTCAGATGATTGACAGTAAGCAGAGTAATGCGCATATGATATGAAAACACTCAACTGGGGCACAATGGAATAATGATAAAACACAAACTTTGACAAAACCAAATTAAGGCCTCGTGTTTACGGTGATGGATTCTCTCGCTCTGTGCGAGTTGTTTTTCATACTGTACAAGAATTAATGGCAGCCAATGGCTTCTTCTGAAGGGAGGAAAACAAGCGCTGATATCTCCAAACCAGGAATAATGAAAAGGAGAGGGGCAACCTAGATGATTGGCACAAACTTAAAAAAAAAAAAAAAAACGGTATTATTTGTTAAGCCAGGTAAGCCAAACATCAAGTATCTTTGGTAAAACGACCTTGTCTAAATAAATAAGACTGTGCACCAACCGAAACAAAGCCAGTGAGTGTAATGTTTTGTTAGCTGACTCACTATAGTTAGTATCTGCCTCACTCTTTCTGCGGTGCGGAGCGGCCCCGTGCCTGCGGTTCAGTCAACACGGACTCGGTTGAACGTAAAAACCTCAGCCCCATCCCAGTTGCTCAAGGGGCATTAGATTTTGGAAATTGGAATTCCAGTTGTCTCAGTTATTTCTCTGCATCAATAGGTTGACGTTCCCCTTGCCTGTGCTTTCTCATACTAGAGTGGGAACAAGGGAAATTGGTAAGTGATCACAATGGACTGCTAGAGAGAGTGTCCACGCTATGATTGTAAATTAGGCTCTAGGAGAGAAGGTTTGACGTTTTCAAGCCCACTGAGTAGACTACATGTTGCTTGAAGTCCAGTAGATATAATTACTGCACTGTTTAGACTGATATAGCAGATTGCAAGTATATGGGGCCGATATTGACCTTTTATTAAACATCAAATATCAGCCAGTCAGTGTCATCCACCTCTGATATAATGTCTATAATGCAGTTTTTTTGATTACATATTTATTGTAGAATTGATCAATACTACACTGGCTGTCTATGTGAAGCCCTTAACCTGACCTGCGACATTTGTATTCTAATGTGATATTTATTTTATCGGATTCCACATAATAATGCATGAATATTAGTATTAGTATTACTATTGGTATTAGAATTGTTATTAGTGTCAGTATTAGTATTAGTGTGAGTTTGAGTAGACTATTAGTATTATTCTGGATATGCCAACTTAAACTCTTCTCTTAAAAACAGAGGTTAGCTCTTTAGATTTGTAGCTTTCTCAGTGTTGGTCTTTGATAATATGATTACCTAGTATGGATGAACTCTGATGACTGTGTTTTTTTTACTATGATGGGTTCATTATTGTTAACTGAAGTGGTGTCAATAGCAAAGTCAATGTTTTGGCACCATGACACGTACACACATACATACATCAATGAATATAGGTACATATTTTCTGGCAAGATACATGCACTCACAAACACACACGCACACACACACACAAATGCACACATTTTGGCTGCTGACTTGCATCAGCCAGCGAGCAGATCAATCAGACGGAGTTCAAGTGATGAGGAGGAGAGCAGGGATGATAAGTTGTGAAGGCTGGCAGTGTGTGGGGCGATTAGCTTGGCATCAGTTAGCACTGTGCCGCCTGAGCTTTTCTCCCCGTGCCAGGGCTAGCATCACATAAATGAGAGTGCAAGGGGAGTTAGAGATAGCGGCTACTGGGAGATGAGAATCTGCCAGGAGACGCGGACACAACAGCAAAACAAACACAGGGCCAGGAGGCTACCTATCAATCATGGCTGTGTCATGAACGGGACGGGCTCAAGTGTCACATGGCTGAATATGAACTGACAGGTGTGTGTGTGTGTGTGTGTGGTTTTCTGTGTGTGTGGAGGGGGTACTACACAGATTTGTGCAAAGGTGTGCCCCGTCTGTCACTGTCAAGATTGATTGCATCATAATCCACATTGTGAAAGATGAAAGATCACCTCACACCAGGCGGGCAGGCAGAAAATAACAATGGCAGTAATCAAATAGCTCTCAGCACGTCTCCCCCTGACACACACACACACACACGCGCGCGCGCGTGCGCGCGCCGCTGGTGCACACGCTCAACACCCACCCTCGCTCCTCACTTTATTTGCTGATTCTTTAATTTTAACTAATTGTCAGTGTCTTTCATCTGAACGAAACAATCCAAATTATAGACTGGCAGAACCACCATGTTGTCATTACACCTCCTGTTTCTTCCCCCCTCGCCCTTCCTGTCCTCGGGGGATATAATCTCATGGTTTGATCCTCAAACACATCACAGCGCTGATCGCACAGACACCTTTGCAACCCCCCCTTGTGTTTCCCGGCGCGTCGCCGACAGAATCCGAAATGAAGTCGGAGGGCACAATGGGATGAGAGAGATGAGTGGACACGGCAGCGGCTGGTGCTTGTGCATCGCCAAAGGGCTGCAGGTAGACTGTTAACACACAAGAACCAGCCTCCACAGACATGCAAGGGCACCCAAAGCCTCGCTCTTTCCCTCTCACTCTTTGCTCTTTCCTTCCATACACATTACCATAGGCCTTCCCACACATACACGCATACATGCACACCACCTCGTTCCACTCTTTCTCTCAGCCCTGACACACTCGCTCTTCGTTTTTTAACTTCTGTTCCCCATCTCCTTTCCCCGTGTCTCGCTCTTCCTCCCTCTTGCTTTGCCTTCTGCTGCCTTTCATTTGTTATAGCCAAATGTATCTGTACGAGCGTGCTGGAACCGCTGCCGGCCGCCCACTGATAACCCTGTCAAACATCCCAGCACCCCCAACTGTCAGCTCTCCCAGGGGCTCTGCTCCTCTGCTAATGGAGACCAACTCCGGCTCCGCCAGAGGAAGGGGTGTGTCAAAACACCCATTATCTTTGTGCGGAAAAAACACCGGCAGTGCACCAAAAACCTTTCGAAAACACTGTTTGAACGGGTTCAGGGAGAAACACTAATTTATGTATCTCGGAGCATTTCAAAATGTTGTCCAATATGACCTGCTGGCACCTGAACGATTTGTATTCCTTTTGTTTGAGTTTGATTTTATTTCCTTTCTGACTCACAATACAAAGATTGAATTATACAAATGCAAATCACTGAGAATGCATTATTATAGAGAATAGCCTAATAGCATAATAATAGAATGGCATAATAATTTTATTTAACATGAAAAATTCAACATTTGAAATACTCATATAACACATACTTGACATATTATGAGTCTAATTCCCAATGATGCAGCTATTTCCCCATCATGTTTCCATGACTTTTACACAATCAACGCATAATCGAGAATTTGCGCTCATATAACGGGGAAAGCAAAGCAGTCAGTTAGAGGTTCGGCTTCTAACTTCTGAACAAGTGAAAATGGTAAAGGGAATGGACCTGCAACACCACACTCCTTTGGCTACTTCAGTGCTGAGTGATGAAAGGAGAAGTAGATGAAAGAACAGAGTAGGCAGGAGTTCACATCCAAGAAGAAATATGCATGTCTGGCGCTTCTGTCTTTTCTGAGTTTAATTGCCAGCTCTCCATCAAGGGTGGGACTCATATTAAAGATCTGAGTCCCACCCTTGATGGCAAGCTACTTTACGTTACAATGTTGAAGTAATGGCTGAATGTTGCTGTTGTTGCGAAAAAAACTAACTTACGAATTACGGTTTACGGAAAAACTTACGGTTACGGCTCATGAAACCTGTATCTTGATGCCTGAAAGGAAGCGCCTTCCCATTGTTTCATGTAATTCCACAGACCCAGTGTCCAAAAAGCAAAAGGTAGCGTCGAAATGAATTGGTGAAATAGAGATCTGTCTATTTTGTGCTGATCTGTGTGTGCTACCTCTTGCTTTTGGACACTGGACCCTTTCAAAATCCACTGGATCAACTCAAGAAGACACAGTGGTCAATCTGGAACCATGGCGGCTTTTCTTCGTTTCCGTAAAGCTGACATTTGGGAGACACAAGGTTTTCGCCCGACAGCAAGGATAACCCGGATAACAAAAGCTGATTTCCAAAACCGCTGCCAATGTCAACGCATGTCCCCCCCTAGCCTTCAATCCTCCTCTGATCATTGTACACCTCAATTCAATCCCACTGAACAGAGCTGTGAATTAAAACATGGCCTTAAAATACATACGATGAACTGTTAAGCACCCTCTTCTGAGGTCCGCTCTCACCTTGTAAAAACGATCAGGTCCACTCTGAAAACCGCTTTCAAACTTTGCTCCTCGAGTTCTTCATTCTCTCCGGGAGACTGTCATTAACATTTTTGTACTCTCCACCCCCGTCTTTTTCATTTGCCTGCCGTGTTCAAGAAGGCTTGATCCAGCCCCCGAGTACGTCCTTGAATTTGACATTGTTAGCATTAATAATGGCAGTAGTTCATTTCAGATTGACAAGAATAAAGAGGCCTTTCATATCCTTTAACAGTGGAACAAAGCACCGCGTAGCAGGGCAGCCTTGAACCATTTACGATGTATCATGATTTATTATGTTCCGTCATGATTAATAACTGCATCTGGACTAACGTTTGGGGTGTTTTTGCATGTCCTCGGGGCGTTGCAGCATGTCATCTCCCAGAGTAAGATTTCAAAGCTTCCTGCATGACGAATTTTAGGAAGTGAAGCCTCTCTCAATCTCGAACGCGTTCAAACGCTTTGTCTCTTCGCTGACTTCTTGTCCATCAGCGTTCAAGGGGCGTCTTGGCGGCTCGGCAAGCTAAGATGGATTCCGTGTTCCCTGTGATGTGTTAATGCTGCGCTGTCACCTCTTTGAATATCAAATTGAAGTTGAATTATTCAATAACTATATCCCAATCCCATCCCCCCCCAGTTTGTTTTCATCATAATTAGTTGTCACTGACTTTCTCCAGGTGGAAGTTCCCACTAGTTTAATTTTATTGTGCATCAGCAAGGCAATTGAATGATCCTGATCTTTGCAAGAAAGGATGCAATCACCAAAAAAAAAAAGTAATAATTATTATATAATTACTGTTCCCAGGGAGTAATAAGAAAAATAATGGTATGACTTTTGTAATAAATAATGAGTAATATACAGCCTGGTAGCCTCTGTCTCTAGTGTTTCTCAAAATTAAGACCACATTTCCCATAAACCCCGCTGCTTCCTCTTGCTTTAGGATTCTGCTGCTTGTCCCTCTGCTTTCCTGGCATTGCTGCGTATATATTTGCTTTCTCTCTCTTGAAAAGGATAAACATGTGGGAAGTGATTTCTCCATCTGCCTTTCACTCCTTCCACCATCTGCCATCACCAGAATCTCTGAAAGCTTTAGCTATGTTTGTGTTGAAAGAATGGCGCCCTCTTGGTATTTTGTGCCACAAAGCAATCTCTTTTTGTGCTGTAAAGTAGCGTGATCCAGCAGATTTCCCGCCAAATTCAACCCGTGGCACACAATGTAAAATGTAGTGTAGAGGCTAGTAGAAGGTGGCTATCTTGTCAACAATGGTCTTCTTTGTTTACAGTAATTATACTAATTCGTCAAAATGAATGTGACAATGATTTATTGATGTTAAAATGCTACACGAAGCACCTTTAATGTTTCCCCCCGAGCCTCCTTCCCAGCTGGACCCCTTCCATTTCCTTGTAATCAGCCTTGAGTACCGCAACCTTCTGTAGCTCCGCTCGCGTCAGATTCCTCCCATTCAAGAAACAATCTGAGCGAAGGGAAAATGGGGAAACTCATGATTTCCCCCCAGAACACCTTGTCATGTGATCACACGGAGAAATTGAAATGGCATCCATGTGGTGCCAATATTGAACCAGGTAATGTGCCATTATGAGGAACAGCCCTCCAGGTATTCACAACATTTATTGGACGAGGGGAAGTGGGAAGGAAAAACACTTACCTTCTCCAGCCAATGCCATCAGTCTTCCTTAACAAAGTATATTACACAGATTGAACAATCCATCATCACATCCCTGCTCTGTTCTCATAAGGCAAATGAATAAGTGCCTTTCCTGGTTCCAAAGGTGAGTTTCTTTGACTGCCTTCCCTGCTACGGTTCTTGTTGATTTTCATCCGGTAAAATGGAGCATCTGATATCACGTTTCGAGGATATTTTTCTATCCATCATTGTTTAGAGGATTGCGATGGGGTGGAGAATATTGATCGGTATCTGTCTGCGGGCTCGTTACGCAGTAACACGGGCCATCTCGAACAGTATTGACCCAATTTTGACGAAACCTGTACGAATGATGCGTCTTGCCGTCGGTGGCGTTTGCAAAATTATGCCTAATTCCATCAACGGCAACCAACTCCCACAATTCAGCGCTTTGGAAAGCCCAGACAGAAGGAGTGAGCGAATGCCCTGTGATGTGTGCAGACGTGTCTCTGTCAATTCCTCACTTACATTTCCAAAATGGACAGGAGACAAGTCCTATCCAAGGCTGTATGATTCTCGTTTCTATTACTGTAGAGACAGAACTAGAAAATTGGATGTGTGGTAGAGCATCCCCCCTCCGGTGAGGTACCAATATGAAGATAGAAAGCTGTTTTGTGCCTTGTGCTTTTTTTATTTTATTTTTTTACCATGCACTAGTTCTCAAGCATGGAAAGGAGCAAACTAGCAAATGTTTGCTGGCTAGAAACAAGACAACTCACCATCTTCATTTTGGGAATTCACCCAAGACATCCACGGTTTCTGGATTCCATGATGCAACCATTACAAATATGGCTATTGTTATTGTACTTTTATTTTCATGCGGAGAGTCTATTTGACAGTTCTGAATGTAGGCTTACAAGTTTTGGAAGTTGAAATAATTCTCATGGCAATACAAGTGTATCTTTTTGTAAAATCACTGGACAATAATGTCAGGATTGTCCAATGGAAAACAGCTTTGATTGCTTTGAATTTTCATCCGTCTCCCTCAAGCAAGCATTGACTATTTATGGAGGCGATTTGTTGCTTCTGACAGTGGGTTCCTTCATTGTTCTGATTGCTGAGAGACATTTCAAGTACAACCTGACTGTGTTTTGCTGCTCTCCATCAAGTGTGTGCTCAATTTTACCTGCAGCTCTGCCCTTCACGGAAAGAATGGGGGAGAGCGGGAATGTGTGTGTGTGTGTCTTGAGGTAATCTAAGAGTCATCGAAAGGCAGCATTTGGAGGAGCCGCTGAACAAAACCTGGGCTTCTTTTGCTCCGTGTTTTCCTTTTCTTAAGTCTTTGTTTCTTATGTTCTATCGCACATCCATGGGCAAATATACAAAACTGAACTGAAGACTTAAATGAGAACGTTCTGGCTTGGTGCTGCATATTGTTATCACAGTTGATCCAGTGCTATGAGTGCGAAACAGAATAAAGATGACAGTACACCAGATTACAGCGGTTGAGAATCACACTCACCTGTCAGGCTAGTGATCCTCCAGTTGAACTAGCCCAACGGGAAATCTATTTTCCAAGTCAAATTTTTCTTATCTCTGCCTGTGACTGTGTGTTCGTGTCAAACACTCCCCGGTATCATTACATTTCTGCAAACCTCAGAGCATCTTACTTGTACAGTATTTGTTTATCTGGTGTATGACATTTAATGTGTCTAAGTGTCCCCGCCTGCTGCGCGCAAATTCAATGGAGCATTTCACTTCCGATTGCTTCCAGAAACTGACCTTCACAGTGTCTCCTTTCTTAGCGGTTCAAAGTATCTGTAGTGGTTTTTCTCCGTTGCAGTGGAAAAGAATTTGCCAGATTTGCCAGGTGGGGTTTCGCCTTGCGTTTTGGGAGCCGCGGCCTCAACGAGAGTGTGTTATTTTCTTTGAATAAGTGCTCCCCGCTCTGATTTTCGGTGGGCCAAGGTGCCTCCCTGGTAGGCGTTTTGTTCCAAGGTCTTGATGATGAATTGATTCAAGCACAATTTCATGCTTGTAGGGGTTCAACTGCGCGGACATAGACACCAGCGTACACACACTTGTATGAATGCACACTTGCACAAAATTTGGAAAAAATACAAACACATGCACACGCCCACACACACATGCACACGCACACACCCTAAGAGGGGCTCGGGTCTTCAGGGTGAACCGTTTTGATAGTCAGCACTCAAATACAGCTCGCCCTGCCAAATCCAAGATGCAATGTCCATGCGAAAAGTTATGTACGCTTCTGTTTTTGTATGCTGTAGTCGATCTTTCAACATTTTGTGCGATCTAAACGCAGCGAGGCGTTTTCATTGATAAAATAACTGATTAAAACCAAACATCCTCAGTGTGAAATGACAGGACTTTGACTAAGACACAAATAATAAATAAAAGATGAAAGGGTTTCAGCAAGCTTAACCACAGGAGATGCTGCCTGTGGTCTCGTGTGTGTGTGTGTGCGCCTCCATGCGTGTGTTTAATTTTTGCCTCACTTGCACTCAGTTTCTATAACTTTTGGCAGAGACAAATATGATCATCAGGTTCGGAAATAAATCTCAGTGGGATCTCTTGACGCAAGCAAACAAACCAAAAAAAAAGAAAAAACCCAGACATCGTGAGCTATTATTTTCTATGGATCATTACTTTCTTGATAAGCTACACTTATTTCTTACATTCTTCTGGGCATTCAACTCAGACATCCTTATGTACGAAGCCCCTTATCTGTCCGTTGTTTCATATCTCACAAGGCTCCATATTCTATTACCCCTTGAAAGATCCGTCTTCCACTGAGACGCGCGCAAGGCTGTTCATTATCGAAATAATCAACTAGTGCGTTATCCAGGGCCCGCGCCCTCCAGGGAGGCACGTGGGTGATTTTCCTGGCTAAGTTCAAACACGGTTGCATTCATAAGGGTGATTAAGACTGCTTGCAACCCTTTGCTCTAGGTTAGAACAAATCCATAGTGGCAAAATCAGCCTCAGAAAGCCCCAATGTGGTGTGAAAGACTCGAAGGGCACCGACTCTCTATAGACACCGCCGGAACTTTGAGCGATCACCGGTGTGACATTTCTGATCGAGAGGCAATTTATTTGTCCGACACAGTGCCTCGAAACGTTTTAATTGACGGTGAGGGCCGGGAGAGGTGTGCACCGACAGTAGCCGCGGTATCGGGATAGGCGCCGGTTGCCCGCGCTCGGATCGGCCCGTGCAGCTGTCCCGTTATTGACGATTTAATGACATGCATTTTGGCACAACGTGAAACGTTTCCGGCAGCAGGCGAAATGTCTCCTGACGTGAAAATGCTGAAACGCTACTATTAGTGCAGTTCAGAGGCAGAGCACTTACTGTTTAGAAGGGGAGACTCGGCTCTGCAGGCGAAATGCCATTCTGTTTTATTCGGCCTAAGCTGCCACTCTGTTCTTGATCTGTTAACCTATTCTGAAAAAGCTGTTTTTGTCTCTTAGCCTGGTCTGAATAAGTTGTTTATACCTGTTAACCTATTCTGAAAAAGCTGTTTTTAACTGTTAACCTCTTCTGAATAATCTGTTTTTATCAGTTAAGTTCTAGTAATTTGATCAAATGAATAAACACACATAGTTAATGCGTTTGCTCCTGTAATTGTTTTGTAATAAGCCAATAATAGGTGGCATGAATAACTGTAAATGATATAGTACTTGGGTCAGCCATTGTACTTAAGGTACTGGTTCTTAAAAATTGCTATTGGTGCATCTCTACAAAATAAAGCATTCTGAAGGCAACTATTTTTAATCTTTCGCTTTGGTTAAACTACAAGATTAAAATGCAAAAAAGCCCTGCATGTACCCGCCCATGTCTGCCCGTCCTCTTTTACACCCACCGCTGATGATGGTGACCTGTTGGTTTGAACAGCCTCTGGATGTATCAGCCATGTCAGTCCTCCGCCCTCCTCCTCCTCTCCTCTCCTCCTCCTCCTCCTCGTCTCTTTCATCCCATTCACTTGGCTTGGGGACAAAAGGGACAATGTCACAGGCAGCTTCCCCCCTGGATAGCCCTGTCACCTGTCATTTGAGAGAGAGGCTCCAGAACACCTTTATTTGCTCAGCAAGAGATGCAGCCTGTACGTGCCTTGTGTGTGTGTGTGTGTGTGTGTGTGTGTGTGTGTGTGTGTGTGTGTGTGTGTGTGTGCGTGTGTGTGCCCTCTTCTCTGTCTGCAATGTTCCCAGGGGTTTGGCCGGTGCATCGACATTAAGTATTAAGAGCCCTGCTGGGCAAAATAACAGTGGTGGTGGAAGGGTTGCATAGGGCTGGGGGTGTGTGTGTGTGTGTGTGTGTGTGTGTGCGGAGTGGAGGTGGAGGGAGGGGGGGTTGTAAGCCAAAGACAGAGAGAGGGCAGTGGGCAGCGGCCTCTCTTCTCTTCTCTTGCTTTCCCCTCATTGTGTTTCCAGGGCTTCTACAGTGCAGGCATCAGTTCTTAGAAGCGTCCCGCTGCACTCGCGCCGCCGGGGCCCGAAACGAGCGGCCACCATGCGGACCAAATGTCGGCGAAATCTGTCTTTCCGCGGATTAATCAATAAGGGTCACCGCCACACTGGCCGCTAACCCTGTGAGGCAATGACATTTGAATGCCTCGGTTATATAGAGTCTTTGTTCTTTGCCTGTTGTCAAACTTCTCTCCCCCGCTGACCACCGTAGCCTCTGTCTGACCGCGACCCAATCAAATCAAAGCGAAACAATGGTACTGTATCAAACTGGCTCCCGATTGGCCGCCCGTCACCGCCGACTCACTAAACTTCTGTTTCTCCGCTGCCCCGGATGGTTAACTAGCCTGACGTTACTTGATAATTAATATCGAGATGTGAGACATTTTAACTTCAACAGATTGTGTGTGTGTGGTGTTGATGGTGGGGTGGGGGTGCGCCTCAAAATGCTCTCTTGTAATTTAAATTCTGTTGCACTTCACAGTGAATTCTAATCTTGATCCATTGTATAAGTCAGTGAGTCAGTTATAAATTAAAACTAAATCCGCTCTTGTCTCCTTATTGAATGTTTCACACAGTAACTGAGTCTATCCATGAAACAGCATTGAAAACAGGTAGGGTGACATTTTTCTATATACATATACTGTATATATATATTCATTGTTTTGGCTAGTAAAAATGATTCTTGGCAGGTAATTGTTATTTTTTCATGTTCTTCTTATTAGTTTACCCCCCCACATCTACCATTGGACCCCACCCCCACCCCCTCGTCCTGTCTGGATATGCTGACTCGTCCATAGTTACTGTTATCTGTCCCCAATTACGAAAACAAGCGCTTTATCTCGTACGTTCAGAATATCCTTATCTCCCCCCTTGTTGGTATAAGAGTGATAACTTCTGTGCGGGCTCCATAGATTTCCTCTGGCAGCGCGTGGGGGAGGGGGGGTGTTGGGGGGGGGGGGGGATGAACCACATCACTAGCGGAGGGCAAAGATACATCGCTCTCTGCTGCGAGTCACAGCGTGCCGTGATGGAAGCGCCAACAACACTCATAGGCCGTCATTGATCGCTCCATTTCTCCCCTATTTTTTCGTTGTCTCCATCTTCCTCTCCCACACTCCCCTCCCTTCTCTCCTTCCTCGCCCTCGCTCATCCTCGCCGAACGCTTGTCGGCCACAGCTGGCCGCATTCGTTCGCGATAGCCCGACGTTAAGGTTGGTTTAAGCAGGAGGTGGGGACTGGAGTCACATGGGTTGCTTGTGACTTGACTTGATGCACGAAGAGAAGACTTGAGACTTGACTTGGGTTCTGGTGACTTGGGACTTGACTCTGACTTGTACTTTGATGACTTGAAAAGGTTTCTAAAGTCTTGACTTGAGATCTTGTGTTTGTGTAAATGACTTAGATTGAATGTGATGAGATTTGTTCCAGCAGACGACTGAATTTAAATTCTGTTTTCTGAATTTGTATGGAATGATTGAATTTATTGAAGTTGAAACTGATTATAGAAATCAAACTCATGATGCTCTTACCAAGTTTTTATCCTATACCATACCAACCATATTGCATTGAAAAGTCCTAGATATTTAGTTTTGATTTTGTAGTTTTAAATTGATACTGGACTTTTGATTTGATACATTTAGACTTGAGACTTGACATTAATGACCTGGACTTGACTTGGTAATCTATATTTAGACTTGGGACTTGACTTGAGACTGACTTGGGACTCGAGTAAAGTAGACTTGGTCACACCTCTGGCTTAAGTGCTTGCGGCACCGGCATTTGCGAACTTGCCTGTTAGATCTGACCAGGAGATCTGCAGCCCTGCATTGTTCTCCTGTTTTGACAGGCATACGGTGGCCATCAGGCATCAGGTATTTATATCTGTTGAATGGGAAGACTGGCACTTCTAATGACGTATTTCAGTTCAAACGCAGGAGTAGTGAAAGTATTAACATTTGTCCTTCATATTATGAATGTAGTGCTTCATGCTGTATCTCTCTGCTGCCAATCTTTATTTTCTCCTCTCTTTTGCTCTCCTGATTGATTATTTTCTCAGGAGGCTTAATAAATTTTCCTGATTTAATGTCAAACTTAAACCATTTGCATTCTTTTGAAGCTGAATAGCTTTGAAAGGACTAACCAGCCTTTTATTTCTTGTATCTGTGCAGGATGGCGACCTTGTGGCAGCCTTTTTCTCCTTCTTTCTCCCTTGCTAAACCTTCACAGAGGAACTAGACAGCTCAGTCATTGTGAATAGTGGGCTTGTAGAGATACTCAACCACACCGAGAGGCCACAACACTGCGTATAGTACATCCATCTCATAAAGAAATAATTACCGCCGCCGCAACTCGCCGTGTCCTTGGGAAATCTGTTTTAGACTTTTTTTTTTTGCCGTCTTCCCTTACTAGTCTGTGTATTTTGGGGTCAGTCAACATGGCTCCTGCTCATTTCCCCCTCTATAAGAGAATACTATAATGGAAAATGCTGTCAGAAAAAGCGAGCCGTGTATTGTCATCTGCTCGCCTCACCTTGTCTGAGAGTTGCGCCGCAGCGTAAGTGGTGTGCTGAATAGTCACAAATGCCTGGCCAAGGGTGCTCCCTTAAGGCAAGGCACCGCACCAAATCAATGTCAACATATTCACTGGGGGGTTTCAACCACCACCGAAGTAGTCGTTTAACACAATACACTGTTATTTGCCCAGCTGGGACTCTCTCAAACACATACTATATTTTTTCCTGCTGCTTTTCACGAACCCCCCCTGCCCTGATGCATTGCGAGACATCGTCTGGTTATTTTCTTTCTCAGGCCAGAATGGATGATTATTGCATTTTCCCAGCGTGCCATCAAAGGAACTTGTTTGGATGTTTTGCTGTAATGTTCGACGTACCTCTCCCGAGGTCGCGATGATATTGCTCATGCATTAGAGGCGATGCCTGTGTAGTGCTTTTTACTCGGAGTGAGAAAGTTATTAGCATGTGAAGGCATACGGGATCGCAATTAGAATGTAAAGCATCTGAGTAAGAGTGAAGTAGTTTTCTGGAACTGGCTTTTTTCCTCAGTAAAAGAAAAAAAAATGACATCACAATTCACATTATCAATAATTCATGCAACTTTTATGATCTAGCTTAGTGTCTCTCGATGTAATTATGTAAATACTCAAATGCCGGAGTGGTTAAGGATTTAGGCGAGTGGAGCTCAGAAGGTGTCTCCACACCTGAAGGGAAGGCACCGCTGAACGTTTGCAGTGGCAGGTATTATATAAAGCCCAAAATCATCCAAAGTCATCACACACCGTTGCGAGGAGACAGAAGAATAGGGAAATGTTTAAGATGATGATTATATCCATAGCATAGATTATATCCATAGCATAGCGAGGAGACAGAAGAATAGGGAAATGTTTAAGATGATGATTATATCCATAGCATTCCAGTCAAGGCAGTTGGCTGTGAGCGTTTTTCAAAGTTTATATGCGTTAGAAAAGAAAATCAATGTTTCTCCATATGAAACAACTTTTCTAAAATTGGTACATCTGCAGCCTTGCCATCAGAGAATTCCATCATCCTGTGAAACTCCGAGAAAATATTGCATTCAAAAGACTCCGACTTTCAACGTTCATAAATCATAAAATACACTAAGGACCATCTATGTCCAAATGGATTTCTACCACATTTCTTCTTACTTATAGTAATGGCTGTGCTATTGGATTAATCAATGCAATATTATTTGATTTGACTTCTAAAAAGAACATACGGTCTTGGGAAGTCTCCTAAGAGTCTACTATTACCGCACATTTTATCTCACTTTATTTAAACAGCAGAAATGATGAAGGGGAAGAAGTTTAGTTTGAACCCGAGTCCAAGACAGTAATATATGTTTCTTAAGGCAGAGACATCAACCAGTATGCCATCCCTTGTTAGGATGTGCATAAGTCCAATTTCGCTCGGTTGACTATTCAATGCTTGGTCTAAATGAATGTCCTAAGCTTCGGTGCCTGCCGAGATTTACAAAGGCTAAAGCAAATTATGGCCCAAATGAATCACTTCCATCACTTTCTGCTCTCTAAGGTACTGATCTGTTGCTTTAGTGTTGTCACGATTACCAAAGTTTCTACTGTGTATTGCTTTGATACTTTCGAGAAAGATTAAATTCAGTATTTAATTTTATACACATTTGATAGTTCTGCAAGCAGAAATTCAGCGTCGCCTCCAGAGTGCCTATATGTGTAGACTGGAATATTTAAAAGGATTGGAACAGACAGAGCTGTATCCTGGCTCTTCACAGAGGACTGCAGCAGCTGGAGTGAAAAAAGCTGAAAAAATTCAACAGTGTCAAACAGTCCACCATGTCTTGAACTGGATCCCAGTTCAACTGGTTGACAAAACTAGTCCGATGCAGTGAATTATGGAACTATTTCACTTCCAGATCCAACAAAGACAGACACCCAACTGACATCAAAGCCCCTGAGCAAGAGTAGCTACAAATCTGTCCAAAGAGTGGTGACATAGCAAAGCATCTCAGTGACTATTGTTCTGTGACATTGCTTGATGGTTTTTCTTGTTCTTGGCACCGATGTAGTATCGTTTTTTTTAGATATGGCTCTTACTTAGCTGTTTGAGCTCTACATAGTTAGTTCTACCCTGTTAAAATGACTTCAATCATGCGTCTTAATATTTACAAAGACAAATGTTAACATCCAAATTACAAAAGTCAGCGTTAATCCCTCTGAACCAATATTCCAATATTTGTTTTTTTATGGACCCATCTCTATCCCCTCTGCACCACTTCGCCAACTTTGAAGCTCTTACTGTAAAATCTGGAGTTGAGACACTGGCTGCAATAATGATTATACTCAACCCGGAGGAATGAATGTGAATTATTAATACACAAACACATTAACAGAGGATTATTAGCCGCGCATTGTGCTGTCAACCGACTGCAACTGTGATTGGCAGATTAGTGCCCATTTGCCTGTGTAGGGATTATGATATTAGCTGGGCTGCCAGACAGTGAATGCTGGGCTTGGCAGACACACAGATATGCTATGGTATGTTTGCATTTGGCTTTACATGCATTTTGGTGTATGAATTATAATTTGGATATGTGTGTGTGTGTGAGTGAGAGAGAGAGAGCGAGGAAGAGAGTTTGTGGGAGTTGTGTGTGCCGTCTGTGTGTTCTCTGTGAGTGTGTGTGTGTGTGTGTGTGTGTGATGGGGGACAACCTGTCTGTACGTCTGTTTGTTCCTGTGTGGATTTTGCTTGTTACTCGCTGGTCTTTGTCACAGACAATGCCATAGCCTCCGGGAGGAAAGTTCTCTCTCTCCTCTTCCTCTCTCTCTCTCTCTCTCCCCCTCTCTTTCTTAGGTAACTTGTGATTCCTCCACTACAGCACTGCTCCAGCCCCTTGCTTTGAATTATCTGTGGGAGCAACAGGGGACACCGGGGCACACAGCCCTGTCAGCAATATCCTCTGCACGATACAGTCTCTCCAGCTATAGAAGTGCACTCTCATCTCGCACACCTCTAGAGTTTTACCAACTCCACTCCCGCAGCAGTCGAAAATAAATAAACTGGATCTAATGCAATCTGATGCGAGTTTCATCCCGGATTCATATCTATCCATAGCTGCACACATCAGTGACGTCTCTACTTGGGCAAATATCACAGGATCGCTGATAGGATCACAGCGCCCGTCCAGAAAAGTCTCTCGCCGAGCAGCCGCTCCTCCACAAAGGGTGAAGCGGCAGATCAGATACGGAGTCTGCCTGCGCCGTCCCAGGCAGCAGCGTCTTGTTATCGCTCTCGGTTTGGGTTGTCTGCCTCGCTGTCACCACGCCTACCCCCTCCACTCCATCAGACGTGGCATCCGGCATCTGGCACGAGGCGAGAGACGCTCGCCCCCCCCGGCGCCCGGGCCGCGCAACGGTGTCAACACCGGCGTCGTTCGCGGGGGCCATTTTTTCACAGCTCCTCACGCCTCGCCCCTTTCCCTTCGACCTTCCCCTCCCCATCTGCGAGAGCATCGACATCACCCATCTGCAAAGCCGTGTTAACTCCCACATATGCCCCAACCCCTACATATCTTCCCATCCTTCCTATTTTCTTTCCTCGTTCTCCACGTTTGTCTGCGCTCCGCTGCGGTGCAACGTTTTCAGAAATGGATCGGAGGTTGGTGAAGGTGGGGGGGGGGTGGGGGTTATCGTGGAGGGAGGGGCAGGTTGCCGGAAGGCTCTGCTCTGTGGCTGGCCTTGTCAAATTGATTGATGAGAAAGGCAAGCTTGTGTTCTTGGCAGGCTGGGGATTCATCCTCCTGGCTGCGCTGATACACTTATCTAGGTTTAAAGTGGTGGTGCCGGTGGAGGGGGGGGGCGGGGGGGTAGTGGGGTTGCCTTCACACTGCAAGGGTGTTAAGAAGGAGATTAGGCTGCTGCATCACACCAAATGGGATGGGGGGCACCGACTGATGCACAAGCTACAATGTCATGCGAATGCACACACACACACGCTCCCTCATTGTATTGAGCACACACACACACACACACACACACACACACACACACACACACCTAATCGAATGGGTGAAAGTGTCGGTGGCGTGGCTGAGTGATCGAGAGCCGAGCGGTTTGAGCGGTGAGAGGAGAGAGAGCATGTTGGGAGTCCATGTTTTCTGTCTGTGTGACACTGGGCTTTGAAAGGAACATGGCATCATTGGCTAGACGGAGGACAACATAAAGGGGGAAAAAAAATGAATGGTGCAGGAAGGCTTCCATCCTCCTGAGGAATGAGGTTCCACCTCAGAGGCTTTATAGTACTGCAGGTCCCCTTCAGGTTCATTTCATAGCCCGTTTTCACAGAATGACCCTCAGGTCTTTCTATATTATACAGAGTGAGTCATGAAATGTATACAGTATGCCTTTTATGGTGTGCTGCTGACAAATGCAGCATGAGACGCATTGGAAATACAGTGCAACTGGATGTCGTATTTGTCAGGTATTGCTGAAAATAAACCAAGTTTATTCAATTTGCCCAAAGCATCAACGCTCAATGTCAAGACCAAAGAAAGTGTTGAGCATAAAATATAGTGATAGACATCATTTCACATAGGGAAATTAGATTTCTCCTGTTTTTTGAGTATTTTTATGATTTACAGTGATCCTCTGTGTCTCACAGCTATTTCTGTATTCCACAGTGGCTGCCCTTAAAAAAAAACAAAGGTTTGTATCACAGTAAGAAAGCTTTGATATGCTGCCTGAAAACAATGGAAATTTGGAAGTCCTTAGTATACATGATCAAAGGGAATCTGCTTAGTGCAATGATGGCACACACACTCACAAGCACACAAATATGTGCTCACACACGTACAGAGAGAGAGAGAGACACGCACACACACACACAAACACACACACACGCACACACAATTTTTAGGTCAACAACATTTCCAAAATGGGATATCCAGCATTTTGTGACTCCCAGGCGATTGCCGGAATATTATTGTTGAGTTATTGTTGAGTTATAGCAAACTAAATACCTTTCTCTATGAAATACTGATATACTAACTATAACAGTTGTCTTTCTGTATGTATGTAAGAATTGAGAAATGAACATCAGGTAACTTTTTTTTTTTTTTTACGAAATACATATGCAGCATTTTGGAATGAAAACCTTCAGTTTTCATCTTGGGGTCGACAGTAGCTCTGTTCCCAGAAAAGCGCTGGAGGGAGAGGAAAAATGTTCTTTCGATTCTTTCACCATGAAAGAAAGTTCAAATTGCATTGCCACGGCATAGCACTGAGGGGGAAGGGATTTGTCTTACAGATGTGACATTATCTTAATCCACTGTCCAGATCCCAATGCAGAGAAAAAGATGTCAGTTATATTTTCATTCTTGCCATATTCCTGTGTTCTGCTGTAACATCCAGTGGTATTAAAACTGTCTGGAAATGAACTAGGAGTAAAGGCAACTTCAGTAAGCTGTGTTGCATCATGCTCCACAAACAAGCTGGGACTACCTTGAACAAAACATATCTGTCCAAACAGTAATCCTCTATTGGTAGCATTTTGAAATCTCTTTTTTAACAGTTGCTTTTTTAAAACTGCAGACATCAGAACTGCTTTTGTACTACGGATATAACCAAACCTAAATGCATTCAGTGAGTGGAAACTGGCTACTTGCATCCTTTACATCCACACCCCACCATCAGCGAGGTCAATTTTCCCACCAGTGATAAATGAATGAATGAGATCTTTATTGCTTCCCATTACATCGGACCCCGAGAGAGCAACAAATAAGCGGATACAGCGATTCTTTCTCAACCTTTATTTATCCTGGGAAGGCTGAGTGGACATTCTAGATTGGGCTCTTTTTTCAGCATCACCCTGCCTCACCCTCACACAGTTACGCACATTCCCAGCTGGGAGCTGCCCAGTATAACAAGGACACACACTGTCATATTGTGAAGCAGCCTACACGGCTCAGCAGTACTGCAGAGCAAACAGTGATTCTCAGCATCCGGTGTGCCAGGCCTCCTAACAGCAACTAGGGGCAGATAGGCTAACTGTGAGTGAGTGAGTGAGTGAATGAATGAATGAGTATAGAAGTGAGTGAGTTACTTTCTGGATCCATGAGGTGCTTCGCATCGAAAAACAGGCTTCTATTGTTCTACAGTAGTTTTATATGGCAGCTGAGCCAAAATTCACACTATATAAATAAATGAAACTTTACATTGTGATGTTGTCAGCAAAAGGTTCTGTATTGTAAGTGGCAGCAGCAGCCTACAGGTTAGAGAAGGTCGAATCCCATGACCAGCTGGGGAAATGCGGGTGGGGAAAATGAAAGAGTGATGCTCTCCCCTCCCTCAACAACTGCTGTTGAGGTTACTGCTGGGCACAGTACCGAACCCTCAAATGCTCTAGTGGAGCTGATCTGATCTGCGGTGGTAGTGGTCAGCTCCCAGTGGCCAGCAGTACTGCCCCACAACTGCTTTCAACTGTTTTCAAGGTCAAAGGTTATGAGTTGGGTTCAGATTTCATATCAACAAAAATTATACCCATGAACACTCCCGCACAATATACAGTCCACTTCTGTACTAGCAATATTTTAGTTGGGACAGAAGATAAATGTTAAGGTAATTTTTTTTTCACTTTCACTATGATGCAGCTATTGCTCCTAGGCTTTGCAGGGCAGAGTAGAAGGCTTTGGTTGTACTGGGCAGCTCCCAGTGTGACTGTGAAAATGTGAAGCAGAGCATTGCTAGAAAAGAACATGGTGCTCAGTTGACTTTCCCTAGATAAATAAAGAAAAGAGAAAAAATAAATCTTTCGAAAGGATAGATTATCACCTGTCAAAGATACTATCTGTGCCTAAATAAACACAAAGCATCCATTGAACTCAAATCTGGGGGAATGTACAGGAGCAAAAGTGAGCAGCAAGTGTCAGTGAAATGACTGCAGCATAACGCATTACATATTCCTTTCTGGGACAACACTAGCTACTAGTCAAAATGACTTTTGAGTCACAGAAACACTCAAATGACTTTTGCAAATTAAGCATGTTGGCCATCCATCAGTTTAGCAATGTAGAAGACAGAGTTGCCTAAATCTTTTTTTTCCCCCTCTCAATCAGCTGAAAATAATGAGTGACATCACCGCCGCCATCAATCTTGGATTTGTGCTTTGTGACAACAGGAAATTGGTTACAGCATAAATTTGTTTAGCAGCTCAGCTTTAATGAGTTTACAACATGATTCTGAAATTAACTTTGAATTGCTTGAAAAATTAATTGCAATACTGTTATTCGATTTTAGAGTTCGGGTGAAAGTGGTATGGGGGTATTACTTAACCGCTGTCATATTACTCTCACATCACAGCAATGCTATTAGGTAGGTCGTAGCAAACAGATAATGAGAAACCTCAAAAAACATTGCCATGTGTTGATTTCTACCTTGTTGTGTACTGTAAATGTCATTTTTTTTAAGAAAGTATACAATATGTTTTGGTGGGATAGTACATCCACTTCAATATAATATAAAAATATCTTTTAGCCAGCAGTGTTACAAAAGCTATAGTATCAGCATTTGACCTAGACAGCTGCATTGCATAGAGAACCAGCCCAAAACCCATTGACCAAAGGCCAGTTTAATCTCAGTTTCAGTGACCTCTAACTGTTCTAAATGCATTTGGCCAGCAATGGATTGGCGTTACAAGCTCACATCATGAGTAGGACCTAATTCAAATTTTGTGTGTGGTCAAGTATGCACAGTGTGTAAGCTTCAATAGAGTTAGTCCAGGTCTATCAGATGGATGAAGAATGTATTGTTTCAAGTGTTTAGTTACTTTCCTCTGTTCTGCCCTGTATCTATATAAAGACTGCCCTGTATCTATATAAAGACTGTTTACCCCTCACTGTTGATGTAGATGAATGCAGACTCAATATATTAAACTGCATCAAAAATGTTCCACAAACTCCCAAGCTTACAAATTCCAAAGATGTGGTAGTAGATTTAATTTTAAAGGTAAATTGATTACTGTATCTATGACTGCAGTGGGTTTTGATTTTTTGCTGTAAGGTACACAGTAGCTGTTAAGGTTAGAAAAAGGAAAAGCAATGTATTGACTGCCTGAATTTTTCACCCCAGGCATCTAATGTACAGTGTATAGCAATATGGTGGAAACATGTGCACGCACATGTATTTTTGAAAATGCTGTACACATGTTTCTTCTAATGAATTACAAACAGCTATTGAAATTGTACACACGTGAATGAGTTTAATATCCACGCCCCACTAGCTCCTTAAATTAGCCAGGAATAGTGGTTTGAAATGTCCTGTTTTTTACCTGATTAGTATTTAATTTCTAATTTATCTTGATCACTCTTGCTAAGGAAAGAGAACAATTAAATAGCAGCAAGCCTAAAACACAGCAGAGACTGAGTGAATGAGTTTCATGGCATATGGTAGATATGGTCTTGGGCCAAATATTTATCAAAATAGTAAACTTTACCTTTGATTGATGAGTGGTGTGTATCACATAATTGCTTGTAACTCAAGGTGAATTTGCTCATCATTTTACCACCAAATGCCATGCAAAGGCAGAAATAATCTTATTAGTTGAGTTCAACAACAGTGGGTGGAGCCAAATATAAAATCCAAGAATACAAGTCAATACTTAGGAACTTCTCATGAAAGCAAGTGCAGACAAGTGTATTTACAGTTTGAGCTTGAAGTTGCACGGAGGATCAATTAAAACGCACAGCTGTTCACATCCCCATCTGTTTCAGCCAGGTCTGTACTGTAGAGTATAGCAGTTTGTCGTTCTGGCAATGAATCTTGGGGCTTCCCATTTGTTCTCTTTGACCAAGTCACTTTCCAATGCATCCTTGGTTGACAAGTAAACTTATGGGATTTTTATGTTCTTTTCTTTTCTTTTGCAATTGTACTTCAGCCATTGGATAGATAGATATTACGTCAAACGTGTCATGGACACAAGAAACAAACTGAGAAAGAGCCATCATTTTTTAGAGTTAGCAAGTTAGCTAACGGACAAATTTGAATGGAAAAGACGGAACTGACCTACAGTAGGAATTTACCTAGATAGCTATAGGCTAATCTGGCTAGTTTGAATTTGGAAGGTTAGCCAGGCTAATTAGCTAACCTAATTAGCTTAATATGGCTGGATTGCATTTTTTAAGGTAGTAGCATAAGCGCTAGGCTTCACTATTAGCCTCTTCCTCTCTAACCTCTTATCTTTTTCACCTGGCTTCAGTCTAACGTGATTTAGCCCATTAAGGTTTAACTCAACCAATGAGATTATTTCTGCCTCCAAGAAATGTTTGTAGAACTATAACTCCAATCTGTGCTAAGACAACTTTAAAAAAGAAAAAAAAAATGCAAATATAGAGACATATAAGACTATGGGACAAGCATGAATCCATGACCTTGACCTAGAAAAATTTAGGTGATGGTCAACTGTGGTCAGTATGAGATGGTTTTAGGTATTGGCGAGCATGCAGGATGCTGCGGTCCTCTGACTGCCTTGTCAGACATTGATTTTGTTGATATTTGAGGAAAATGTCAAGGGATACCTACTAGGATCACTCCACAACATGAGAGTATATATCATACACTCAGTTATTGAGTGTATATCCATACTCAGTCATATGCGGAATGTGGAAACAGCTAAGTGTACGGTTGTACCACCTACATAGAGAAGCAGGTAGTAATTGACGTGTTCTCCTGAACTGAATCCATATTCTAAGTGACTGTTTCACCACTGGATTGACAGCGCAATTTGAATTTCAATATCTGCTTATTCTGCTGATGCTTGTGAGTCACTCGAGTCGCAGCACCTCACACTGTTTTCTGCCTTTCATGAAATGTATTATCTTAAATAAGAGAGCAAAAAAAGCATTATAGAGATAGAAGAACTGGGTTTTTTCGCGCTTGGGTAGATCTTTAATCTTTCGCATTGGAGGGGCCAATGGCAATCAAATTAACATAATTATTCATTAATATGCAAATGAGCCCAGATGTTCAACAAGCAACAGATGTGCTCTTCTTGTTTCACAACAGCTCAATATGATGAACTGCACAGTGAAGACGGCATAAAATGGGATAGAGAGCATGGGTAATTTATTACAATGCATTTAATCCCGAGTTATTATTATTTCAAAAGAGCATTAATGTTGGAGATCCATATAAAATTAAACTTCTCTTTCAGTACTAGGCCAAAAAGCTCATTGTAATAGACAGACAAAACATCTGGAGGAGGCCAAGCCAGATAGCAAAAAAAAAAAAAAAAAAAAAAAAAGGAAGGCACTGGCACTGAACCTTAGGGCTTTAGGTTTATTGTTATTTCTCTGCATCCTCACCAAAATGAAGCAATAAGTAGTTTTAAAATGATGTTGTTTTTACCAGGTGCTTAATATTTCAAGAAGGCAATTTTCCCCAGCGTATTTAGTACATAACTGCAATAGTGCATATGAAGTCAGCAGCAGTTATGAGAGAAGTCACTTTCAAAGGGCTCTAATTAAGTGATATCATAAAAAATGCACTCTAAATTGCCATGGCTTGGACAGTGCAGACTCAATTTGTGAACACAAGTCTCTCCCAAAGCTTGAAACAAGAAAGCCATGACTAATGTTGATTTCTATGATGGTATCTAGATACAAAACCGAACTGCTCCACTGACAAATGAATTGGACACCAGCGTTGTGGACACCGCAGTCAAAAGGCTGATTTTATGGGGCATTTTCTGGTTCAGTGCTGCGGAATGAAGCTGCTTTGGATGTCGAAGCTCAAACAAGTTCTCTATGAGTCCATAAAATCACCCTTCAATTCATTGTCGATGGAGCTGCACCAGGTTCTGTAATCATTTGGCTGTAATAACGAACACAAACGTTATGAGTCCATAAAGTCTGTCGCCAATTAATTGCCTATGGAGGAGTTCCAGTTTTTGTCATGCAAATTAAAATCTTGACTCGAGCTTCTAGAAGAATTTGTTGCGTTCACAAATATTGATTGAACTGCAGAAGATCACAGCGTATATGTGGATTCCGTTTAAGGGGGGGGGGATTTTAATATAGTTCAGAGGGGGGAGCAGAAGTATAGGCATTTCATAGCTAATTTGATGTTTTAATATTATATTCTATGTGTACAGTGTGGCATAATCCACTCTATAACCCTAATGCAGTGGCTTTCAGTGTTTTTCTCAGAAGAGCCACATTTGCAAAACAAATTAAAACTAATTTTGCAAGCTATTACTGTATTCTATTTAGAAGAATTTTCTATTGAGAGTTATTGTAAATCAAAACTAAATAATTACTAAATAACATTTAATACAAATTTCTCTGTAGCACCACTGGCCTAGCATACAAGCATATGGAACATGTTCCAAATATAGTTGTAGTGCTAATTTTTGCAGTTGGTGCTAGTGATAAGAACGGTGGTGTTGACAAGACAAAACATGAAATGTTACATTCTGAACTTGCATGGTATAGAGTTACGACATTTGCACTATCTTTGTCCCTCAGCTCGTTTCCATTTCAGCCATCCACCAGTGCAGTCGCTTCGGCAAGTAATTAATGTTTTCTTGACTTACGGGCTCAGAGCAAAGCCCAAACAAATGCAAAGCCGGCCCAAACACGAGCCTGCGCCTCAGTCACCAGGACAGGAGCAATGGCATATTGTAGTCTAGCTCGTACTCTGAGTACACAGTCTGACTGAGCTTCCAGCAGATGAAAGACTCCTCCTATTTTCTCGTCTGCCATTCTGTTTGAAAGCTGTGTTAATATGCATTGTGTGGGGCCTGGCGGGATATTGCAGGGCATAACAAACATTGTGACTTCCCCTCAGGATTTTTTCATCTGTATAGAATGGAACTCATTGGGGGATTTCAAATAACCACTGTAATACTACTGTTTCTATTACATTCGCTCTCTGTCTCCCCTCTTTCCCCCCTCTTCCTCTCAAGCACCGCCAATTATTTGACTGTCGTTGAGCAGGCCGGTCCGCGAGCCGCCTACTCGTTATTCATTGTTCCCCCACTGCATCTCGAGAACGCTTTGTCCCCCTTCGAAGAATTTCCAAGCCCTCAGTCTCAATCAATGAGCTTTAGTGGCGAGAGGATGCATCAAGATAACAATACAACACGCACGGTGGCACGCTTACTTTACGAGTAAACAATGTCTTGATGAAAGGATCCCTGCTGCCCGCCATCATTTGCATGCAATAAGAAAACACAAAAGTTGGAGTGTAAATTGAAACCCTGACTTGCATGTAGGATTTGCAATGGCTCCAAAACATGCAGCCTATGTTGTGTTTTTTTTTTTTTTTTTTGAAGGGCAGGGGCTGTAGCAATGTTCAGAAGGATTATACTGCCTCTAGGTATGAGTTTTTTGAGAAATAACATAGATCTGGCTAATTTGTCTTAATCCCTATGGTACATATTGCTCCCTGCATGCGGTACATATGCACACATATTGACAGAGGTGATTCCTGTGGTGTGCGATCACACCCCTTAATGGATGTCAGGTTGAGGCTCATATCTCTAAGCGGATTATATCCTCGCTGTTTTATTGGGACTTGCAAACAGGTGGCAGATGCGTGCCGGTATCAAAGATGAACCTTCAGCCACCTTGAGGAAAAAGTGCAAATATCATTCTGCTGCTGTTCCTTTGTCTTGCCACTCAGCGATGCAACGAGAGTGTTAAAATGGGCATTAGTATTCTGGTGTTACTCAGATACTCAACTGCTCAAGTATTATGATTTTGAACCGGTGCATGAAACCACCGTTTACTGTACAAAAGGCCAGCTGTTTTCCAGCAGTCTAGCTCCCCCTACTGGCCATTCTTGTCAGACTATTTACTTTATTAACGCTTAATTGGTTGAAGCTCATTTGCTGGGGAAGTGTCAGTCATTCATCACCCACTTCTCTGGCCTATCAGTGCACTCAATGTTCTAATTTGTTACTCATTTTCTGTTCAGTTTGCTCTCCTTCATCTTCAGGAGTGGATATACTGTATGTCCACTGGCTTGTGATTTGATGGAGTTTTATGTTGTGTGCGTGCAGCTAAATGTAAGTTACAACTGTTGAGTATGTTTCTAAGAATGTGTTATGTTCTGTTTATCCCTTTGGCATTGAACATATGCCCTTGAAGAACATACTCTGTAGAGGCTAATTAGCATAGCGTGTTGGCGTTAGCAATTAGTGTCTTTTGACCTTGACATTGCTGCCATGTAGTTCATTTAGTTACATTTGGCCAGTTAGCCATTAGCCTAGCCATTTGCCTTATTAGCGTTGTGCCAAAACACACATGGATGTACTCATTGTGGGTTTTTTTAATCTCTGTTAGAACCACACATACATCTTGAACGCATCTTTGGATAATCAAAAGTGGTTGCCATTTGTATTATTTGGGTGGAATTTCTCTGGAATAAATCTTTACGTGATTGGACATGAATAAGTTCTGACCGGACTATCTATTGCTCTTACACCGGGTTAATGAACAAAGCTGATTATCTCTACTCACTTATATTTGCTGTTGCTCATATGAGCATAAACCCTGATTATGAGAAGCCTCATATAGAGATAATATCTGGGATGTGCAGCCATGAGCAGGATGCTGAGGTATGCAAGCATCTTATCCCATTTGCTGTTTCTTATTGCAGTCTGTGTGGTTTCCAGTGAGCTTATATGTGGAATACATATTGTGCCTGTAAACGCACCTATTGCTTTGGGTCCACAGGAAAGTAGCAGTGGATTTCAGAGAAAGTCTAAACAAACCCATTGAACCAGCCCTGTAAACATATTCAAGTGCTCCGAAAAAAAGACTGGTAATCTTGTCACTGTGTCTGCGAGGCAACTCTGAAAAGACGGGACTGAAAGTGCATTGACCAAGAATGCGATGACAATCACAATCCCTCTCATTTTCTATTGTGCACAACTGTGTAGGACGTGGAAAAAGGAACAGCTGAAGCATGACCAGCTGCGGATCTATCGGGGCGTTGTTTGTGAAATTAGCATGACCTTTCTACTTGTAAGGACAATGCCCATGTTCACGCATGCCCGCACACGCAAACACACGAGCCTTCCTGACGAACAACTATTGTGAACAGTACAA
Source organism: Centroberyx affinis (assembly GCF_046629955.1). Classification (NCBI taxonomy): domain Eukaryota; kingdom Metazoa; phylum Chordata; class Actinopteri; order Beryciformes; family Berycidae; genus Centroberyx; species Centroberyx affinis. Next base: position 117,447 of record NW_027279531.1, read on the forward strand.
GGAGACTCGCTCCTGCATCTCCATTATGCATTGTGCGAGGGGCAGATTTTTCCTTTTTCATCATGGTCAAGTACATTTAGGGTCAAGCTGGCCTAATTTCTGAATAGCCTTCCCTTTGTGTCCTTAATTCCTTCTTTCAGCGGCAGTGAGGAACACTGTGCCATATAGAAATCACTCTCTCTCTGTCCGTCTTCATGATTGAGCTGCCATTATTGTTGGGGAGATTACTTTCCCTTTCCATCTTAATGATCTACCTGCCATTTGTTTTGGAATTGACCTGTTCGAATGGATTTGAAGAGCGAACACATCAGTGAAATACAGTAATGCCACAGCAAACCATTTCAAAGAGCTAACTTTATTTTGTTTAGTATTCAATCCCTGCAGTGAGAATGCAAAAAAGCCTAAAGAGACTTACTATACCTGATGCACAGTGTTTGACATCATTCATTAGTCTTGATAATCCATATTATTATAAGTCAGCACAGCAGTTTGGGTCTTTGTACTGACAGTAAGTAGGCATAGTAAGAGAAGATTTAGAAAAAGAACTAAGTCAATAAATATTCTAGATTTTGGTGTACAGCGTTAAGCTCTGCAAAATGAAAAGTTCCTGAGTGATTTCCATGTGGAAGGCCTGTTCTCCTGTGCAGGAGTTTTAGGGTCAGATGACAATCTGTACTTCAGCCTATCGGCAAATATTACGACTTCAAGGTGTCTCAAATACAGCATATCACATATTCTGGATATTAACTTATCAGGACGAACAGGTCACTTGGGTAATGGCAAGGATTATCATTTTTAATAAATCCTTGCAACGTTGTCATGGGAGAAATCATATGCTGGTGAGATTTCAGGCTTAGAAAGCTAAACTCCAGACTTCTGTGTCTGTAGAGGACTGTTGCTAAGAAGTTTTGTGACTCAACTGAATATATTTCAAGGATCTTAAGCAAAGGAAAGTAAGTTTTTGTTCTGCCCTTTTGAAACTTTGTCAGACACAAGGTTAAGGTAATTACAAATTAATCGTTGGTCGTTTGCCAGCCGATAGCAAGGACCTCATTCCTTTGTCAGTGCGCCTCAGGCCTTGTTATTATGCTGGACACCTTACATTCCCTATTTGATGTACAATGAGTGTTTGCCATCCTGAGGACCCTTCCTGTAAATGAGGTCAATGCCTGGTCCTCACCTGGAAATGTATTAAATTATGGCCATATATTCCAAATTACTTGTCTGTCGCCTTCTAACATATGACCCAATATGACATAGCATTGCTCCCTGGACAATTACACTTGAAGAACCGCGAGGATTATTCCCACTTACCAAAATGTAGAGGTCGGCTCCCGCAATAACAGAGGAAATGCATTGCCGGTGTTGATTAGATTGCAAAATCACATCTCGAGAGCCGTTGCGAGGTGCGACACGGAGCTCTCACACAGGAGTTTGTCAGTGCTGGAGTGGTTGTTCTTTAACCTTAGGTTTGACCCTGAATTGAGCTCTCGAGAGTATTTTGACTTTGTTTTTTTTTCCGTCTTGGTTTTGCCTGTGATGCATTCAGAAAAGCTTTTTGTGATGCCTGTCCGTTATAGATAAAGCATAGCCTATTTCATAAAATTGCCTATCTTTTTGGACAGGGCCTGCTGGCATACAGTTTTCAGGACAAAACAAGTGAAAATGACCTTAGTGATAGTTACAGTACATGCTTGCCAGCTTGTGAGTGTTTTGGCAAACAAGCTGTCTAGATTACTACAAAGCCTCAACAGCCAACAGTGGTGACTGGCTACAACTGTTGAACACTTACAAAAACACACAAAACCGGTTGGTGTTCAGGTTAATTGCAAATTAGGAACAAACCCAATGAGAAGGCAAAATCTGAACAACACTTTGTATAAAAGTAATAATTTCCTGGTATGTTCTTGATTTACAAACTTACCTAGATGAAGAAAGTTTTAATATCCATAATTAAAATGTCTGACTGGGCACTTGTTCCGGGTGTTGTTATTGCTGTGAATATAATTTGTATTATAGCAAACCTGCAGGGCACGGTTAGATGTGTTAAGTGAAGTTGTACCAGTGTCATGCCAGCTGGAGTATGAGAAATAGGAATTCCGGTCACAGTTTACAAAATAAAACCCTTACTGATGGACATAGGTTGGTTTTTGAGTAACAGTAGGCACCAAAGTGAAAATAAAGAATACATTTGAGGAGGAACTTTTCTAAATGAACATACAATTGATTTTTTGAATTTCCAAAAAGTTCTGTGTACCCCAGTAATTTCAAAAGTGACAAATTTGAGGCTTTTAATTTGAAGGCAAAATCACCTACCTTCCAGGCTTATCCTGTCCATCTGTGGCTGCTTGACTCAGCTGCTGCCTCTGTTCCTGGAGCAGCTGCTGACTGAATGATATGGAAATGTGATAAATGTCTCGTTTGGTTTCAGACTAGTCGACGCTGTCCACAGTTACACATGTTACACAAATTTTCACATCAATGCATACTCCTGTAACAATTGATTTATGTTGTTTTGATATCAGGTAAAAGCGTAACAGTGTTGGTTATGCCTTGGCCACAACAGTAGAGTATCTTCACTGGAGCTGTGCCTGCTAATCAAAGTACTGTGTTCCATGGATAAGTAGGGCAGCATCACCTGTGTCACAGAGTTGTTGCAAATTATTTTGCTAATGAACAGTGAAAATTAATCAGTTTATTTTGCCCAACTGATGTTAGTTCATTAAAATGTACAATAATACAATGAATGGGGTTACTGGTATCAGTAGATTATAATATAACTATCAGACTGACAGTATGGAATTTTTATGACATTTGAATATTTGAATAAAAACTACTATATTTGCATATATCTTCAGATAAAGCCTTACCCTATTAAGAAAAAAGCAAAAATGAGAGAAAAATCAGAAAAATAGGCATGATAATAAATTCATATAATAGAAATATATTTGTTTTTCCAACCCCATAAATCACCTCAAAATTGTCTCACGACCTGCATGGGGGTCCCGACCCCCAGGTTGAGAACCACTGGTAAAGATGATAGGAAGCAGTGCTCTAAACTCTAAGTGACCTAAGAGTTTCCAGTCCCGCCATGGGACTCTGAGCAGCTCCTGCAGCCTGTCTTGAATGTACTTTTTAATTCTTTCATACGCAGCGATCCGTGTCTCCTGGGTCTCAGGTTCAGTATCCATTTTTAGCGCAAGATGCTCAGAGGAAATCTCTTAACACACAACTGTCAGAGATTTCCCAATGACGAATTAACTCATTTGAACCAAGGCGAGCTCACACGCCTCATGTGCTCAACGCTGAAGGTGAATATTAGCTTTCAGCACAATTTCATAAACCGTTGTTTGTGATATTTCCTTTTTTTCCCCCCCTTGCTTTTGTTTGTTTTCTCCGTGGCCCGAAATTAGATCCCTCCTGCTCAAATTATTATCCTGAGCATCTTGAGTGACTGACAGAAAGCAATGGGGAGTGCACACCAGATGAACAGGCTCAGGGAAAAAATACGTTTTCCCAGGCTTTACAAATGCTGTGTCTCTGAAGGAGGAGATCTGCAGTGGTTTTCCTCCTGTATTTCCAGCCAATCCACTGTCAGTATTGTTGCAGCAAGGTGGAAGAGGTCTGATTTGGAATGTTTCAAGCCAGATATCATGGCTTAACATTTTCCAGGACACAGCTCAGCAGGTACAGCGCTCTCCCCGTGTTGCTTGGTCTAGTTTCCCCACGCTGCTAAATACAATTCGTGCCTACCTGCTGGTAATTGTAACCCATCTACCAACTATCTTCTGCAGCACTACCAAGTCACCCCCAGTGAACACGTTCCCCTCTGTCCCAGGCTTGCACTCACCTCCCATCTTAAATATATTAAGTTTGCTACATGAGTAGTTTAACATATAACTCTAACACACTTTCATTTCCCAGTGGACATTATCCTGCCAGTCTTGAAGTAAGAGCATTCTGGGTTTGTCACAGGTGAAGCGGTTCTTTCATGAGAGCACGCCTTCCCCCACCTCAAGACTTTCAACGCTCGGGGTTTTTTGAAGATTGCACACGTGCAAAACGCAGGTTTTTCAGCGTAGCCACAAGAGCATACACGTGCGTTGCATTCACGCCTGCCATTTCACAGACCTAAGTCTTTTTTCCTCTCCCAGGCTCTCTTTCAGCCTGTTCTGAGCCTGTCTCTCTCGGTCTCTTAGTTGTTCTTTCACGGTTTTTCTTTTCACAATTCAAGTTCAAAGCCTGCCTCCGAGTTCATTCTCACACAGCACCTTCGCTTTTTGGAAAAATGGTTCTTGCTGAATGCAGCCTCTGACACAGAACCCCATGATGAACCGTTGGGCAATTTCTCCATTGCCCGGCTAATTCGTTCTACCTCTGTGTGTTCATTGGTTGACGTGATTAATGCAAACTTCTCAATGAAATGATCATTATTTATTTCTCAAAACCCACAGAACATTTGGAGTATTTCAGACATTCCCATTGAGACCAACTGATTCTTCAAATATAAACCAATTCTGACCCAGGATATTAAGAGATTCAATTCATGAATGAAGATCAAACCCCTCATATTTTACAAAACCTACAGAAAGCAAACTCAGAACGTAGTATTTCTTGCATTACCCAAGAAGGGACAGGACACATTTGAGGGGACGGATGGGGCAGGCTGGGGCAGGAATTCCTACCCAGGAAAAAAGGTAGGATTCAGTACCGTAGGACCCAGAAGAAGTGGCTTTGAATAACTGACCCTTTCAAAAAGGGTTTCCAGTTTTGGCCAAGGACCCTGGGTCCAAATGTTGTGTTGGAGCCAGATAAATATTCCATCATGGCTTGTTTGGCTCAGGGGCTATTCTTATTCCCTTTGACTTTTGTTTTTATTTTATTGTGAGTTTAAAGCACAATCCAGACTTTCAATAACAGTAGGTGGTCAGTGAGTAGCCTAGCCTTTATTATATTGACTTTAACAGGCTGAGAGGGCCCAAAGCACTTTGGCTTACAGTACATTATGGAATTCTTTCTTTCATGTCAATAATTTCGGAACACAATTTTTGTGCGTGTTATTTTTCTAATTGCCTTGGGGAAACATAAATTACATACTGTAGCTTTAGGTAAGAGTTTCTTGCACTTTGACTTTTATGAACGTGAGGTTACTGTATGTTCAGAGCTTTGGAAGTGCCCGGTTTTCTGTCAGTGTCTTAGTGCTGTATTGAAATTTTTACTGTCCTTCCAGATGAATAATGGTAGTTTTTATTTATTCTTTTTGCTATCTCTGAAGCAGTCACAACAAATAACAGCCTTCTGCATTGGTATTGATCCTCGCTCGCATAAACACACACACACACACACACACGCAGTAAGACTGTCGATAACCACTGGTATATATTTTTGCATGCCACAAAGCACCGTACAAATAACTGAAAAACATCCCTATGCTAAACGTGATAAAAATACTTGAGTTTGACTTTCTCTTGACTTTTTCATGCAATGCGTTATTCATAAACGCATTATTCATACACATTTCATGGATGAACTATGTGTAATACGGAAACATATCTCTGACAAAATAGCTGTCCACTTGAAACAGGCCTGAACACATTACAATATCATTTAATGTCAGGCCTGAACGCATTGCAATATAATTTAATGTCAATCTTTCATGTTGACTCACTGTATGCATTGGACTTTAATTCTTTATTTATATAGCGTTTTTAATTCTAAGCCCTTTAATGCTTTGTTTGCACAGCGATTCTTTGAATTGAAATTCGCTGAGTTGCACGTGTGCTTAGAGCCTGTAAAGAGGTGATTTACAGTGGCAAAGTTTGTGAACATGGAAGGAAAACAGATATACACTTGGATAAGATCCAAAAACTCGATTTTTCCATCTGCAAGTTGACATCGTCAAGAACATATGTCAGTATGTGGGAGTATAATAAACTCCTTTTTTTCATTCTCATTTATTTTGCTAATCATTCTCTATCCAAGTAAATTCCTCTCTGTCACCCTATAGCTTAGCTGTTTCTCCCCAAACCTTTTAGGCTGATAAGGTTCCTCCAAAATTTTGATCATAAACTGAATTCCATATTGTGGCTTTAATCAGTGAATGAAAATAGTGAGTTGAGAAAAGAGAAACGGCTATGCACGAGACGGGACTTCAGACCCAGACGGTTTCTGTGTAGTGTTTCCAAGCCACAAGGGTGTTATGAAAGCTGGAAAAAAGTTTGCGTCTACAGGTTAAGCTCTTCAGCAATCTGTGTGAATACCCAAAATGCGGCCAAATAATTGCAATCAAATAGATTGGAGTGGGCTTCAAACAGAGGAGATGGTGCAAGGTATGGTGACAAACCCATAGGTAGTCTGCTCATCCGTAGCAGAGCTGCAGCTGAGTGGAGACCAGATGGTGTGACACATTACTGTGCATGGCTCGAGCAAACTCGCGTCTCACGATTTGTTAAAATTAAAATAGAAATATTCACCGGTGCAGGCTCTGCCTTGGTACAACCTTGTCATTTTTTTATTTTTTTTATTTGCAAACAAACGAAAAGATCTCCTGCAAGGACACGTGGCTCACTCTGAAAAAGCATAAGTGTCTTTCTTTTCTTTTCTTTTCTTTTCTTTTCTTCTTCTTCCACTTGTTACTACCAAGGAGGCAGTTTCTGCCTGTTTGTTTGACTGTCAGCAGGATGTCTCAAAAACTTGATGAATGTATTTCCATGAAGTTTGGTGGACAGATCGGCCTTGAGCCAAGAAATAATTGATTAGATTTTGGTGGCGATCCAGATCTGGGATTTCCGCCATTAGATGTTTACAGTTTTCTAGCCATGACTATGAAACTAATGCAGATGGAGACTTGTTTCCAAATCCTAAGTGTATGTTTGCAAGGTCGAGACATTTATTAAACTTCAAATTGAAGTAATATGAATGGTGTCTCGGGAGTATACAGAAAGTTGGAGAATTGTTCAGCGTTGGCGGAGGTTTTTGCTCTCCAAGTGCCTTCTGGTCTCAAGCAAAAAATAGTTAGAAAAAGTCAGCGCAAAAGCAAAGGCTTCCAGTTTCTATGGTGTGCTGTGTCTCCGAGTGTCCACCTAGTTTTGATATCAGCCTATGAAGACAGAGCCTCTATTCTTTCACATTCAACGGACTGCTGTTGTGCATCCGGTTTACACTGATGGAATTCCTTCAGAGTTGTGTCGCATTTGACTGAGGCTCTATCGCTACATGTCACCCGGGCTAACTCAATCTGCAGCCAGAGATGTCTGCTGTGTCATACATAGCGCGCTGTGTCATACATAGCGCGCGTCGTCGCGATGTGTCACATAAATGAAAGTCAAAACCAAACTCGCGTGTGTCGGGGGGGTCACGAGTGAAACGAATTCCGAGCTCGGCGCCACTCGCAGTTTAGCCGGGGGGTTTTACTGGGCCTGCCAAGAGGCGTCACTGTCCAAATCCCCACTGAAAGATGGCTTTAAGTGATGAGCAAGAGGCAGCCGGCGCTCTCACAGGAAAGTCAGAAAAGCCCGAATTAAAAAGCTCTACAGCTCTCCGGAAATAGGTTCCTTCACCCCTCCTCCTCCTCCCGTCCGTCCAATCTGTCCATCCATCCATCCGTCTATCCATCTCTCTCTCCCTCTCTCTCTCTCTGCCTCCCACACTCACTCAAAGCTTTTCACCTCGCTGGATTTATATTTGCTCCCGTCAGAGAAGTGTTTTGCATACAAATTCTTGTCAGCGGCTTGCCAGTTGCTGTCGATGCATCTCCCCCCCCCCCCCCCCCCCCCCCCCCCCCGAATGCGGGCCGAAAATGTCGAGGACCGCCATTTTTATTTTTTTATTTTTTTATTTTTTGTCTCTGCCTGTCACTTTCCAAGGTTGCTAACAAAGAGTTGCAGTTGGGAGTAGTTTCGGTGAGCCCAAGTGTTTAGCAAGCAAATCCTTCCCATCAGCTGCAGCGGGAGCCAGCGGCGTAGAATGGCACTTTGTTTGGGCTTTGCTCCAATAGCCTTGGTTTAAGTTATCTGAGCTGTAGGAGCTGGGTTGGCAGCGAGAGGGGTCATTACACACTACAGTAGATGAATAAATGTTCCGAATGCAATGTTCAGGCAATGACTGAATGAATATTGGATTCATCACTGGCTAAACACGGGCTGAAAGTTGATTCATTGCATATTAATCAGTGTAAGCCTATGAGGACCATACTAAAAATAATATCTACAATGTAAAATCGCTTTCTTTCTCAGACAGTATTGTTGCAATACAGTTTATAAGGTTTAAGGAATGCATTGCCTCTGGTGGATGTTCATTCGGGCATTCTCGCTATTAAGTTGTGTGACGGCAGCTCCAGTGAGATCCAGGCGCTTTTTTGTTTTGGCTCAATATTCTTAATTTGGATGTGCAATGACACCATAACCATTAAAGTTATTCATGACATAAGTCTTAAGGCTCTGTAGCAGAATAATGACTTGAGGCCGGTTTGGTAACTCAAACCCATGTTCATTTATATGTAGCCAACAACACTCCGCACACAGAGAAAGTTAAAGCCAAGGATACGCACAGCTGAATTCAGATAAAGATACATTGAAATGCATAAAGCCAGGAAAGAGAGCGTGACCCGGAGAACAGAAGTTGATGAGGATGCAGTTGAGCTTTGGCTACACACTAAAATGGCTGTTTTTTTTTTTTATATAACCTTAATCTCTCCAACTAATTTACCTTGAAATGGGGGTGCATGAACAAAAGAGGCTGTAGTTTTTATTTATTTATTTACTTTGGCTCTGATGAAAATTCCTTCAAGTTGCAGCTATCAGTCTGCACTTTAACCTCAAAGTCATTGCATCATTTTACATGAAAAACAGCAATTGAGCCAAAACAAAACAAGTGCATGCCCTTTTTATTTGAAAGCGTTCTAGCATTGTATGATGACAGGCTTTCCACAGGAGGTCCTCCTCAACTCATAACCTTTAAGAGATATTTTAAATTACATTTTTATTGCACAATAAAAAAACAAACTCCGAGCCTTCTCGCGGATTTCGTGTTTAATTACATTCATTTTGATCAGTAATGAACCAATTAGTGTCTTAAAGACAGTCTGAAAGTACATGCAGGTGAGTATATTGATGCGCCACATAAGTGCTTCACATAAAAGCGAATCGGCAAGGAATACTGAGATAAAACTCCCCATAAATTTGCAAATGAACTCATTCATGGCATTTATAGATCTCCCTTCCTCTCTCCTTTTTTTTTGCGAAGTTGAAGCAAACGGCAACATGTCCCGGTGTAGCGACTGCACCGCTACAGATAGGTGATATAGTGGAGGGAAATGCATAGGTGCTTATCTAACCCCTCCGCTCTGGCTCACCACTCAGTAAAGCCAGAGGCGCTGAATACAAATAAACTGTAACAATACATTTCTTCACATTCACATAGCAACCTCTCCGCTCTAACTAGAAAGTGTTGGAATACAAAGTACAGAGGCTCTGCAGACAGCACACTTTAAATATTCATGCTGGTAAAAATACTCTGCAGGTCACTTAGCGTGTTTTCTTGGTCAGTTTGAATGTCCTTTTTAGCATTCTCAAATTGTTTATGCCTATTGACATTTAGTGACTTATGTGTGTAAACTGTAATACAATCGCTTACTAGTAAACTCATTCAGTGTGACCACAGCTGTTACTAATAGACACTGCATAATACAAAATCTTAATTTGTGATATTGACCGTTTTTTTATGGTTTCATTACAAATTTACTCCTTTCATTTACAGGAAACCTTGTTCAAAGAGTTGATTTTTGAAACTTCTGATTTCTATATGAGGCAGTTTTTTTTAAAATCTCTGATTAAATTGGCCCTCAGGCATCAACAGTCTGGTTTTATCGCCTTTGTCTCTACCTGTGCCAATTCTGTCTCTCCTGGGGCGGGGAGGGTTAGGCAGTAAAAGTGGATTTTAGTCAGAGGCTTTAGTCAGCGGCTTCGTAATACTCAAAACGACACAATACATAAACTCAATACACACTGTATTGAGTTTATGTATTGTGTCGTTTTGAGTATGCTCTGGACAATGGCTAAAGTCCAAGTGGGCCAAAGTTCCTTGGCAAAGTGCATGTGTCCTACCCCAGCGCACCAGCGTCAACCCCGCATGAGGAATTGACAGCACATTCAAAGGCTTTCAGTGATGTACAATGCATCTGTCTCATCCATTTCCTCTGGGGTGCATGGGCCTCCGCGTTCGGGCCGGAGCAGTTCTTTATGGGATCTCTGTCAAAAGGGTTCAGTGGCTACAGGCTGGTTTTAAAAAGTAACCAGCCATGCCAGCCGGAGTGTATATGATAGAAATTGCATTTGAGGAAAAATTCATGGGACACAGAGCTCATGCTGTGAATCCTTCTTTAGAGATTGTCAGGAAACTGGGTCGGGGGGAATGTACAATTGCATAGCTTCTATTAAAGGGAAAGTGATTACAGTATACTGCTTTTGAAGGGAATAGGACGGAAAATGAACACAAGAAAGTATGAGAGGAATATTTGAGGCAAGTTGAAACACGTTAAGCCACAAGTACTTTTGTTCTTCATTGCTTAAGTTCACATACATTTTCAGACATTAGTGTAAATACTGTGAAGAAACCGTAAACCATCGGCAAGAAGATTGGCAGCTTCTACTCTGCATTTTACATTGTGTGCCATCAGGTTGGATTTGGTGGGAAATCTGTTGTATTGCTTTACAGCACAGAACAGGAAACATGTTTACTTTGCAAGTAATACACAACTTTATTCCAGTTCCACTCTTCCAACTGCATAGTTTTGATTTGTCATTAGCTTACCTTGTCGGCATTAGCTTACCTTGTTAGTTTTGAGTGAGTGTGTTTGTGTCACTGGGGTTTATTATTCTTTTTCCTGCCAATGCCGGAACCAAAGCAGACGTCTTTGAACTAACTCTTAATGACCATGACATCTTAGCTTTCCAATTCTACCATTTTTTCTGTAGCTAAGTAAGACTAGCGTTAGCCAAACCAAGTTTGTGGTAACAGTTGATGCTCAAAAAAAGTAAAGCATGTAATGAACTACAAAGTAATTAACAAACTATTCTGAATTTTATTAGATAATAGGAATGATATGGCAACAGTCTAGTGTAATAAATAACTAATTTGTATTTTAATACTAGTCATGTCATTCTTTCATATAGGAAAAGTCAGAAGTAGTGGGCTGTTTTATCAAGCCATTTGGGCAAACTGAGTTACATATTTATATTAAGTGAGTCCAGTTTTGCCGGAGGTCCAGCTGCTCAATTTTTGTCAAATTGAGGAGTGGGCAGCAGGTGGCCTTAATGGCCTCAAAAAATTGCCTTTCCCCCAAAATGATGAAATTATTCACTTTTATCAAGGGCTGTTATTGGCATTTATCAACAAATGCACACAGAGTGACACCAGGGGGAGGGGGGGAATTAAGTAACAACATCCTCTTTGCAACCGGGAACAACACATTTTATAGGAAATATAGTCTTAATTATAGTCTCAAAAGTTTGAGAAATACAAAATGCTACAATTCTACACATCTTTAAGCGTTGTGCTACCATTACAATCAAGATGGCTCACAGTTTACTGAGATGTTCAACAAGAAACACTATAAAATGGATCCATGTTCACATATGTGTAACATACACCAGACCAGTCTAGCCTTTACCCTTCGAGATTAAATGATACACACGTTCGCACCGAGCCACACATAAATATTAAATGCATGAACAAAGAGAAGGAACACTTGTGCGCTGCACTCCAATGTGCCAAACACTCTTGGGGATCTCTATCTCTTCTGTGTTGTTCTTTTCCTTTGTAAACCTTTGGTTTGAAGGCCACCATAGACCCCGGTGCCGAACTGAATAAAGGGAAATCACTTGCTCTGTCATCTAGATTCACCTTGCAGCCCAACAGCAGGACGGCGGGGGACTTGAGCTCTATGTGCTGCTCTGTTTGTGTTTGTGCTCTCAGCGATCACACAAGCCAGATAGAGAATCCAGTCACTTGAGTTTCTGCCCTCACCCCTGGTTTAAAGCCATAATATACAACTTTTTGGCTGGAGAGAGGAAGTGTATTGCTAGTTCTGCCCCCCTCTCCCTCAGTCGGTCAACACTTGTCATGATGACCTTGATGAGCTTGAAACAGCATCTAGCCTGGGGCTGAGGTAACCAGCATCCATAAAGCATGTTGCTGAACGGGCTTTGTTTGCCACACGCTCGGCCTTGCTTTTCTTTTGTTTCTGACTGCTTTCCCCCGTTGCTGTTGTTGCTATGACTTCCCTACGCTTCTCAGCCACAGCCACAAGCTCACAGATGGCCACACCCAGTGCAAGTGGTGTATGTCAAAAAATGTCCAGAACATCATTTAAAAGCCAATTTTAGGCAAATGGGGGACTTAGGCATGAACACAAAGGGCCACACGTTGATAAGGTTGACATATCCTGTTATTATTTTAATGTCGAAAAGTTGATTGATTGATTGAATCTTTGAAACGGCGGATCAGTGTTGAGCACTGTTGCCTAATGACGAGAAAGACCTGGGTTTGATCTCCAACCCTATTTTTCTGGAGTTTGTGTGTTCACCTGGCTTTCCTCCACTTTAATCCCACATTACAAAGACCTGCAAGTCAGGTGGATCGGAGACTCTGAATTGCCCATAGGTATCAATGTGAGTGACTGTCCATCTGCGTTAGCCCTTTGATGGACAGGCAACCTGTCAATAATGTTTCCCTGCCTTCCACCCAGTGTATGCTGGGATAGGCTCTGGCCCCAGCGTGACCCTGGACAGGAGTAAGCGGGTAGAGACAACAAATGAATATTTCATTGAATCCTGCTCACCAGGTAGCGTCGGATGCTGTCACAAGTTCTCTGCGGAGGGTTTTCATCTGAGCCGCGTTCCAGGGAAGCTCTGTAATAAAAGTGATTTTCTAAGATAGAGGGCGTTTCTGCCGACATTGACACAACATGCATGAGGCATACCTTCCTCCACACATTATGATAATGCTAGTGAATACCATTGACCCATTAACCTCCATGAAGGTGACACAAATCTAAATAACGGTGATAATAAACCGTGACTATACCTTAAACTCTCACATAATCACTGGAATTACAAAAGTCCTTTGGCACACTGGATATTAGCTGAGCTGAGCACATATGGTCTCAGATGTGTTGAATTTTTTTTTTTTTAATCCACGAGTCAAAACTTGTGCGAGTTATAGCCGCGAGCAGTGTTAGCTTTTTGGATATTCTAAACATTTTATGCTTTTTAGCACTACTGGAAAAGACAGTGTGTGACATTTAATAGGGCTTGTTCTTCACCCAATAGCATTTAATTAAAAAGGGGACAGTTATGGATAAATTAAGGAAGGGAGAAACGGCAATTATAAACTCCTGTGCTTGCCACAGTAACCAAAAGAGACATGCCTGGTGAGTTCAGAGTGAAACTGATGGTAGTTATAGGCCATCGCTTGAGGCAAAGTGCAAAAATTATCTCACTGACCTAAGGCAATTAGACATTACCATGACTGGACTATTATTAGACTACCTAGGAGGAAATGAAAGCTACCATGTTGGGCTGGAGCTTTAATCACATCCCAGTATTTCTTCATTCATGGCATATATGGGTAGCAGTCTTGTCTTTTTAGATTTCAGAGTGTGGTTGTGGCAATCTCCATGTCCTGCTCATCATGATTTCTCCAAATAACTTTGATCTTACACGGGGTAAAGTCCATCTTCATAAAACATACAAAAAGTTGCAGTTGCTACTTAAGCGCCCGCTTGTTCGGCGCTGTCATGCACAGTATGGGTTAATGGGAGCAGTTTGGAGAGGATTTACTGGGTTGAGGTTTCTGTCTGTCAAATCACACCCGACTGCTCAGGTAGGGCTTTCGCTGCGTGACACCCCGAGTGACACTTCACGTCACATTAATGCCGCTGTACTCATGCTCTAGTCGCTAGTTGGCGGTTATTTTACAGGGTTTATGAATAAAGCTCTCGCTGAAATTCTATACTAAAATACCTCTCTCTCAATCATAAGTGGGACTGTTTGCTGAAGTAACAAACACAAACTCTGGAGACTGCAACTATGGAAATTACATATAGTTATTTCTGAAAAGGAGAAGAGGATCGTAGGAGTGAACGTTCGATTTTCACAGTAATAGAACGTCTGCTTGCTTTTTAATTACATGCTACGTGTTGATATGTGATTTTTCTCAAGTGCTGTAACACCATAATGAAGTTTGGTGAAGTGTCTCACTCCTGACTGACTGGATTTGACCTGGATTTGCCTCTCGATAAACACGGCACCGTTCTAATTCTTCCACACTCAGATGTTCTAACACTGCGAATGGGCAAATGTAATAGGACTCGTTATGATTCAAAATGAATGGATGATAATGACACACAAACGACAGAGTTTTTGCACACACACATATCAATTGCGTCAACATACAACCGGTCCTCGCATTACAATGAAACGGACAAGGCAGGTCACGCTCGGGCCACGCTCGACACACACACACACACACCTAATCTATGTGTACTCATGTTTATCTAACCTATTCAGCATGCCTCCGCAGTGTGAACACGTGTTTCGGTGTGTGTGGCGTGTGCAGCTGAGCACTCACGCTACTCACGCTCACACGTACGGCATGCATCTGAAAAGCATTCCGAGTGTTTATCCGCCGTCTCCTATGAAAGAGAGAGACAGAAAAGGAGGACTAGCTATTTGGCAAAAGGCTTTCATTTGCTTTGAAATATATTTAGTCATATGGGATTTGTTTGTACAGCTCACACTCCGAGGCTGTGCGTGACAGCAACTTGTCTAAAACCGTGTTTACTCTAGCAAACAGTCTATCCAGAGTTTTTATAAAAGCAAACTGATACATGATTATCCGAGCATGACTTTCATATCAACAATCAAGTGAAAAAAGCCGAAAAGTAACCTCTTGCAGTATAAGAAAATGGCTTAATCTCAGATAAAATGTATTGTTAGGCGCAAAAAAAGCCATATATTGACAGTATATACTTTGATTTATTGAGATATAAACACATTTTTGCACTTTTCACTTTGGGAGACAACAGAAATGACAGTTACGGCCCATGCATAGGCGTAAAGAAAGATCGATTGCCGATTGATTGTTTGGTTTAGTGCCGTCTAATGACTGCCCTCCAAATTCCTTCAATCCAAAAGTGTAAAGACAAGGATCTGTGGGGGATCTGTTAGTACTTAGTCTGGAAGGAGTTCATGTCACCTTGCAGCAAAACACCTCTGCATTCTGCCAGCGTTTCCCATCACTCTGAGATGCTCCGTCGCCCTCCGATGGGAGCGCCGATCACTCCACATGTCAATACCGTTGGATGTGTATTTCCACTCTCATTAAAGACATTAACTAACTTTCCCTTGCTGTAACTTGGCGGACTGCTCAGGGCTTAATGAAGTCATTCTATACATGGCTTGCCATCCATTGCTGGGCATGGTTATTTCAGCACCCCCACCCCCCAGCAAGTTGCTCATTAAAAAGTCTACTGTCACAGTTCAATTGTTATTGCTGCAGTAAATACATTTTCAAGCAAATGCAGGCTATGTAAAACAGTCGAGACATTAAACAAGCAGGGTAAACATTGTTTGTGCGAAGTGGCGAGAGACTGATAGTACCGGTTCTTCTACACCACATTTAGAATGAACCGGGGCTTTTTTTGGTTTTATTGATTCAAGGTTAGTCTGGCTGGTCTTTGTCCTTCTCCTGATTCAGTCCTGAGATTCTTTCAAATAGAGTGAGGCTGATACATTGGTTTGTTGATATATCAGACTGATATTGGTCTTTTATTAAAACTC
Source organism: Centroberyx affinis (assembly GCF_046629955.1). Classification (NCBI taxonomy): domain Eukaryota; kingdom Metazoa; phylum Chordata; class Actinopteri; order Beryciformes; family Berycidae; genus Centroberyx; species Centroberyx affinis. Next base: position 133,286 of record NW_027279531.1, read on the forward strand.
AGATCTGATCCAGTCAGTGTCATCCACCTCTGATATGATGGATATGATGCAGTTTGATTGATCACATATTTATTGTAGAATTTAGCACTGTTACACTGGTTGTCTATGGGAAGCCCTTAACCTGAAGTCATTCTAATGTGACATTTTGATCAGATTCCAGACAAGTGTGCATGAATTCTATTAGCATTAATATTAGCATTAGTATTCGTATTGGCACTGTATTAGTATTAGTTTTAGCATTGTGTATAAATGCTTCTCCACCCTGACAGGAATAAAATTCTGTGAGAAAAACACTGAATACTTGGCATGAAAACAGTCAGTGTAACTCTATCCATCTATCTATCTATCTATCTGTCTATCTGTCTATCTGTCTGTCTATTTGTGTATCTATCTGTCTATCTATCTGTCAGTCTGATGGCATTTCTTATCAGTGTGCACTGTGCTCTCGTTTACATAATATGCTAATGCTGTGACTCAATAGTCTTGTTTGATCAAAGGAAGAATCACTAGCGATGCATACACACACACACCCGCACACGCTCAGGCACACACACGTGCAGCTGCACATGAAAATCCATTAAATGTCACATGCCGAGAGAACAAATCAAAGACAGAAACTAAACAGACAAGCAAAAGTGAGTAAAATAAGAGAAGGCCATTAAGACACAAGGCGTCTCCTGTTTTTTTATGAAATGAAGGGGGGGAGGGGGGGGTGAACGTCAGGGAGAAGGAGCGAGGAGAAGGAGAGGGATTAGCAGAAGAGGCCAGATGGCGGAGGGAGGGAGTTCAGATGGAGTCCTGGGCAGCCAGAGCAAGGGAGGAGAGCATGAGCAGATGGGAGGATGAGAGGCCTCATAAAACCATATTACCGCTGGTATTATCATTGTCATAATCACAGGAACCATACCGGGGATGAAGCTTATTATGTCAGGCGTTAGATGCCGACCGACCCCCGGCTCGGCTGATGGCTGATCGCTCTGAGGGGGGGGAAGGAGGGGGTGGGGTTGGTGGATGGAGGGTGGGGTGGGGGGGTTTGGCGGGTGGACGGGGTTGAAACGAGAAGATTTACTCGTTTGATCCGGATCGCGGGGAACGCCGAGGCGAGCGTCTCCTCGGTTAGGAAATCAGTAGCTCGGGCAAAAAGCTTCCAAACGGCCCTGGAGAGAGAGAGAGGGAGAGAGAGAGAGAGAGAGTGTCTCCCCGCTCGGAGAGAAAAAAATCTATGGAATGCAATTAGTGTGCGTACGTGAAAAAAAGCAAGGGTGTTCTGCGAGAGTGAAATTCAGGGAGTAGATGTCTTTGATAGTCGTCGTCTGATGCAGATGGTCTTTTCATTTATTTAATTTAGATTTCATTTATAGGGGAGCCGCGTACTCTGGGCGGTCAATAGTACATCTTTGATTTGACGTGTGGATCTCAGTCTTGAGGAGTAGGACAGTAAAGTAATGATGCTTTTTTTCATAGAGATCTGTTTGGCTACATACCATACAATAGTGATTTGATCTATAGCCAGTTCATGAAAGATTTTATATTTACTTTTCGTCTGGTGCACGCAGGTTTTTTCTCACCTGCGCCCGATCGGTGTTTTGGCGACTCACTGTGAACTTGTTAGAGGAGAGAAGAGGAGGAGTCGGAGGTGTGTCAGCAACAACCAATCAGTGCAGTACAATTTTGGTGTTAAAGATTACCAGGATTTTGCGCTTGCAGAGCAGAGCGCGCTGCTTTTAAAGGGAAGGAAAACAGGTAATTTGATTGGTCATGACTGATACCAGCCCCTACCACACCTATTGATAATGCGTTCCTTCTAATCGCCACTCCCTGAGCACCTGCGTCGTGCGTTGACTGCACTTTGCACAGGTGCGCCATTGATTCACGAAAATAAAGCCATCAGTGTCGGGAAGGTGAGAAAAGAAGAAGAGCTGGGTAGTTAGCATGAGCAGCCATAGCCACCATGGCTGAACAGACAAAGAAAAGAGCGCCACCTACAGAAACTCAAACTGCATCAACAGAAAGTCCCGCCCACACTGTTTGACTGACAGGTGATCTCTGGGAAGTGCAGTGCAGCAACACCACAACAATGAGCGCTGAGCTGATTTTGCGCTGTAGGGAGTAAACTGTATTCGTGTTGGCCGTTTCCCTGCTAACGAATAATGGCATTCATTTCAAAAAGCTCAATGTAAGGCTGTAATGGAAGGGAGCAGAAGAAAGAGAGGAGGCAACTGCTAAATGCACTGTTATGTCAGTGTAACACTTATGTATTCAAGATGAAGAAATATGTGTGCAAGCATGCAGTGCTTTGTATAGCTGTGATATCACACTTTCACAAGGGAAGTCAAAGCATAATAGCGCAATATTTCCCTGTTGGGTTGCATAATGCATGCGTGTGTTGTACTTGTAGGTATGCATGTGATTATGTATGTGTGTACAACATCTGTTTTCCAATGTACATATTCCACAAACGTCACTACGTGACTTGAATGATAAAGCTGTATGTTTGGTAAGACAGTGGGCTGGCTTAAATACGCATACTACACACAATGTCATATTCTACAGTAAACGGGAGGGTGGACTGGGGGTTCCTAACTTTGAATGGACATACAGTATATTGCTACGAGGCTCTGCCATCTATTACTGTAAATATGCTTAACAGTGATGATCAATGTGTCAGAGAGCTTGCTAGAGCTTCTCTGTTCCTGGACCTGCAGAGGTGCAAGGCCCCCCTGGAGCATGAGTCGGATCCTCGTTTCCTGGGCTTCAAGAGGAAACCCAGTGGAAAGCTGGGCAGTCGCTCCCCTGGCTTCGGTGTGTGGGCGGACTGGCCTGACTTGAATGACCTATGTGGCTGGGCAAAAGTTACTCTGGAGTGGGTAGGGTCTAACTCCGAGGCAGTGAATGTCTCGGAGGAGGTTATATCTGACCCCAGTATCTCCGTGAGAGCGACTGTGAATGTCGGTGGAAGAGAACATCAACTTCCACTAACAAATGCCACATGCTTCCTGACAGTCATCCTCCTCACTGTAAACACCATGGTCACAAACAGATAGCTGAAACCATGTCTCAGAATAGTGGATTTGATATCAAAAGATATCACATCTATTTTCAGGTCTTCTATAATGCTTTATAAGCATTCTACTGTGAAGCCGAGCATCAGTCTGTGTAGTGAGGATTCAGAAGCGTTCTCTAATATTACAGCTAACACCCCTGATGCTGTTGTCAGTGAAAATCTTGGAGAGGTGTTCGTTCTAGAGGTCGGCTGTACTTTTGACTACAGCCTAGAGGAAGCCTTTCTAACCAAGATGCTGAAATATCAACAGCTGGAGCAGACCATTTCACAGCTAGGCTACAAGTGTAAACTTTTAGTTTTCATATTTGGCAGCCTGGGTCGTGTGCACAAGCTAGTTGTGAAGGGCCTTCAGATGGCTGGTCTCCCTAAGAGAAGGGCCAAGCAGTTAGCGAGGTATTGTTCAGTATCTGTTATCATTGGTAGCCGCTCAATATGGAGGAGGCGTTGCTTTTTATACCCATGAAGTGGATACTGTCTGTTATCTTGGTTGCCGTGGTTGCCAATTAGGCACTTACGTAATTGACTGACTCAATATCTGACTGCATTAATAGTGTTTATGTCCTCTGTATGCTTGTATTTATGTGGACATAAATAAATCTTTCATGTGTGTACTGTATGTGTGTGTGAGTGGATGTATATGCATCTGGGTCTGCCAGGACAGTCTATGCTAAGCCAAGTACATATTAAGATATTTGTCATGTAATTATGTTCTCGGGGCTGCGTTCAGCAGCATTAGAATGTGGATGAGGACGTCCTCTGATGAATAATACAACAAGTTCATAAACAGGCCTCCGATGAACGTATCTACCTAGCACTAACACACCAGGAAAAAAAAAAAAAGGAGAAGGACGGCGGTGAAGGAAATGTTTGAGCATAAAGTGTCATGAATAATTGAAGAGGTTTTTGAAAAATTCAGCATTATCCCACCGGCTTGAAGGTCACATTCCTGTCGCGATGTTTGTGCCCCTTCAGAGAGGAAATTGAGTTATCATTCATTGCTGGACTAAGATCAATTACCACTGCGAGCAGCGATTGCTTGCCAGGCAATAACTGGGCTGGTGCTGAGGATGGGCCCGTGCTCAGCGAACCTCCACATCCACACACCAGGTGTAGATCTTAACTTTGGTCTAGGCAATCGAAGCCCGGAGCCACGCAGACGCCAACACGACCTTCTGAGGCAAAGACGGCGTCTCGAGGCTGTTGGAAACGTCCATGAAATAAGTCCAAATTGAATGAAAGTCTATTCAAAAAGTCTCGAGGTTGCTGGAAACACTAATGCAGATAGTTTGATATTGAAAGGCCACCTTGATCCGGAATCCTGAATACGGCGGGGGCTTGTTTCTGGCTAAAAGCAGCATCCAATTGTTTTAAACCCCGGTCTTATCTTGTCTGATACCGTACCTCTAAAGGCTTAAACCTCTAGACTGAGACGTTCGAGGGGCAGACGGTGAAAAAAAAAGCCGAATGTCCAATCAATCTCCAATCCCCTGTACACCATTTACACTTTTGTGAACGTCCTGAAATAGGTCCTTATGCACTGCATTTTTTCCCATTAATCACCGGATTAACAAATTTATCATGAATGTAAAAAAGAAATTTCCTCATGAAAAAGGCTGATAATTAAGCCTCTGCTGTTATGCATTTGTGCTTCTCATCATTTTAACATGAATCTCAAGGCGTCTTCTGGCAAATATCTTACAAGATAATTACTTGGTTGGAATATGATCGATAAAAAGCAATTAGTATGGGAATTTAGATCTGTTTAATTATTGATCACTCTGTTCCAGAGTCTGGAGCCGCGCCACGTATTAAAAAATAATTTTCTTCGCCAAACATCGCCACGCAGAGCGGAGTCTCTTAAGAATGCATTTGATTTGGTGGAGGCACGTGCAAATCTCCGAGTCTCTTTTAATTATATCATCAGTGTTATATTCAGCTTGCCTTCAGCCGAGGTTGACTTTTAAGAACGCTCACAAAGAAGTAAGTATAAAGTGGCTCTCGGCTATAGAGAAACAAAGGTCAAGGTTGCCATCGTGAATAGTAAGAGAAACCTCACATTGATCTGATTTGCCGAGGATTTTCACCTCACAGCTGCTTCCGCATTTGTTTTAGGAGGTGAGGTGTGATACTTTGCGAGGAGATAGGAGCGAGACAGCAAACAACTTGCAAACTGTCATTTATATATAGTCTCTTTGTTATCGTCGCGGCGCAGAGGCTCGGTATTGAAAATAAATTGCCCTCGCGCTCTCTTTAAAGCATTGTACGAAAACATGTAAAGTCTTTCCTAAAGTCTTTATTGCTCCACTAACTTTGATCGCTTCTCTTTGGGCGGCGGTTACGGCCACTCAGCGTCGGTTTTAATGATGCCGAGGTTGACCGCCGATCGCCGCCGAGTCAGTAAACCGGAAACGTGGGACACCGCCGACGGTTTCTGAATCGAGTCCCCGGAGGAACGGTTTCAAAGCCTTCGCCCCGTTAACGCCGTGTTCCTCACAGCCACACGAGGAGCGGGAAGCGATGCGGCGTTATCGTCCAAAACAGTGAACAGGTGTCCAAAAAAAACAAGTGTCCCCTCAGCGTTACATGTTAGAGGTAATATTCTACAGTGAATTGTAAAGCAAGGGATTTTATGGGAGTATGGAGTATAATAAAAAACAACCCAGATGCAACCCTTTGTGTAGCTGACTGTACACCTACACAAACAGTCACTTTCCTGCAGGCTGTTTCAATAGACCTTCTGTTAATCTTCATTTCAAAATCTTAAAGCGTGCAAAATACTAGTGAGAAGCAAACATATTTACCCCCTGCTTTTCAGAGACTAGGACTGTGTGAAATTATGGAAATGATTGCTGTTTACAATTAAACACTACTTCTTATTACAGCGCACTCGCTGAAAAATTATCTTCAAGGCACAATAGCATATCTCCCAGTGTGACACAGTGCGGCTTCCCTGTTTTCCCCCCTCTCCCTTTCACTGTTCATTATGGCGCGTTATGGGATAAGCGCGCTCCCGTTATGCTATGAAAAGGGTACAGTTAAGGAAATTTAGCAGTAGAGGAAACACGTGAATACTAATGCGACTTGTTTTCGGAGTCAGAGCTGAGGACTCGGCTAATTTGGATGCATAAATGTCAAGTTGTTTTTCCAACCCATCCTGGATAATAATAGATTGACCTTCCCACCCCTTGTTGACTGCTCAATTATATTTGCTAGGTGACTTTACAAATGCAAACTGTAGCTAGTTGCATTCTGGGCCCCCAAAAAAACTTTGAGTCGAGTAGTATATTTTATATTTGGCACACACACCCCCCCCCCCTGCCCTACTTACTGTTGCAGAAAGCTCTTTCACTTTCACTTTGTCATAATTCTCTCCTTGCAATAATGTCTATGCGCATGAAGGATTTGGGAAATTGGATAGGAGTATTTATGCGTCCTAACTGGAAGAGGAGGTCCTTTCATCGCTCCATCTTGTGCACATATACCTGACCTGGAGAGAAAGTACTGCATGTTCCTGAAGGGGAATACAGCGACTGCATGAAGCCTGGAAACTTTTCATACCTCACATAGTTAGTGCGCTTTGTCTGAGCCTGTGCACTTTGTCGCAAGGTATGACAAATGCCCCGATTGATGGCGGATACAAGAATGGCTCGCAGGACAGAAACACTATAGGCCTAAGTGTTGATTGGTCGATGATATCAACCTCGTTGGTGTGGCCAATTCACTCCCCCCCCCACCCCCCCCACCACCCCCACCCCCCACCCCCGGGGCCTGGATTTGCAGACAGATTGCCGCGGCGGGTTCTGGAAAAAAGAATCGTCAGTTTTTCCTCCTCCGCCCGGGGGCTATGTCACCTTTCGGGCTGGTGGATTGCGGTGGCTAAACAGCATGGCTTATTTAGTGAGAGGCCAGGAGGTTAGTTTCCTGCGGGGTGGAAGGTAAGGTGCTAGAAATGGATTTAGCTATCTGGAAACTAGCTGGGTTACAGTTCCCGCTGGGCCTTAGAGAGCAGAGGCTCTTCAACTTTTTCATCCCAAAATGTGTTTTTTTTTTTTTTTTTTAGTTGCACCCCCGGGACCCAGGCTCATTAAAACCAACTTATGCGTTTGTCATGCACGGACCAGCCAGGAACGGGTCAGTGACACTGTTTTGGGTGCTGACCCCAAAGTAGAAGAGATGCTGCCTGTGAGCAAGAGAGGAGAAGTTCAGTTTGAGAGAGTAGATGGTCGTGTTTGTGTGAGCTCATGTAACAGCTATGTCATTTGTGGCATGTACTGTATGTGGAATTTTGTTGAACAATGACATGGTCTGTACAAATGCTGCTTAGCATCAGGAGTAGAGACAATGTCACACTTTAATTTGACCATAGGACTGGTTCTATGTGATACAGCAGAATAGGAAATCAGCTCTCATGAGCCCAGGCCATTTTCTGTGGTTTTACAAAATTTATGGAAGAGCAAGATCAAATCTCCAAACTGTATAATAAAACAAAGAAGCTGTAACTTGCTGAATATTGTTAAGCTGTGCAGCAAAATGTTAAGAATTATCTCCCTCAAAGTTTTTATAGAGTTTGTCAGCCCTATTAATAGACAATAGAACAATAGAAAAAGACATGTCAGTCAGTAGCTGCTGATGAATGTTGACAAATTAATAATAATATGTAGCTTATATTTGGTTGATGTGCTGCTAACTAGATTCATATGAAAATGTGATTTGAACATGAGGATTTGTGTTGTTCTTTATTGAAGCAATGCCTAAATAATACATTATCCCATCATTTAGAATCCATGAAACATTTACAGGTGTGATTTTACGGAGGATATCAATTTAGGCGTATGATTATCAGTGTAATAACCATACCAAAGCACACAAAGCTAAGCTACCAGCTCGCCAAGCCTACGATAAACCCACCAAACAAGCCAAAAAAAACAAAACAAAACACATTTTAAAAAGCAAACACAGCGAACGTACGCATGGTAGAAGCTAGAATAATAAGCTTCTAGTGCAAATTTGTACTTAATGATGGTACTGTATGGCTGACATAGGCTGCAGGGCAGAGCAGCGCTGATGTGGCTTGTTCCGGACGATTGTTTTCTGCTTTGGTGTGCGGGGGGGGGGGGGGGATTGTCAAAACATCAGGGGTGTCATTGACTCGCTTTCCTCCCACCCATCCTCCTTGTGGTCTCCTCCGCATGGGGAGGGAGAGCACGGGTGTAAAAAGCTGTATCCTTGAGAAGAATGGGAGTGTCTCCAAATGCCAATGGGTGGAGAGTTTTTGGTCTATAACAGAGTACAGGCTGGGAAAGTGAGTTTTGAAAAGCAGAGTCATCGCTACTGATCAACAACCCTATCAGCAATATTTTGTGCTATGGGGCTGCTAAAATACGTACTTATTTCCCCTTTAACTCGCTCATGCTCTTGCACTGTTGCTTCCAGTGAGTTTATATATGGACTATGCGATACAGACAACCTGACAACCTTGTGTGTACGTGTTAGATGGCTTTTGTTAAGTGAGAAATTGCCTTGCACTAGCTACATTGTTACACGCACTCATCCCTTGGTCCTATTTTGGCAGCTTGTGACCTGTTACTGACTCCCAGGCGCTTTATGTGAGGCTCCTCAAAATAGAATGCTCAGTTACTCTTAGCAACGATCAAATGAATATCTAGCAGCCTGTATTTATGACAAAAGTAATCTGGCACACAGAGTCTCCCATAATATTGTCCCATAGTAGTTGTCGTTCTTAATTGCAGCATAGGCCTAACCCTGCAAATATGACCCATAGAATACAGTTCAGTGGCATCGAATGAGTCAAATGAATCCCAACTTATTTATCAATAAACTACGCCAAATCCCTCTTTGTGGCGTCTATGAATGCAGCTACTATGTTGGAGAGCAGGGTGAGTAGCAGAGAGAATAGAAAAGCCCCAGCAGTCCAAGAACGGTGAGTAAGCTATCCTTTTTTTCTTTTGACTCATTAAGCCAGATCAATGCATCAATTGATTGAAAATGAGCCTTTCATCCACTTCATAATGTGAGAGGAGAGAAAAAAAACCTGTGGAGGATGATAGATGATGATGGGCATTGTAATTGCAGGCCAGAAATGCAAGCAGCTTTTCACCTGTATTGTACTGAGGGTCACATGAAGAATTATGCGATGTTGGAAAATATGGGATATCGGCTATCACAGTGACAATGACAGTGCTACAAAGATATGTCCCACATTTTAATATATCAGTGACAGATATAAATATTGTTTGTTTTTAAACTGGTACATGAAGGGCTATTGATTTATTTGTGTTTGTTGGGATTTAATTGGACTTGTTTTGTAGCCTGGTTCTTGTCTGCAGCTTGTTGTGACGGCTACATATGAACAAATTGTTTTTGCAGAATGCAGCTGTTGCATTGACTTGCATGTCTTATGAGTGTTTATCAGCATCACTTGCCTTAGAAGAAGAGGCCGAGCAATGTTGATTAATATTTTATAAGCCATTTATGAAAAAAGAAAAAAAAAAAGCCAACTTTGGAGTAATGTGCCAAATAATGCTTTACAAGTCCCGTTGCAGTTTTACAATAAGGATCCATTAATGTTCTACACACTATTTACTTAAGACTATTTAAAAATACCTAATTAAGTATTAAGTTACATAAATACAACATTTGCATGCCATGACTGTATAATTACCAATAAAAGAAGCAAGCACAAAAACAAAAATATTTAATAATTACATAGTGAATAAGTAAGCCAGTATAACAATTATTGTCAATTTTTGCAGCAAAATTGAAAAAATAAATAAATATATACAGTACTGTGCAAAAGTCTTAGGCACCCTAGATTTTTTTATATAAATGTCTTAGAAGTCTTAGATGTTTATTTGTTTTCTGCATTAGTCTGTCAGTAGACTGCTGTTTATTGTAAATTTTTGATATTCAGAAACTTTTCATTTCATTAGTTTTGAAAGCATCTTCGCTTTATGGCACAGTACTGTATATATATACACACACACACACACACACACACACACTTTGATGCTCTCCCTGAGCACCAAAGGAAAGCTTGATGCCCTCTGTCTCCAATAAGTGCCTTCCAATGATGGACGGCAATAAAAAAATTACATCTTTGCTTGAATTGTCCTCTTGCACCACTTTAGGTATCACCCCCTGGTATACTGGAATTGCTCTAGAGTGCATTCTTATATTGTGTTTCACATCAGGTTTTGATTTTTAAAGAGGCAAACCTCACTGTCCATTCAATCAAATGTAAAAAACAACACAAGTACCTTGATTTTGGCCTGCTAGATTTAGCCCCCAAGAATTGGGGTTAAGTAGGTAGGTATGAATAAGCAAGGTCTTCAATCACAAAGATAAACAGAGATCTCAAGTGCTGAAGAGCGAGGACCCATTCAGCTATTGGGCTCCGACAGTAAAAACTCGCACTGGCCTGATTGTGATAGGAGAGCAGCAAGCTGAGCAGTTACAGCTCTCACTATATCGAGGCACAGATTGCAGGCATGTTGGTACCCTCTTTGCGAAATTGGCTTTTAATTCGTAATGAGCAATTGCACATTAAAGTACTAATAGTCTCTAATGGAAGTTAATTTGGTTCCCCGTGGGACACGATATTAAGCAGCATCAAACGTTACAGGGAATAGGATCGCAAGGATAATATCAAAGATTCTTGAAAGTTGTAATTGTTTGATATAATCTGCCACTGCGGTTGAGAGACGCTTTTGACTTAAAGGATTATGGGTAGCTGTGACTTTACTTTGAGATGCCCACGGAGGACAGCTAAAGACAAATCTCTGCACTGATGCTAGGATCTGAAGGGCTATGTGAGGTCAAATGTTGGCTGATTGGGTGGAGGCTAATTGAATGCAGTCAAAGTACAATAGTTGTGTAATTGCCCGATTAAAGTACAGTAGATTCAGCATGAATAAAATATAGCCAGAGGAGAGCAGAGGCAACCGCATTTAGATGAAGAGAAATATTCTGTGGAGAAATGTCTCATGCTTCCCGTACATCACAATAACACTGCAGCATCTTCCCTTTGTGCGTCAATAGTGTTTTAGCCTAATTTGACTTGTCATCAGCATTCCTTTGCATTTGTATGTTTCAATGGGGGGAAGAACTCCAGTGTGACAGGCTTATTCAATATTAACAAAGTTGGATTTGATGTTTAATAGTTCATTGTCAAAATCACCTCGCCCACTTGTGTTTCCGAGGCAAAACGTTATTTTCAAATCAAATGCGAGTTGACACTAAAGTTGAGATGAGTGTTTACAAAGAGCAGATCAGGACCCAGAGGAATAAACAGCGAGATCAAAACGGGTCCCAAGTTATTCAGAAGAAGACAGGTGCTGGCTGAGTTACGTTGAATCTGACTAATATGCCATGGAGTTGTAGGCCAGTAACTTAAAAACACTGTAATTGGTAAATGGTTGAAGAAAAGTTTGAACATTGGTAGTGTTTGGCTCCTAGTTTTACAAAAAAACCCATAATGTCCTCCAATGAATCTTTTCAAACAGTTAGAGCTCATACACTAGTCATTAATATGAGGCATTAGCTGAATCGACTCATCCTTCATGTTAAAGGTTCATACATTTGCTGCCTGGCTCATAAGTTAGCTTGACATTTATTCCGTGCATTTATCACATAGATGTTCCATTCAGTTTAACCTTGGCTGTGAGGATAAAAGAACAGACTCGGGAGGTCGTTTGGCGCTTTGTAAGGTCGGGTGATATATCGAACATATCCGGGATCGATGGGAATTCCCTTGCTGGTTTTTTGCCGATTGCAATCAAAAGAACACACAGCATTTGACTGTAAACCCTCTAAAAATCCCAAACTCCTTATTTATGCTTTTATTTTCACTGGAACTAAAGAAATGATGAGCACAGTGCCCGACCATCTGCTGTGAGCGTATTATCTTAAGAGCATCATATTGTGTGAGTGACTTTAGCTGACGTTAAAGCCATAACATCAGCATACCCCGTCTAAAACGTTGGCATTTAGCTGCTTAAGAAAGCAATACCTCAAATTATTTAATCTACTACTATAAGTGAGCTTGTACACATTTTGCAGACTTTGCAAACACAGTGGAAACTGACTTGATGGAGTTTATTTTGCATAAAGTATGCATGCATACTGAAATGAATGCCAGATAGAAAACATTAAGTATGCATGTTACCTATTTAGGTATTTGGGTTAGTCAGCCACCACCTATGGGAAACCCTGATACAGAAATGGGTAAACGGTGTTTGGGGCCAGATTTGTCACTCTGTGTGAATGCATTTTGATAGACCGCTGACACAGCCCATCATAACCCCCGCTCTCTGGTGGGAAAGGTGATAGAAATCAGCTTACTTCTTCTCGGGGTGGACGGAGCGGTCGGTGCACTTAGGAATCATAATGCCACACGCCGTACTTTTATTCCGCCCCACTCATTTCAAAGCTAATCTCCCACTTTTTATTCTGCCACATTTATCAAAGAGACCGCAGTCGCGGGCTACTTTGATGAAAAAGGGTTAGCAGCATACAAAACAAATGAGGGGGATGAGCTGCATCTTATGTACCATTTGTATTCACAGGTGTTGGTCACAATAGCTGGCTGGCATTTGAAATAGTCCCATGCCATGCTTGCAGTGGAGTTTGATGAGATTCAAAACTGAAATTCACGGTTCTTAGTTGGTTAAAATTAGCATTTGTGGGGGTAATGTGTGCACATGGCACTCTGAACAGGATAAACAGGACTGCAGGAGCTTAATACAACTCTTTCTGTGCTGAAAGGAAAATAGCAGAGTTTAATAATTCATGTGTTTTTCTATGGCATAGAACAGTCCAATCAATATGTCTGAACATGAAAAACTCTCTTCTCAAAGGCAGAATTCCCTGAACAAAAATTGGGCCGCGATTTCAAATCTGCATTATTGATAACATGTTATTGTTATAACATGTTGTCAAATAGCACCTCCTGTTGAATCACTCTTGCCCCAACACTGGCTGTGTTTATGTTGTGAGGTTCTGACATGAAGACCCACTCACAATTTAACTAGATGGCATTCAGTAGAGCGCAAACAGCAGCCAATGCAGCACAATTCCCCAACATGCAAAGCTGCAGCCTCCATAACAGTTTATGTTCATTATTTGTCTTCCAGGTTTGACTTTCCGACAAAATAGCATGTGAATGCAACACTGTTTAGCAGCTGACATGGAAGTCCTGGATGTCTGACTTTCCCATCAGCACTGCAATGCAGCATCATAGTTAATGGCTAAAAACTGAAAAGCATCACCTGATCCCTGGGCCAAGGGCCATCTGTCCACCACATTTCATCCAAACAGACAGGTGTGAGATCATACCTCCTTTTTAAAAGTTGTTAAAGGAGCTACTGGTAGTTTAATTGGTGATATTTAAAAGGATTATGAAGCTGCTATGAACCTGTATGTTCCAGTGAGCTCTGAGAGTGATGACAGCTGATTACATTATTTTTCATCAACCTACCCCAAAATTTGTGTACATATACCTGCAATCGGTAAACTCAAAGCAAATTTCCCGATCTAGCCTCGCTCAAAATACTTTTATACTCCGTGCTTCTGACTAGAGCTACACGGAATCAAAGAGGGAAAGATACCTGTCATCATTTTTAACCTTTCGTCTAGAGATTTGGTTGGCTGGCTGGAAATGGTGTGTGAAACTCAACTTCAGTCTGTTATGAACTGCCACGAATTCCCAGGAGATTTAACTTTTTTTTTTTTATATTTATGGTTCACATCCCCTAATTCGCGGGATGATGTACTCTTATTTGAATTTCAATATGTATACTCCGAGAATGATATAGAGGGCTAGGCGACAAAAAAGTTAATACATTTCCGGAAATTCAAATATCATCTGACAAGAGTTTTAGAAGAGTAAATCACAGGGATATTGCCTCATTTCTCTCATAAAGCTTAATTCCTCTTTTTATGCATACAGTTTAAAGTCGGGGAAAAGGTGCCTCTCCTCTGTTAAATACCATTAATATGCAGAAAGGAAATGCCTACTTGCTGCAACGGACCTGAAGGTGCAAATGAGCATATGCCGCAGCACTATACCGGAATTGGCACCCTACAGATAGCACCCTCGTACTACCACTGTCAAGCTGGTTGGATTCCTTTGGCGAGCACTTGTAGCACTGAGAACCTTTAAAATGTGAGTAAATGTCAAAGTGCTTCCCCCATCTGCCCCGGGAAAAACACACATACTTCACTTCCAGCAATTTCCGGCTTCTCATGAATCGCTGTTATTGTTTAAAAGATGGAAATATTCCGCCCCGCCCATTGCATAAATGCGGAAATGGCCCGAGTTGCCCGGCGTCCGTCGGATGGGGCGGGCACCGTTGTCCCCGTTGGCCAACACACACACACACACACACACACACACACACACACACAGCCTAATGCCCTGGCATGACAAATCACCGCGCAGGGAAAGGCTCATCAGGCTGAACCCGCCAGTCGGCTAAGCATCCGACTTCATGTCACCTTAAGAAAAAACAGTTATTTCCTCTTTCACCGTGAGACTCGGCGCGAGATGAAGTGGCTCGGATGTTGATGATATCAGCCATAGGTGCATTCAAGCGCCAAGATGTACTAAATCAGGCATAAAATTAATTTCCAGACTGCGCTTCAACGGGGACCTATGTAATAAAGCCAATATCCATTGTAGTCGGGATCTGTCATCTGCAGTCGGGATCTGTCAGTTGATTTGTCTTTCACAATCAGCAGGTGTTGTTGTACATCTCCATCAGAGGACTCCCTCCTTGCAGCTTGCTGAACCCTGCTGATGCAAACATGGGGCTCTAGAGAGGAGGCAGAGTCTGTCGTGCTTCCTGTGCGTGTGTGTGCATGTCTGTGTGTGTGTGTGCGTGTGTGTGCATGTCTGTGTGTGTGTGTACAGGTTGGCCAGATTGTTGAGGATTATGGATCGGTGTTCTTCCATTTCTTTGTTCGTCCGTCTGATATCTCAGGCACTGCTGATAGGATTTTGACGAGCACAACATTTTCAGCATAGCATAGTACAAATTCATATTAAAACAGGTTTGGAAACTCAAAACTTTCATAATTATCAGAAAGCTATTTATGTCCCGATTCACACAATTTCAGTTCAGTTCAGTTGATTTATTTTGATCATGTACAAAACGTGCATGTAAAATGAAATATACAAGAGTGTAAATTTGTAAAAGTAATAATAATACAAGTTTGAAAAGGAGTAGGTAGAAGTGCACACTTCTCAATTCCTACTTGCTTTTTCTGACTTAACAGTATATAATATAGCCTAATTGCCATGATGACCTCTTTTTTTATTTTAATTTTTTTTTTTAAATTAATAAATAAATAAATAAAATAAAATAAAATAAATCTAATATGACCAAAACCAAACAGCGATACATGTGTGTGAGCGCGTTCACACACGTTTGCATACATAAATACATTTGTACATACTGATGCTCATGTATAGAAAACAACCTGAATGTTACTCTTTCAGTTTGTATCGTCTGAATTCTCTTTCTTTATATTTTTTCTCTTAAAGTTAAATTTGAACATTTTAATTCATCCTCTAGAGAATTCCACAATTTTACCCAACAATGAACTCCGCGATTTCAATGTTGGTGCAGGCCGTCAAAATATTTGCCCTGGTCGTTTTCTGGCAAGCTGGAAAATGCTGATGTTAAACAGTGACACCAGTGACAGAGATTTGGGTTTGTGCAGGTCGGTATTGATCCCCGCTTGCCAATGCTCTCCCTCTTTCTCTCTCTATCACTGTCTATCTCTCACTCGCTCTCCTCTTTGTTTACTCGACGTCTCCTTCTCTCCCCCCCCCCATCCTCCCTCCCTCCCTCCCGCTCCATCCCTCTCAACTATCTCTCAATCTATCTTCCTTCTCCCTGTCTCAAAGCCTAATATTTCACAGCTGCCACGGCCCATCTAGAGTGAACCGAACAGCATGTGCAATTAGCAGCCTAGTCCTTATCATTGCTCCTCTAGGCTCAGCGGGATGACCTCTTCATGGCACCAATCCCACCAATCCCACAGTCAATACATCCCATACATTAACATCCTTACCTTTACACTGTGCAGAATAAGGATTATAATGCAGCTGCACCTTAACGTGTTTTCATTGTAATAGTTTATACTGGTATTTTTTTTTTTTTTTACATGGTTAACGTCATTACAATGAGGAAAGATTTATTAACACCTGTCGTTGTGGTCGGTGAATTGTCTATGTAATTACTCATAGCTTGCCACCTTTATCGAAGCATATGGTCAAAATGTGTTTAGCATAAACGGTATTTACATTGGTTACTCAGATGAGTTAATGTGAGCAAAGAACAGATGGAGGAATTTAAAGGCCTCTTCAATGCATGCGCCGTAACATACTGTCCATAATGTGCCACACCATATGTGTGTGTGTGTGTGTGTGTGTGTGTGTGTATGTTGTCATTATCTCATGTGTGTGATTATTAATTAACACTGACGCATTAACAGCCCCGCAATACTCAAAGCCCAAAAAGCCCATTTTTCCCTCTCAGTGTTTAAAAGGTAGTTTTTGGCTGACCCTTTAAATTACAGCTCCCTCACTTCTTTAATTATAATGCATTCAGACAGTTACAAAATATAATTTGTTATGTAATCATGAATCGTTGACCTCAGTGATCTAAATATTCAGTCAAAGCCCACTGGCAACAATAGAATCAGCTATGGCAATTTTAATTTGTGCCTAATCATACTGCAATTATGGAAGAGTGGCAATTGGCAGTGGTTTTTGCATAATGCTTATACCTTCCATTCACCTCATCAGTAGCCCACTCCCCACTGATTATTTGAAGGAAGAAAAGGTGGAGAGAGGTTTTCCCCAGGCACATTTGACAAAGCTGTCAAGTGCTAGATGAGTGCTCCTGTAATCTGACAATCTCCAAGGAGCCATTCAAAGCTGCATCTGACTTTTGAGTCCTCATATCAGGGAGCTGGCCAATTTCCATCTGCGCCAAATAATGCGAGTTCACCTGGAGACCTTGATTCCATCTCAAACAAGTAAGAAAAACAACTAGAAAAAAAAAAGAAATAACTGTCCAAAAGTCCTTGGTGTTTGTTTTAATTCTCGACCGGCACTGTCACAAGCCCGTCAAATGGATCACGACAGTAGACCTAATGTGATAATGTGTGCTGGGTCCAAAGCGGTCCCGATCATTATTTCATCCCTTGTAGGCAGAGATGTATTGTGTTCATCATGACTGTTGTGTGGGGGTTTTTTTTCCCCACATGTCCATCCATCAAAATAGCTCCACAAGCCGTGAAATAAAAACCAAACTGCTCACTAGGGCCTCGGGGCAAGTATGACTCCGTGACCTTGACCTAGGCACCGGAGCACACATGAATGTTTCTTCATTCTCCTGCCTGCCCGCCGCATCACATTTCAAACAACCGGCTCGCTACACAGATCGGTTTTTGTCAGGCTCAAAAAGCTGCAAATAATATACTATCACACTCGGAATGATATTTCAATTAAATCAAATCGCGAGTCCCCTTTGGCCAATCAGTGCCAGAACGGGGCAGCGGATTTGAATGCTATTCAGTCCTTGTGCTAATGCGGCATACGTTTTGAATGCGTGATGTAATTGTTTGTTTTTCTCTTTTCTTCCCTCTCTCTAGGTAAGTGAAACAAATTGCTCAAACTGATTGAAAGCGGACTGCCTTGGGGTGCCTCATTCAACAACATACCCAGTTCTGGTACAGTACCCAGCCTTCATACTGATGAAGGCTTTGTTTCTCTCAATTAATGGACAGACTGAGTGAAAATCGAAAGGGAACGGCTGAACTATATGCACCGTTTTTTATTCCCAGGTGTTCATTACAACAGCGGGCTGGCATTTGAAGTACTCTAATATTTTTGGGGAGGTTTTGATGAGAGGTTTTGAGTTGAAGTGTATTGGTTTTGCTCTTTGTGGAAATACTTTGCGTATTGAGACTCAAGGCTTTCGCGGTAGATGAGCTATTTGCAGTTTTATTGTGATTCTGCAAATATCTGAGGGTAGTTATAATGTGTTGCAGCAACCGCGAGGACTGGCATATGATTATAGTTGCAGATGATAGCCCTCTTGAGGAGGAAAAGCAAGATCACGGCCCGGTGTCTGCCAAGATATTGTATCTCAGCGTGATAATATATCTCTCCTGCGGTTAAAGGTGACAAAAACTAAAGACGTAATCATTCATTTCAGAAAGTAAGCACCCAGCTCCCAGCTGACAATACTGAAAGATGAGGGTCTCCAGCTGGTGGGTAGCTACAGATGCTTGTTCAGGACAAAGTTCTGACGCAGATGCTATATATGTGTAAACATAAATATATATATATATATATATATATATATATATATAAAGTGCAACAGCATCTTTACTTTGTGATTAAAGCAAACTTTTTTAATGTTAATAATAATGATGTGCTTGTAGTGTTAGTGTTTTTATCATTGAGTCTCATGTTTGTGTACTACACTCACTTTGTGGCTACAAAACAGGACAACACAGATTTGAGCCATTCTCTGATGGTTAAGATGCACCTAGCCATAATTATTATTAGTAGTCTAAAAACAGATTTTGGTGGACAAATTATCACCATAACTATAGGAACCATAATCCTATACCTCTTGATTACGAGCAGGCTCTCTCCTTTTGCAGCCTTTCGTCTGCTTAGCATTAACCAGCAGCCAGCCATGCAGTATGTCTTGGCCGTATCGACGCAGTCATCTCTCAGCTGGCATTACAGCCACCGGCTTTAAGGGGAAGCTACCGCACTCGTGCTTGACTCCTTCTCCCCATGTGTCACGCAGCATAATTGAGTTCAAATTGAATATGAGTCACCAATCAGTGAAATTAATGGAGGATTGGACTGTGTCTTGTGAGGGCACGGACTGGACAAATCTTCCCCATCATCAGACATTACCTAAGTACCCATACAGTCACTGGAAGACTCTGTTTAGATTGGCCACGGTCTGGCGGTAGATTGAAGAACGCGTATCTTGTTTGTTTCACTTGGGCAAAACAAAACATTATTCATTCTAAGTTGTAATAATGGATCATATCGTGCATTCTCTGATTTTGGAATGGAGACATTTTGTAGTGTAAATATTGCATTTTATTACAGTATTAAAATCACCTGAATGCACAGGTGTAATGTTAGGAAATGTGATTGCTTTAAGACGTTTATTGAATTTTATGTTAATTGTATTTTGTATTGTATTAATAATTCATGTGCGTCCACTGTGTCCATGTTGGCAGCAATGGCGGTGTATGCAACAACTTAAAGCCACATGCAGCTGTTTTTGTAACTGATTTTACATACACAGCATAAACAGACTTAAGAGGTGTCAAGTAAGCACCTTTTTGGAGTCTGAGTAGGTGTTAAAAATAGTTTAGCAGCCAGTGTCAGAGGAACAATGTCAATAGACCTCTTGTAGCCTCTTGTCTAAACTATTTCTACAGTCACTTTAAAAGAGCATTAAAAAAAATCAATTTTCTTTTATGTTACAGGCCAAAAAAACAGAAATTACAAGCTGTTGCAAACTGAAAAATTAATCACTATCAGGAAATTGATTACCTTAAAAGTTTCAGCGTGCAGTTAATAAGTAATATAGTATTGTGCATAGAGCGTTGATCAGCAGTCAACCCAGATTATATTTCTCTATATTGTATAGTTCTCAATATGCTGCAGCCTGGCCCAGCATTGTTTCTGAAATCCTAGACTTTTTAATTATAAACCTTGGCTGCAGCAGGGTTTGCTTGGGACATTGTTCATATTATCTTAATTACATTTCATGCATTCCTACCTTTCCCACAATGCTTTTATTCAGTAGAAACACAGATTGAACGCTCTCAATCATTTTTCAAACTCAATAATATAATACATGATGATTTCTCCTTTTATGATGATTTCCCTAATTCCATAATCTTTTTAACTTCCTGACTATATTCAGCTACTGGCTTATATAAATTACAAATAAGCCACGGCATATATTTTGTAGCTCAGTGGGTACAACTCAACAGGCTGAGTATGACACTAACACTGTCATGGTTAGGGTATGTTAAAAAGCTTTGCACACATGGTACTGTAAGGCACTTTGGATTAAAATTTCCACCAAAAGGCATATGTTATTTCATCTATAAACTAGCAATACATGTAAGAACCAATTTTCAGAGTTGCATATATAAAACGTTATAAGTCCAGACAGCATATTTCCATAAATGAGGTAGGTTTTGCCCCTGAAGTGCTAGCTAACACCTAGATAACATAAATAGCTAAAGTGAGCAAAAGGTTGCTCATATACATTCAAACTATGAGTTATACTTATAAAACCTGAGGTAGTGATGTCCATGGAAGTACAATTGTTTCATTGTGTACAATGTGCCTTGTTGGAAAATGTGTCGACAGTTAGCTTTCGAGAGGTCTTTCAGTTTATAATTCATAATAGTAGTTCATAATAAATCTAGTGCTCCATGGAAATTGCCCATCATTTCCATGTCATTCAGCAATATTGTATCTACTAGAGATTTGTGCTAAAAACAAACCCAAATAATTTCACCCTCTTTTCCTGTAAACAGATACTTCTGAATTCTCATTCTCTAGAAAAGTGTTTTTATCTTAAAATACAGTATAAAGTAGAATAAAACAGATCAGCTAGTATTCAGAAACTGACAAATGTTTAAAAAATATATCTTTAGATCGTTTTAGAGCTGCTATACACTGTAGGATTATATGCAGTAGGAGTCTAGTTTCACAGTTGTGAATCCTCTCCATATTCTGTTTTCATTCATAATTGATGTATTGTATAATATTGCATACAATAGGTAATTTAGTGACCCACATTTTCACAGTATGATACCTGCTTAGCTAGCTGTTTTCCCAACTATAGTGGCTGTAAAATGTATTCACCTCCTTTGACTTTTTGTGCCTTTTCTTGTGCTACAAAATTAGTTCAAAAATACATTTATTTCGGGTTTTTGCTCTCACATCTATGCAAAGTACTCTTTTCTATCAAAGTAGAGTGGAAATTACAGAAGTTGATGTTTACGTATGGAATCACAACAGAAACAGCTGAAAAATCTATGTCCAATGTCCAATGAAAATGAATGCCCTTGCCTATCCAAGAGTACCAGTTTGCTGCTTGTTTGATGGAAGGAAAGTGGGTGAAAAGTGGTTCTGTTAGTTTAGCTTGACAATGTTCTAAAATGTAGAACTGTCCATATGAGTAATGCAGCCATATTACAATTTTGACGTATATACAAAACCTCCTACAGATAGACTAGCATACATATGTCCTTATAACTGTCTGCTTTTTGGCAGCATGAACATCATAGAGATGATTCAGCAGGTTTGGATGAGGAGAAAATATTTTTAATGTCATCAAACAGTCTGGAGATTCTCGGATCAGTTTCAGCCAGTGTCGCCTAGTTAAAATGCAGTCGGCTGCAGTGAATCTGCTGTTTTTGCTTTATCAGCCTAAAACTTGGCAAAATAAATTCTAATACGCAGATGATCAAGCATGAGCCTTTCTAGTACAATGCGATACACATTTTTACAATCACAACATTCAGTATTAGCAATATTAGGGCTTTGATCCGAATGGGGGCTCACTTATATGACGTACTTTAAACAAAAAGCAGGGATCAAGAGGTACGCACACCACTCCATGTGCAACAAATTATCACATGTTCCTTTGTCATCTTCTCCTTACAACAACAACTTTGGAACTTTGGAAAGTGTTGTGTGGCCTAGTCTCTTCAGGCCTCGTATTCTGCTTTTTCAATCTAAAATGTAAATTGATCAGTAGGCTGAAAGATTGCATTACTGTCCTTTTGCTGTATAAACCCAGGATTGTTAAGTAAGCACTTAAGGTGGTTAGACTTTACTGACAGTAATTGCAATGTTCCTTTCAATCTCTATTCAGTTTTTATGTCTCATTCTTTGAGGCCGTAATGGAAGACAGAAAACGTAATGTACTTCGCTACAGTGAATTCTGGCCCAACATTTTTGGAAATACTGAAATTGCGACCATTATGCCGTGAAAGTTTGTAGTGACAATGGTAGACTTGAGAAAGTGTGCTGAGAGATAACGCTGATGATTTCCTGCTCCTTACTTGCGCACTTCACTACTGCCATTATCACTTCTTACCATTTGACAGATTTTCAGTTAATAATACCTATTCTACTTTTTAAGGACTCATAGCCAACCTCCATCACTGATCAGTTTTACCACTGGCAGGTTGTGATCGCATACCAACATTGCTACTACATCTTCTTATTGAGAATAAATGGCTTAGATTCAAATACAGCAATATGGATTTTTTCATTATCATAATTTTTTGTTATTTGTGCAGAAGACAGACGTCTACGCAAGGTTTCTACAGCTTCTTTTTGTTCCTATGCAAATGTTTTGCGTTTGGGGAGGGTTTAGTCAGCGTAGCCCCAGGTTCTTTGCTGGTGTAACTGTAACATCAACGGGTAGCAGTGTTGTCAGGTCGAAAATCTAAAAATATCTGCCGTATTAATAAAAAACACACTGTACATCGGAAAATCACAGCAGGAGAGTGTTGGGGATACGTGTTTGCATGGGAAAATATGTCAACACATTTCACTTTTCTTCATCATTTTGCTCTGCCTTCTGTCTTTCATCAGCGCTGCATTGTTTTGTTTTTTTCGCATTGTTTTCTCTCTCAGGGACGATGACCTCCTCCGTGAAAGAGGTTGCGTTGGCTCCGCTACTGGCTATATAATGAGGGCATTTTCAATTGCTTTATATCAGCATCAGAATATGAGTGAGCCATGAGTCAGATGTCTCTGCAGCAGAGCACAAAGGCAGCATTGTAACCCCTGCTCTATTGTTCTTAGCAGCACAGTAAATATTGTGTCTGAGGGTCTTGCATCAAGTCCTTATACGCTGATTTGATGTGGGTTTAAATGGGAATAAATTATAAGGAACAACACAGGCGCACATAAAACAAAAAATATGAGGCAAGGTATTGTGGCAAACAGAGACAACCTTTCCATTCTAATACAGTATGCTCCATTGGCGCCGCCATTATGCTAATGCACAAGGCGATGCTGTTGAAATGATTCGTTAACGTAATGGGAGGAAGCTAATTGAGTGAATTCTTGCCAAATTATGAGACGTGGTTAATCGTCCGCCCAGAAGCCTCAGTCAGATGTGAACATATATACGCAGGTACAAATGTACTCACACGCACACACGCACACGCAAACATGAGCGCTGGAGTCTAAGAGAGAGGGGTGATTGCACCGCCGCTATGACAATCACTCACTCCGGAGCAGCAGTGCTGCACAGGTGCTCACTGCTCTGAGACAGACAAGATCTTAGAGTAGAACCGACGGGGAAAAAAAATCTACATGAATACTGAGCAGCTCTCTCAGCAGCGCTACAGCCAGAACCTATTGTGCCTCTGAGTCGACGCGATCGCACAGAGAAAAGAGCGGTTGATCCTGGAGAAATACCATCCGAGCCGATGGCATTTGCAAAGCTGGCACGGCTGCAGACGATACACGGGTAACGCTGTTTCATAACTCAAAGAAGGAACGCGACGTGTCAAGCAAATGCATTAGACTGCACTGGAATAACCTGCTCCTCTACACAGGAGCATTTATGCCTATTTCAACTGAGCAACGTCGATTAATCATATTAACAGTTATCTGCTTCTCTTCCCTCATCTTAGTGTGTGTGTGTGTCTGTGTGTCGAGAGAGTACACCCCCGGATAATGTCACATTAGCATACTTCTGTCTGTCATCCAGCATAAAATAGAAGACATACCTGTAGAGTCAGCCCTGTACCGACTCCGCAAATATCTCTCTTCTGTAATCAGGAGTCAGCCATGTGTTACGCCACAGCGGCCGACATAACAGCTCACAGGGGCTCGAGCCGGAGAACGGATACATTAGCCTTAATGGAATACGGTTCAGCCGAGTAAAACGTAATGCGGCGGGGAGTTCGCGTTTTTTTTGCTGCTGAAGGCGCGCGAAACGTTCGAGACGACAAAGACGGACGGCTGGAAAGTGAAAGGCGGCGGATGGGCCCGCTCTGAGACGTTTGACCCAGCCGGCTCGCACCACTGGGAGATGTGACGCTCGGAAGTCGGGGACCTAGCCGCTGAAGGACCGGAATGCTGAGATGCTTGGTGGGGTGTGGTGTGCGGGTTAGGGGTGGGAGGAGGGGGGGGGGGGGGGGGGGGGTACACAGCCACCGTAGTGCTCTCGAACAAGGTACTTAGATCCCCTCCGGGCTCCAGGGGCTGACACAGTCGCCCTCATGCATACACCCTAGTTGTGTAATGTAAATGTATGAGTGTCGGAGCATTCTCATTTGAAACTCCCAGTGAGATTTGCTGAAGAATTCTGATATCGCGTATTATACCGAAGCAAAAAAAAAAAAAAAAAACGAATCAAAGCTGCACTTGGTGAGATTTTTTTAGGTAAAAATCCATTCATCAGCCTAAATCATAAATTGGGGCTTCAACAGAGAAGAGCGTCCCATCGCCACTAATTGAGACACTGAGAATTTGCACCAAATGAAATTCTGGTGTTGGTGTGATGAATCAAAACTCAAGACTGCCTCCTTTAACCAGCAGTGAGCAGAGAAAGCTGGACTCACCACCATTAGATCTTTTGCCTCTCTTGTCCCTTTGGTTTCCTTTGGTATAAAGCAACACACCCATTTTTTATTAAGCTATTGTAAGCCGCACAACACCTTGAAATCTCCCCATTTCCACCTTACATAAATACCTGATTTTATTATGTTTTTTTTTTTTCATTATGATTATATCACCGCCTCATTTTCTCACATTAGCCAACCTTGAAATGACAAGAATTCGTTGCTCATGGCCTATTATCGTGGCCATTCACCTGTTAGCTGCGAGAATGTGCTTTCTAACGACAAAGAGAAGAAAGCCAATCTCAAACAATTTAATCCCTCGGCAGCACTCAATCATACAAAGCGCAAATTTGGGGGATTAATACATAGGTTGGAGGGTGTAGAGCAATTTCACAAAGGACCCTCCTGATGCCCAATTAAATAGTGCCGGGTGATACCAGCGCAACCTGATGTGGAAGCCAGGGGATCAGTGTTGGGTGGTTATATTGTAAATTTTATTTGGGAGGACTCCTGTTTTAAAGAGGCCGTATAGATTAACTGGGTATCTTGAAATCATCTATTCAATCCCTGTCTATTCAAAGTGTCGCTCCAGTGTGTAGTTGAGAGGGCGCGCCGAAACCACGTTAAGGCATAGGCACATCAATTTACAATGGAGGGGAAAGAAGATTCGCTTCAGGTGTCTGTTTACATGAGAATACGGGATAACCGCCAGTCAATCAGAGCCGACTATTAACCCAGGCCGTGGTATTGTGTGATGCTGCTTAGACCCGTCAGACTTTCATCACGCGTTTGATATTGAACCAGGTTTCAAAAGGCATACAGGCAGACAAAACACATTTGCTTTCGTTTTGGCAGCTGGTTTATGGATGTAAAAATATTCAAAGATTAAGGAATGTTTAGCAACAAGGTTACCTCCAGCAAATATGACTTGATTTGAATTGGGAGCTTTGTAAATACAGTAGAAGAGTTTTTTTTTTGTTTTTTTTTTTAAATCATAGCGGTAAGATACGATGCAGACATGCTTTGGCTCAAGTTTTTGCTGCTTACTTTCCAAGATATTGTATTGACTGGATTACCTTTCTGGCCTCTACCTTCCAAAACAAGATCAAGCATAATTTGATTTGGTAACTGGATCAAATTATGCTAAATCTTCTCTGAAGGCAAGCTGACAGACTGCAAATAGCACATTAGCTTATCCAAATCCAAAGAGGAGGTTGGAGGACATTTGATTGAAACAGCATATTGCCGTTGACCAAAGAAGCGCACGGAAAGCCAAAGTGTAAAGAAAATAGTTTTCAGTTTGATGTTACACCTTACAAGCCAAGCCCCACTGTGGCTGAGGTACCAAACTTCTTCTGCACCAACTCCAAATCATTAATAAATAAACTTCTCTGTACTCTTTCATCTAATGATGCTGACATGGCTGTTCGCACCGAAACAGTTTTTTTCCTGTCCTCTGTCGGTCCTTAATATTAAGAGTTTCAGTCCCAACACAGAAGTGAGAGAAGAGCGGATGGAGTAGGGATTTATGTGAGGGACTCTATCCAAAGCCAATGACTCACTGAATATACCGGGCTAGATGAACTACGTTGTCTGTGGCTTTTTTTACCAGATTATACCATTTACTCTGCCCAGCAAACATTCTGACATTGAATAGACGTTGATATGACGGCCTGCACCAATGTTGAAAACCTGTGTAAATATTATGCCAGAATGGAAATGGAGATGATATCCATAGCTGCTACCTGCATCATTTTGTGAAAACGGGACCTAAATATATTTCAGAGTTACAGTTTTTAAAGCTGTTTTAATATGAATTTTTGCCTTCATATCATATTTTGTGGCTGACCAGTACAACTTCACCTTATATAATACTATGATACTGTGGCTTTAATGCTTGATGCCACTTCAACGTTCAGTGTTTCCAGTCTGTTTTCAGTCCTGTCCTATCAGCATGAGAGGTGTTTCTTCAGCAGAGCCTAAAAACATTCAAACTTGCGCCACTTGATGGACCGATTTACAAGATCAAAATACGGATGCTTTTTAAAGAAATGTTGGAAAATCAATGACAGCTTTTCCACAATCTCTTTCGCATTGGTTACACACACAGTGGCTAGTTGCATCATTCCCCTTGCCTATAAATGTTCCTTCTGTGCCTCCCCAGCAAGCATTTGATGAACGGTAACAAGCAGGAGGAAGCCAAATTCAACGTCAGCCCAGAGGAGCGCAAAACTGTCGCAATATGATATTATGGCAAGGTAAAAATACATATTAAAACAGCATTGAAAAGTGTTTTGAACTGATATCAGAAATATATTTAGGCCCCGGGTTCTCAAAACGATGCAGGTAGCAGCTATGGACGACCACAGACGTCATGCCAGCTTTCATTTTGCTGCTGTATTTACACAGTATCAACATCTATTCAGTGTCAACATATTTGCTGGGTTTCTCATTCCACCTGCCATGCCATAATAAAACATATCACATTCCACAGCTATTATCAAGCTGAGCTCAAAATAAGATTGCGTATCACTTCGCTTTGTGAATAGGTATTGCTACTTAATACCGTACAACGTTGCAGAGGAACAGGTACTGCGCGAGGAGAGACACTTTCACCTTTCATTCCGTGTTGCGGTTTGGTCACAAATTCATTTTCACATTTTGTGACTGTTACTGAAATGCAACGGTACAAAGTCTGCCTCATGAATATGGATCATCTTCTTGTACGATCCTTTGTGTAGTTTGTACCTCTTGTTTTCCCCCTACTGTACTTCTCGTCCCTCCTTGCCTATTTCACTGAGCCACTGAATGACAAGTAAATGACAATAGACTTCAGACTTGCCTTCTGTTATTTCAATGATTTGGATTTGGATTAAAACCTCTCTTAAAGGATAAGGCCAGTGTTTTTTAATCAGCAATGATTTTGTTTTGCCAACAAGTCTCGTCCATGTAGCCGGTGCCCAATGAAGCCATGTCCCAGCAACCATAGAACTCCATTGTATTAAAAAAACGATTAAAAACACGTCAAAGAGCCATGGCGTTGCTCTGAGCAGCATATTTCATCATCGCGATGCACCGGGCCAGCCGACTTTTTCCTCAAACAACTCAATAAGCCGGCTGTAGACACGTTTGCGATCTCAGGAAAGTAGTTCCGTAGCACTGAAAATGAAGAATTTGTTCCCATTTGAATTTGATTTGGTAATAACTACAATAGTCTGACTTTTTGTGGTAACAGTTAGCGATTTTTAAAATTGAAACTTTGTGAGCTGCATTTCAAGGTTTTTAGCTTACAATTGGAGCCAATGACTTCCGGGTTGACGGCTAAAAACGGTACATGGGAAATAAGAAAGTAACTGGAGTAGAGCAAAGGCATTGTTGATTTTGTTTTGTTGACGGTAAGCAATGCATTAAAAAACACCGGCCTTATCCTTTAAGCACTGAATGTATCGCAACCCTTCTCTGTGGCCAGTCAAATTCCAGGTCTGTGAGGTCAAAACCGCTTTTCCTTGGTGAAGGAGATATTGAGCAAGTAAAAGATGTGGCCTTCATGTTCTGCAGTCAAATCACCCTGTCACAAGCCACCCTGAGTTGCCTTCCCAGCTCTTCTCCAGTGATGGATTATGCTGGATATTAAGCTAATATCATGCATCACCAGTGAGAAGTGTTTTGTTGCTCGCAGAACCCACTTCAAGGTAATGTCCCCACAGTTTTGACCAGATACACGAGACGGACTGCGCTGCAGAGCGGTTTTAACGTTTATATGCACGAGAAAATACGAGATGCCAGAATGAGTTAGTCTCGTCCTTAGAGTGTGGAGTGATGTTTATTTCTTTCCCTTTTCCACTCCTTGAAACAGTAACTGCTGCAGACCAGAGAAATGAATGAGTGCACTCTCCGAACAATTGGTTACACTAATGGATCAATTTAGCGCGGAGGAGAAGTGAAAAGCAAGCCACAGCTGATACAGGTTTAGTGCAATAGTGCTTTGATGACAATTTTCTGAGGTGAACATAGTGTATCAAGAGTAAGCTTCTCTGGAACTCCACAGCAGGCTTTAACTACTTGGGTCCAAGCCACTTCTTTGTGTGTGTGGGTGTGTTGGTGTGTGTGTGGGTGTATGTGTTGCTTGTGGTGGTGGGGGTCCATTTTAATTTGCGGCGTTGTCACAAAACCGGGTGATGACACAATATTAAATAAGCTTCAACAATCAATTTTTTCCTTTGGATTTTTTGTTTACATTTTTATTACATTTTTTGCTTTGCTTTTATTTCACTTTACCATTCTGTTAACGTCTAAATACTTACGCTGTCTTGGACTGCCTTCTATAGCAGCGATGTATAGCTGTTTATGATATGGCGTTCTTTTTTATTCAAGCCGTTCTCTCTGTAAGGAACATTCCTTGTAGTACATTCTTTGCATTAATGTGCTATAAATAACAGGCACAGAGCATTCGCCCACTGAGGCAAATGAAGAGAGATAGGAATTAGTCAGAGCCATAACTATAACTGAAAGTCAAGGGTCAAGGGAAAGTTGAAAAAACAGTTTTTTTTTTATGATAATTCATTGATTGATGCAATGACATGATCAATACATCATCTGTACTTTCCACATCACTATAGCAGAAATGCATGCTTAGGCCAATATACAGTGATACTGCTTATGACTATGCCTTCCAGCACATAGTGGATTCACACACATTATGGGATGTTGGGTTTATGTGCATTATTTATCATTTGTTTGAATACTCTTGTAAACCAAAGCAAAAGCCACATGTGTAACTAAACTTGGGAGTTGCATCTCATCTAAATTTACACAGGGAGGATAAATTGCCCAAAGCTCTAACAATTAAGGTACAAGCTATAACTCATTTCATTATCACAATCCTAGTGCTATTGCCTCAGTGTGATTTGTCTCGTGCTATTGACCCATCACAAGTTATGTGGGCTGTGTTTGACTGACAACACCACATGACTTCATGAGTTTTGTGTGTCGAAGCTTTGTGTCGGGCATCAGCGCGTAGGAACAGTCAGGAACATCATCGCTCGCCCCTGGGATGCCTCGGTTTTATGTAATTCTGCGGATGGCATTCACTAGATGAAGAAGTTGTTAGGCAACTGCATGTGAATCTATTCATGATCGCAGACAGTGGTGCAATTACGGAATGTCCTACATGTTGATTGCCAGCCCACCTTCATGCCAAATGCTAAATAAACACATTGTCTTCTCAAAGCGCATTGATCTTCATCTACATGCATCTATTTCTTTTTTCTATTCATAGCTTGGTGGGAATGATGGCTGTTGAGTAACAAGCTTTTGGTTTGTCTGCCTTTGCCCACATTAGGCTCTGAATCAGGCCTTTGTGCTTGAACAATAAGGGAGCCTGCAGGAAGTCCGCTGATTTATGTAACACACAAATATAACAGAAGTCGTCCAGAGGCCCACATACTGTAGTAATTTGTTGTCTGCTTCTAAACTCTTAGTGAATAGATCTTGCCCTTTAATAAAGTCTCATTAAAAAAGAAAATGAAAATGACAAAGCTTGACACGTTCCATTTTTTTTTATCTGCGCGTTATGAAGGATTGTTTTTTTTGCTGAGTGGAATGCGTTATCTCACAGTGTGGATGCAAATGACTTTGCCTCCTTTGTCTGGTCTTGCAAGTACGGCTAAGTGAGCACAGGTGGGCCACAGTTGACAGTCATTAGGAGGGAGCTCCAGCAGATTTGGCACATCAACAGAGATAGGTGTGAGTTATTTTGTCGTCTCAAGCAGGCTTTCATCTCTATGCAAAACGCAGGCGACCCAAACAAATAGGAACGGATAGCGGACGGACAGTGGATGAAGAGCGCTTTTTGTCATGTACTCTGTATGCAATGACAATTTCGACAACACACAACAATAACATAATCAGAGCGGAGGCACAGGCAGCATGTGCAGCTGGCTAAGCTTCCATCCAAACTGTGTTTCTGCCGTATATATTTTACTATTCCTGTTTTTACTTTATGTAAGTAAGTAGTATGTGCCCCCTTGCTCTTAGATAAGAGCTATATAAGAGCTATAAAGTATTTGTTAATATATTGTTGATGCACATATAGTGTAAGTGACACACAGCACAGCCTCTAATTATATATGCCAAGCCCAGCCTCTATACTGATTTGAGTCTTGGCAGGATATCATTGACATTTCTCCCTGCCTGTTATTTCCATTTTTGAAGAATAAGAAGATTAGCTTGTCCGACCAAAAGACTCAAACTGTGCCCGTGGTTTAGGAAGGTCATTTTCAAAATGTTATCTTTGAGAATACCGCGTAGTTAGAAATTACTGACCATCTGCTTAAAATTATAGGCAATTAGGAAAGTAGTCCAACGGTACCTCAAACTCATAATGTTATATTACCCTCAGTTAATTTGGGGTTATTTTCGTGTCAAATTCCATGCAGCATTTATATAATCTTCCACAAACATTACGAACCATTATTGGTAGATTTATAAAATCATTTCTGTGTCCATAATCTCACCATTGCAATATGCTTTTGAGTAATCCACTGCAGCAAGTTGCCTATTTTTTCTAAAGTTTCTATTATCTGATAACTGGTGGTGTGTTTTTCTCCATACCTGCTCATAATTACCAATTACTGTAATCTCATTACATGTAATAATATGTTTCTCATTCCTGAACATAATGACAGGCCTGAGTAAAGTACTTAGCAGCAGAGGATGACATTAAACATAATGAGAAAACTCAACAGTGTCGATACATAACATATCACGTATCCTGCGGATTCAGCCTAAAGGTTACAGAAGCCTTCTGATGACTCTAAAAAGCCTCATCTGAATAGGAAAATCTTGTGGTGAAGGAAGGGAAGGAGAAGTGCAGGAGGAGCTCTCTCCTCTATCTCGACAGCTGCTGCCTTTGTGTCCTTGAACAAAGCGTTAGACCACCAACGGTAGAGTGCTGTAATTGTACAGGACAGCTCCTACTGTACTGTTGGGGTGAATCCAGGGGCGTAGCTAGGAATTATGGGCCCTACGCACAGGGGGTGACTCTGGGCCCCCCTCCACTTCCCTATCCTCCCCTCACCACCATTACTCTCTCTATGACAAACATCTATGCCTACCCATCCACAACTCAAACACACCTCTAAACGGCTATCATAACCATAGTTTCATAACTGTACGGTTCCAGTTTGTCTCACATAGCATAACAGTTGCTGTGTCATATTTTTGAGAAAGTTTTGTTTGCAGTTTTGTATTTCAAGCAAACCCTGTTTCAAAACCAGAGCAGTGTGACACAAAAGTATGAAATATTAATAAATATACACTTGAGGGACACAAAAAACATTTTAGTCAATTTTAGTTTAAATATACAGTACTATTGCTCAGGATAAGAATACTGTTTTTCATGATGTTTTGAAAATACATCATGGGAATTTATTGAATGAATTTGAAGTCACAATACTGGACTCTGATTGGCCGACAACATCAGCTCCTCTAATTCAAATGAGCTGAGTGGAGGCTTTCCAGTTAAAATGCTGCAAACTGGCCTGATTGGAAGGATAGCAATAGTTTAGTGTGGGGAGCCAATCAGGACCAAGTCCAGTTGTGATGTGTTTACTGGAGTTAGTCCTGAAAGGATGGAACAACTTTAAATGTAGCCACTCAAACAAAATCAAATCTTAACAATCTCTGGTCACATATGTATATACAGTAAATCATGGAAAATTTGTATTCCTATAATAGGGCACCTTTAAATCTCATTAAGGAGTTTGAAGTGAATGAGTGTGTAAGGGTTAGAGCTACTAGTTGAGTTTTGCTTTATAGCTCTGTAGTCTGCAGCCTACAGTGCTTTCGCACAGATGCAAACTTATTCAGTTCTGACAAATATCATATGTGTACATGTGAATTTATGCATGGTTGACTCCATTTTTATGCGCCACATTCACAAGGGCGATGAGTTCCTTTCACAGCACTGTGTGTAGGCTGTGTACAGTTAGAACACTTTCTTAACATGAGATATTGACTCATTAATTCCATAGACCCACGAAGCCAAGTGAGGAAGATGAGCTATCTCCTACACGGTAACAGCATCCTGAAGTGGCTGAACAGCAAAGGGAGTTAATGCCAGTGAAACTGCCTTTGTTAAATTCATGACTTCAAAACATTTGTAGCGTATGTGAAAATGTTCGTCAGGTAGATGCTTTATTAAATGCCAACTTGGACACAAGCGACTTTAACGAGCAGTCAAAGGAGTTTTGGAGGCTCATTTGTTCAACATTCATGACAGATGTGATGTGAATCTCCTTAAAGTTTACGTTTCATACATGCCTCAGATGTAGGAACTGTAGGCTGCTGTACCTTACTATATTTCACAGGCTGCTGCAGTTGTTAATTTGGAATAATTATCCTATGTATTAGCCACTTGGGCTATTTCATCTATGCAGAATAAATAACATACAGTGACTTCATACATTTCTACATGTTTTCCTGCATATTTTAATAATCCGAACATTTCAGTCTCCTGGACACTCCTGATGTTAATATAGTCGACATTTGAATTCACTTTGGCCGCTATGGAGAAATATTCTAGACTTTTGAGAACCTTGGAGAGCGACTGTCAAGGGACACACATGCACACACACACACACACACACGCACACACAAGGTAAATTAAAAAAGAAACATGTATTTTTTATCTAAACTCAAATCTCATAACTCCCTCCCGCAAGATCTTGGGACGTCACTCCAAATTTTGGTCTGGCCCTGACTGTCTCTTCCATCTGTCAAGCTCCAAAAGTGTTGACTCCTGCTGCCTGCCATCTTTGTCTTCTTCTTCTGTTTGGTTTGATTACAGACTCCACTAACACTTCCATCTCCAGGCAGCACGGTGTAGCACATGTGCAACTTGACCACGGTTCAAGGAATGTGACTAAGGCATATGTGATTATGCTTACTTTGACTAACAGCGTAAATTGCATTCGCATAATGAGAGGACGGCGTTTACCTGGGTTCTGCCTTACATGCATTATTGCCTTAATCGCATTATAATCGCATTTTTGTTGTGCATGCACATGCGGCTAGTGTTGAGCTGGTTGCTCCTGGAAAAGGTCAAGTTCGCTCATTCAACCGCACATGTGTAAATAAAGGTTAGAAAGGAATCACAATGTTGCAGGTTCTCTTTTTGTTTTTTCGTGTGTTTTATATGAGCAGGCGCTGTATTAGGAAGCCGCTGGCATTTTCTCAATTGGCTTTTCATAGCGTACAAAAGTTTCTGGACCGCCTGACTCTTCGTGGCCTTTAGAATCAGTACATGACAATCTCACGCTGATAATACTGATGATCATGCTCATAATGCTTAATTTCCTTCCAAATTGCACTTTTTTCCCCCTAGCTTTACCAGACAACTAAATGGAAACCCTGATTACTCATTCATTTCCATTCAAAAAATGTGGGCAGCGGAAGGCATTGATAAATCACGAGCAATCCATTAACTTAATTTTAATAAGATACCCAATCAACAGGGCACGAGGGCGCGCGCATGCATCCCGGGTGTTGCTAATGAAAATGATTGGTAGTTTGCATTGGGCCAGACTGAGCCGAGTGGAAAACAAAATAAATCTCAGGAATTGAATTCTGTGGAGGGAGAATGGCTCTTAAATGCGGGATTAATTTGGATGTGCATCTTCACAGTACCAATCACTCAGAGTGGAAACATGGTGGAATTACAAGGAGAGAAAGGGTACATAAACTGCACCTAGTCAACACAAATCAATAACAGTTAATTAAATGGGGAGATGGGGTAAACAACATATTGAAACACCTTTAATGGCAGCCCACACAGATCCTGCCGTCCAGGCGGATAGTTATAAATAAAGATTCACAAGCGGCACTCTCAACCCTCACTGCCGCGGAATGTCGGGTGAGTGTGTTTTATTGTTTACCGTTTTTTTATAATTCTTATCTTGGGCCACAAGTCCAAGGTTTTGTGGCAGAAGACAATAAAGTCAGTAGGTTTATAAATTGAACTGGATTCTGAGTTTGCTCGGCATAGAAAGTAAACACTGATTTCGGCGGCTTATCTACCGTTAGGGTTTGATTGCCTTGCGGTCTGTCTTAAAGGTGGAGCAGTGGCACCTGGTCCTCCGCTGTGTAAGAATGAGAACATGCTCTAGTGCCTCGTGCTCTCTTCAGTGCCACAACGGTTGCGCTCGTTCGAAATGCCTCCTGCCAGTACGTCTTCCTAACAGCAGCGAGTAAATGCTAATGGATCGCTGAATGCATAAATAATTGAGCAGAATAAAAAGGAATGGTATCTCATTACCCTAAAACGATTAAATTGACTGGTACTGTCCCACATACTATCAACAGCTTGTTCGCATTTTTCAAATTAATGAACTCAAAACACCTTCAGAAGCCGCGCTGTAGGACTTATTCGGTTATACATGAGATGAAGCTTCCAGGTTGAGAATCATACATTGCAAGGCATTGATATGAGGTGTTGATAGGAGACTTGAGGTGTTTGGCTTACATGCTGAAGTTGTTTTATATTGGCCAGTTGCCATTATAATGGAAGAAAGAGGATGGAGAAAACTTAACATAAGCCACTCAGTATTTTGTATCATTATAGTCAATCATTATCAACTTGTCAGGGAATTTGAATAAGGATTTTTGCGAATTTATTAGAATTCTGGCCATGTCTATAACCACTGCATATGCGCATGAATTAAAGATGAAGTTCATGTGATCATGATAAGGTTTTAAACAGGCCTACAGCTGTTTTCCCTGTTATTTTTATTATCATCCGATGATGAGTTTCAGGCGTCCGTTTGAACCGTGGTTCCAGGCCAACTGAACTGTGAGGCCTGCAAAGAGAGATTGCTCCTCCGCCAGACAATATGTATGAGAAGTTTTTGAATTTTTAAAGGGGCATTAAGGGGAAAGTTAAAGGGGCATTACGTAATCTACGACCTCTGTCAGTGACCAGTAGAAATTGCAACAACGTCGATAGAACTTCTCCTACACAAGTCTCTGGTACAGCCATCCCTCCCATCCCATTGATAAATGGTAGCCTGTAATTGACACAAACAATAAAGTCACATTATCACAACAGAGAGGAGTAAGCTAGCTAATTAGAGCAGAGACCCAACAGAAGCATCTAGTGAAGAGGTAATATATAGCACCATGCGAAATAGTGGAATAACAATACTGCTTTGTCATTTTATTTTCTAACTTCACTTACTTTAATTTCATCGCTGGCTCACAGCACTGTCCTCTGTTGAAAATGTCAATAGGTGGGGAGTTTTTGTTCCGAAACAGTACAAGTGGGAAAGTGAGTTTTGAAAGCCAGAAATCTCAGCACTGGACCAAATAATTGTCGAGTCATTGGTATTGATCAACAAATCTCTGCAGATACATTATGGTCATTTTGTGCTAAAGGGCAGTAAAAAAAAACGTCCTTATTTCCCCTTTAAATGATTTGTAATAGTAATTACCAGCTACAAGATCACAAACGTGTATGTGCAAATACCACAGGACTCCTCCTCATGTTTCTCTAAATAAGCTGACACCTTATGGAGGCTGAACAGTGTTTTCCAGTTACACACCGGTGTTAGTCAATGGCTCCGTTCAGAATGAGGCTTATATACAGTACTTTCCGCTCACTTTTATCAATGCGGAGCTCGGAGTCAACCCCATGTGGGGGAGGGAAAATGAAGATAAGATGACTTGCTGCAGTTGATGATACGATTACACCAGGCCCCTTAGGAAGCTGCCCTGATGAAGCAGTGGCATAACTTTGATTAGAATTACTGTAGCATAGATTATAATGAAGTCTGGGAATGCGTAATTAGCGTTTGCCATTTGATGATATGATATCAACATATTGTTTTATCAGCTGCAGCTTAATTAATATTTCATAATGCTTAGCGTACACAGCAAGGCACAGAAAGGGAGTGACTGAAGAGAATGCAGCAGATTTTTTTTTTCTGGAAAGGTCTATCCTAAGCTCAGGAAAACATAACTCTTAAGAGTAAAGACTCAGGGAAAAAGGTTTACTGAATTGTTCCAGGCCATTTTTAGCCTCAGTGCCCTCTCTGAGGCTGAACCTAGCATTAGATGCTGAGTTATGTCACCATTTCTGGGGTAAACAGAGTGTGTGGTACCACTCGGATTCATAAATTTCACTTTTGGAGTCTCATTATTACAAACAACCACGGCTACATGTGATTAATTACGCTCTTCTAATTAGACATGCAGTGTTGGAAGGCTTTCGATGATCTCATCTCCAGGAATATTTATCACATTTTCATACTGGTGCTCAGATAATTCCCTCTCCCCTTCTGCTGCGTGCAGCAGGCACGCACGCGCACAGTTATGCACCCAAAAATCTGTTCTATGGAAAATAGATGTGCCACCGGCGAAAGGCAAATCAGCTTTTTTCCCACTGGTGTGTGAGGTGGGCTCAATACTAGGTGAGGGGGGACAATAGAGTTT
Organism: Centroberyx affinis; assembly: GCF_046629955.1. NCBI lineage: Eukaryota > Metazoa > Chordata > Actinopteri > Beryciformes > Berycidae > Centroberyx > Centroberyx affinis. The sequence continues at coordinate 170,517 of NW_027279531.1, forward strand.
ATGGGACATCTTCATATCTACAATAAGTCAATAACCTTACCAAAGCAGGGGGCCTGAAGGTTAGGGTCATAAATGTACCCAAATATATGTGCCATAAAAATGAGGTGACCCCTTTAGGGCTCTTAAATGTGCCACTTAAAAGTGAAACACAGTGGAGCAGAAGGCATTGAATTCTCAGCAGGTGTGTCCTTCACTTAGCTTTGTGTTGACATTGCTGCTTTATTGGAGGAGATACAGAGTGATTGCCAAGTGCTGTCTGCTGCCATCTCCAGGACTCACTCCAACAAACACTGTTTTCACACTGTCTCGTGTGCTCTATCTGCTCTTGCAGGCAAAGCCTTTAGCACAGTGTGGACAGTCAAATGTATTTCTGAACACATTTTTCCGCTGGTGGCAACACTGTTATGAATTCATGTCACATTGGCTCATGCTCAGCCCAACAGAGCTATCATATTTTTCTTTCTCTAACGTCACCTATCTGGAATATTTTAGATTGCAGTCTTAAAGGCATTTCCTGTGATGCGAGGCTGAAAACCGTTTGAATCTAAATTTGTTTCAGATAATGAGAAGTAGAGGTGGGCTGCTTGGCATCACGACTGCAAATAGATTCATAAATGTTGTCTCTGCTTTTCACATTATCAGTACAATCAGTGTAGGGGGGAAAAAACTGCCAATGTCACAAATGTGTAGATAAGACCCAGATGAGATGGAAATGCATTCAGTGCTTAAAGGTTACCGCCCAGGTAACGAGGAGCTACAAGTCCAATACCACCTGAGATCATTAAGTGAATCCAGCAGATCATATTCGCATGTCCACATGTGTGATGTGAGGTGATCTCTTAATGCATTTTGTCCTCAGATATTGACTTTTTTGCTGTCCTGTTGCCGAGATACAATGCCAGGAGAGGGTGTGTACAGCGAAATATTGATTAATAGTCTTGAAATTTGTTTCAACACAAAATGCAGTCGATACATGCACGCTATAATTTGGTCCCGAGTGAATGGCTCTCAGCTCTTCCTAATGCTAGGGTCTTGCAAGATTATGTGCATCAAGTACTGCAGACAGACTTTTTGGAGTGAGAAAAACAACCCGGTTTCTCTCTGTAATCTCCTCTCTGTAGTTGATTAAGAATTAAAATGGTGTGAAGACTATCACAGTGTAGTGCTCCTCTACCTAACATGGTTCCCGAGCTTCTCTTATAGCATTTTTTTTTTTGCCATCTCAAAGTATGAGAATGAGTGAGCATGTCAAATTAGGTTTTAAGTACGGCTGTTGTCAGTTGCCACAGAGAAAAACTCCCCTGAACGATTCCTCACTGCTCAGGTATTGCTATTTTATCATTCTTAAGTTGACAAGTCAACAGCTCAACAATATTAATGGCGCAGCGATGACAGACATTTTAATCATGCAATTTTTCTTTGTTTTTTTGAGGCTGATTATTGATGCAAAGGTGAATAGGCAGAAGTGTTCTGAAGAAGACATCCAGTCATGTTTTCATCTCTGGCGCTTCATTATTCTCAAACACATTATTTTCTACTCTGCAAATACCTCTGTCATCTGAGTTACTGTGTCCCAGATATGATGGCCTTATAGTTAGGATCACTTAAAGATAAAAATATATTGTTGATTTTTATTGACAGAATGTATGCTTCCTGTGTAATTTTCAGGGCAATCTCATTTTTCACAAAGATTTGAAAGCAAATCATGAGAGTGGATGTGCTACTTTGGCAACAGGCAAAACTGACAGCTTTAGCTGAATCTCTTTGTTGCAATATATGATTGGTGCTTTGTATTGTGCTCACTGGACCTGAGTGTCCATCCAGTGAGGACTGCTGGAGAGCTAGCTAACATCAGGTTGCGACTGACAGGCTCAGATCTGAAACATGCACAATGGCAAGTTGATAACTAGCTCTCCTTTTACTTGACCTTGCTGTTGGCTGAGCTCCCAAACCCTTGAACCTGGCATCTAGTGTATAAAGGAATGTCTAACTCATGCCGTAACAGGTCCTGACAGATGAAGGTTGATAGCTCTTTTTTACTTAAAACTTGATACAGCTATAACCCTTGAAAACGTTTAAACTGCAATTTTGCCATCAGGCTGCATCTTGTATAAGCCATAAATGAAAAGTGGGTGGATAAGCTGTCATGTTTTGAACTAACTAACGATGGCACAACGTGGGGCAACTTTGTATCTTTGTCGGCGTGGTTTCTGAACGAAAGGTGCATTGTTTTTCCCACCGCAGAAACACCTCTGGCCTTAACATGACATGAGCCAAGCTCCTCTAATGACAGTGTTAATAGGCTTTACACTCGCAGGTGAAGTGCTGCAGAGTGCTAATGAAATGCACAGCGCAAGCCAGACGGCTCAGCTCGGGGCCTCGTTGACGCCGAGGGAGAGAGGGAAGTCTGCTTCCTGACACAATAATTCATTCCCGTTTACCATAGCCCCAGAGTGAGGAGCCCAGGCAATAGGGGAGGCATAAATCCCGACTGAAATCTCTCAGATTGCATCCGAATGGCCCTTTAAACAACCGGCGTGGCTGCCACCGTGACTCCATCGGAGCAATCCATCGTCTTGCGGGTACCGCATGAGGCTCCTTTCCAATCACAGATAACAACAAAGGCAGGTACTCCTGGCAAATGATGTGATAGGGCTCTTTTTCCCCTTTTGCCATTGCACTTACAGGTGTAATATACAAGGAAATTAACTGTCACACACACACACACACACACACAGTCATTTGGTTGTGCAATTAATTAAAGTCGTCTCTGAGCGGAAGATTTGTCAAGGTCAAAGCTAAAGAGAAAGTGAATTGGTGTATCTCAAGTAGGCAACACTAAAGCAGAGGAAATGGCATAGTGCAAAGTCTGTTAACGTTGTGGAGATCATGATCTTAAACACAGTCGTGGATACATCCCAAGCCCATCCCCACCCCCCATCTATTTATGCACTGCACTTGTCTGAGTACCTGAGAAGTTCACCCAAAAGCAAAGTCATTTTCCTATTTTCATGTGATTTTTTGCTGAAGCACATAACACTTTATTAGGCATTCTCGAGTAGTCATTTGCTGACTTAACATTGGGCATGAAAGTGCACTGTTGGAGAATACCTTGTATTGCAATTTAAGAGCCGCTAATTGAAATTTGGAAATAGGCGATAAACTGAATTAAATATCCTTATTCGGGGCTGTTTTGGAATGAAAGAGAAAGCCATTAAAGCAAGGTGAATAGAAAAAACTGCCTGCTTGCAAGGCAGTTTTTTCTGGAAAAAACTCTAGAGATGCCATGATCATTGATGCAAGCATAACATAGGGGCACTATTGCTGTGGCAGCCAGGGTGTTTTGTCATTATAACTATGCTTAATGGAGAAAGTAAACCTGACCTGACCAGATCACAAACAATTTATTTAGGTGTATGTTTCATTGGCAAAAGTGTTCCTGTGATGTGTTGCTACTGTAGAGTCTATACAGATCATGGAAAGTAAATGGGAGGTTTGAGTTGTAGAATTTTGAATTGCTGAAATAGTGTTACCATATTCATCTGAATATGGATTCAGCGGTGTCACTCGTGTTTCCAGATATGATTGCATTAACATATAATGCTCCTTGGTCTATATTCATCCATCCATTTTCTATACCTGCTTATTTCTGTTCAGAGTCACGGGGGTTGGAGCCTATCCCAGCATGCATTGGGCGATTGGTCTTTACCACCACGCACAAACACAGATTGTGATGTACAGATGTACCAGCTCACACCTCACCTGCACTGGGTAGTGTAAACCAAAAGTAATGCTTGTGCTGGTATTTGTGGACAGTCAGATGTTCATATGTTCACGAGATAAACATTGGAGACACAGCCACCCAAACATCTGAGATGCATCCAAAGATCTGAGATACACCCAGATATCTGAGATACACCCAAATATCTGAGAGACACCCAAACATCTGAGATATACACTCAAACATCTGAGATATAGACTCAAACATCTGAGAGACACCCAAATATCTGAGAGACACCCAAACATCTGAGATATACACTCAAACATCTGAGATATAGACTCAAACATCTGAGAGACACCCAAACATCTGAGAGACACCCAAACATCTGAGAGACACCCAAACATCTGAGATATACACCCAAACATCTGAGACTCCCAAACATCTGAGATATACACTGAGATGTTCATATGTTCACGAGATAAACATTGGAGACACAGCCACCCAAACATCTGAGATGCACCTACCCAAATAGCTGAGATACACCCAAACATCTGAAATACACCCAAACATCTGAGATTCTCCCAAACATCTGAGACACCCAAAGATCTGAGATCTACACTCAAACATCTGAGATATACACCCAAACATCTGAGAGACACCCAATGATCTGAGATGCAACCAAATATCTGACATACACCCAAACATCTGAGATACGCACACATTTCTGAGAGACACCCAAACATCTGAGATTCACCCAAACATCTGAGAGACACCCAAAGATCTGAGATGCACCCAAATATCTGACATACACCCAAACATCTGAGATATGCACACATTTCTGAGATCTGAGATTCACCCAAACATCTGAGACACCCAACATCTGAGATATACATCCAGACATCTGAGAGACACCCAAACACACTCAGATGCTACAGCAAATGCAGCATATCCATGTAGCCATTTGGGGAAAGCAGCCAGGTATCTCTCTCCCCTCTCGTTTAGACATCTGTGTGCCTGCTCAGGCTGTGTGCTTCATGTCGCAATATACCCGACTGCCATATGGCACAGACTCCACCCCCACCATAGAGCCCATTTAATTTGAATAAATTGGACTCATTTGTCTAGCCAGTTGGCGTGGTCCAAAATTGAGTATACATTCTTTAGCGGACAATTAATTACGGGCAAATTTAAGGCTCATTTTTCATATTCAGCTATGAATCTTAGCTGATATAGCCGGTGCTAATGGATGAGGCATGCCCATTGCCTAATGGGGTACGCTTCGCCTCATCCTTTAGGATCTTTTCGTCGCGCACAAATCATTGGTCATTGCAAAGCATGGAGTTGGGTGAAGAGTAAACTGAGTTTGCTTGGAGACCTGATTGGGGTGGATGAATTGTATAAAATGATGATGGGGGGGGGGGGGTTGGGGGAGCTGGGTCCAGATTTTGTCCTTTGTAGGAAAGAAATATTGCCTTGTCTGACAAGGGTTGATGCTTGTTTTCACTTTCACAAAGTTTGACAGACCTAAGTTTATCCTCTTGGCCCCACTGGGACATAGGACATTCATCATGGAGAGGTGGACCCCCCCCCCCCCCCTCCAGTTGCTCTCTGGCGTTCCCTGCTTCCTTTTTCCCTTTGGGCCACAGACCCAGAGCCCGTCACCTAGATTTCCTTTCCTGATTTGTGTGTTTGTGATCTGTCCAAGTGTAGTGGCACTAAATTTTGAAATGGTTTTTGTAAAAAAAAAAAAGATGAAATGCTGGTTCAAATGATCTTAGAAGTTTATCAAAATGAAAGACAAGCAATGTGTATTTCATTCCACACAAAATTTATCACAGTTGTTGTTGGTTTTTTTAATTAAAGGGCAAAACATTTGCCATTCCAAAGCTAATACACAATGACCATCATGCACACTCTTAACCAGGCCCCTTTTGCTTTTGCCTTCCTCATCATTGGCCTGTGATGGCTATTTTCAGCTTATTAACCTTTATCTTAGCGCTCAAAGAAAGGCTGTTTGACTTCTTAGTCAAAATATAAGGACATTGCTGTAAATAGACCATAAAAAGAAGCTACTGTAGGGAGTTGAAAAGAGCAATGGTTGCCTGGCAGGACAGTGCGGATGTGGATAGAGGATGATCGATGTGTAAAAGCACAGTCCCAGATAGGAATCAAATTCTCACTAATGCTGTTGGCTCCAGCACGGCCCATTATGCACCGATTGCTTTATTTTAATGGGGAGAGCAGAGCGGCATTGTAGCTTGCAGTGGGAGATTATATTCCATTAGTTCTTCTGTTTTATCTAGATGGTCTCTACATGCATCAAAGTAGCTTAATTCCAGCATGATTTGTGTCAGCATGAATAAAGCATGAACAGCCAACATCGTAGAAAATCTCATCTGATCATAAATGTACCATTTAAGGTGTTATTTAATGATCAACTCAAAGTTTTTTTCCCTACGATGTGCTAAACCTAAAACATGCTCACCAGTGGCGTGGTGTTGTACATCCTCTCATTCCTTTTTTTTTTTTCTATGCTACTTTCTCGCTGAATCAAACAGTTACCTTGGTCGGGTTCCCCAACGGCTCCCACGGAGCCAAAAGTATTTCTCCTCTCACACCACCGTTTTATCTGCCCTGAAAGGAGATATCGATCCGTGTTTGCTTCTAAAATCTAAGATAAGTAACACAAAAAAAAAGGTATCAACACTTAATATATTCAGCTGCCATGCAACAGCGCAAGGCGAAGCTTCAAAAGCACAATCACTGCTATTTTGGGATGAACTTTGGGCCGGTGTTGCGGAAAGAAAAAAAAAAAAAAAAAGGACATTCTATCATCACTTTGAAGTTTTGGTATGGGAACCAAAAAAAAAAAAAAAGCTGTCAAAAAGGCAATTTGAAAGAGTCTCCCTATTTCCCTCCACTGTTCACGCTGCACCTACGGTACCTGAGGGTAGTAGTTAAAGCTCGGCTCGTGACAGGTTGTGGATAAAGCGGCTCCGTGTGTCTTTATTGCTGTGTGTATCCTGTTTGTGTGTTATTCAGCAGCAGCTGGCTGGCTGGCCCTCTAAAGACCGTCTCCCTCTGCCTCGATTAGGTTCAATAGAGTCATCAGCGGCGGTGTGCTTCCATAGCTCGCTTCCCAAGGTCGGCAGGCCCTCAGGCACTCAGACACTCACCATGTGATTAGCCTGAATATTGCACACACTGTTATCCAGGGCAGACGCAAGACTCACCATCGACGGGCAGGGGATGTGTGCGTCAGCTGCTGTGCCTGGGTTAAACCGATATGGGTACCGATGCCAATAATTTGACCATTTTCTGCCAAGATATTAAAAAAAAAATCTACATATTCAGTGTTTTTTTATTTCATTCTCATCAGGTTGGAAAAGCCTCTGAAACAACATTTAGACCATCATGGGACGCTAAAACTCTCCATTGAAATTCCTTATTTTCAGTGGGTTGGCAGCTCCTTAAAGGAATACAGGGAGTTTTTGGGAGATCGGCCTGTTGGTCAGCTTCCCCTTTAAGTGATGAGAACACTGAAATCACTTTAGCATACACTATTCCTTTGTGTTCCTCTAAGGCAGGATGAGGCATGTTTCATGGAGGAATTTACAGACGCCTTTGAAGCTTGTTCGGTAAAAAAAAATATATTTTTTTTTCCATCAGGGATATAGACTGGCTGAAATTGGATTTTTAATAAAAGGACAAAATCGGTTTGATGTATCAGTGTAACCCCTAGTGTGCATACGTGTTTGGGTGCATAGATTTCCCTGTTTGTGTGTGTGAGTGTGTGTTAATGTATCTTAAGGGAGGTGTGTATTGCATATTTGCTTGCATTGCTGTTGGCCCGACTGCACCGGGGCAGCCCAGTTGCACCTTGTCAACTTGAAGGAAAAAAAGATCCAAAATCAGACTTGAAACTAATAAATTGATATGCAGCCTCTCATTTCTACAGAGGAGATGCTGAACCATAATGTGCTTTATTGGCTTAAAATGAAATAAGGATGTTAATGGCTGATAATAAGGACAGGTCACCGTGGCTTCAGGGCCCATGTCCTCATTATATGAAAATGTGTGAAAGCAGCTGCCTGTGTGTTATGACTCCTGTATTCATCTCTCCATTTTTATTTGTTTTTTTGTTTTTTTTGCCATTCCCACAGTCAGTATGAAAAAGTAAACTCTTATGGAGTACCATGCAGCCACATATGACAGGAGAGCTTAGAATCTAATCTATCCATGAGTCACATTGCCATGATGCAATGAAATTTTGGATGCTCTGATTAAGTTGACTGTTTTAGGTCACCGCTTCTCCCCTCTATTTTTCTCTCTCCTGCTTCTCTTTCTCTAACTTTCTTTCTGAGATTTTTTTTTTTTTGTATGCATTATGAAATGTGCTTATTTTTATCTGCAGCTAATTGTGCTGTTGCTGTCTTGGCCAGGTCTCCCTTGGAAAAGGGGTTATATTCAGAATCGCTCTGTAAATGTCGTCATAACTACCTCCAGTGTGGTCTCCTGCACATGGTGATGAGGTCAGCTTAACAACACCACACAGTACATGTACATTATTGTTTTTCCATACAGTGTTCGGATTATATGCATTAGCTATGTTTCTTTTATAGTACCAACACCAAACTGGCCAAAAACTCCATCTTGGGCCACACTTTGGCTTTTGGGAACAAGATGAATCAAGCCATTGTTAGGCAATATTAGTATCATAGTACCGCATTCTGTTTCATGACAATCAGATGGGAGAAGCTTTCATGAACTGGATACAGGTTGAATCAATGTTGAGTTATATCAATCGGTGATAGAGAGCTTTTTGTCAAATTATTGCCAAGCTCTGTCATGATTTGAATGGTAAAACTAGTATATGTGTAAGAAGCGCAAGCACAGGATGGGTCAGGTGAGGTTTCCCTCAGTCAAATTTGTGAGAAAGTGTGTGTCTGTGTCTCAGTGTACGGTGTGCAGGCTAGTTATGCACACACACACACACACACATCACACAACCGTCGACGAGTTTCCTCTGAAAACTCACATCAGGAAACGTTAGAGATAGTGTAATTGAGAGGAAAGTGTAATGCAATTTGTTTCCTGTGGGCCTGAAGCCGGGTGTGATAGATGAATAGAAAGCGTAAGCCATATGCCGGAATGCAAAGGAGTGCAAGGCGGTGAACGTTCTTTTCTTATCAAGGGAGTTCATTTAACTTATCTCTCCTACTGAGAAAGCATTAGCAGGTCGGCTCTACTTACAGACTTCTTCCTCAGATATGAAAGATTAAATATACCCCCGGAACGATCGTCGACCGGTTTCAGCTCATCCACCTGCGGACTATCCGGTCGGGGAAAAAAAGAAAGAGAAAATCTTCAACCAAAAAAATCAATTTACGCTTAACCCACCTGAGCAATAGATATGGAATGGATCGAAGGGGCAGCGGCGGGCTCGGCCTGCTTAGTTCTGACTCGCACGCCGCCGCCGCCGAGGCTCCACTGGAGGTGACTCGGTCCAACCCGAGGGGAACAACACAAATAAATAGATTTTTCTCTCTCCCTCCCTCCTCTCCCACTGGGTTCCCAAGGCTCACTTGGCCGGGGCTGAGGTGTTCCCTGTCGCGCGGCTGACAGATTTCCACAGCTGACACCAACAATCCCTCTTCCCACAGGCTCGGATTGATGTAATGATCCCTCTCTGTTTCCGTGCAGGAGGATGCCGCAGCTCTCCAGTCATTTCATTTGCCATGCATTGAGTGGGTGCGATACGGCGCTTAGTATTCATTATCTTATATAATATGACAAGACTTATTGTTTCAGAGGAGTCGGGCACATTTGCAAAATTTAAACAGGTTATTTCGTTAGCGCCGGCTCTCGCAAGGCCACGGATTTGACGCAGAGGTCCGGTCCTCGCCGCTAGTACAGTGAAACGGAGCGCTTTGTTCTGTTCTGTGACAAAACCATGGGATGTGGAAGAGAAAAACACTGCCGTGTCGTTGGGGTTGATACTCGCTCGGCGCTCAGGCAACCCGAATGCGAGTGGGCGTGACTCCGTTCTTTCTCTCCAGCGCTGCGGTATTTAGTTAGTCAAGTCACATTTGTCATCGCCGTAACGTCAAGTTGATGCTTATCTGTTTCATCCAACTTGGTTAGAAACATCTGTGCTGTTGTGTCGGCCTGAATAAATATCCACTCGCCTCCAGTGCCGTTTGAAATGCCAAATGTTACTCCCCCTGCCTCTCTGCTTCTCACTTCTCTGGCATTACTGGAGTCAATTGAATACTGCATGCCCACTCTCTACCACTTTTATAGAAGTAAGTAGTCTGTCGATGACCTTTTCTAGAGGGCAATGGACAACTTTGGACAACTCATCTGTCAAAAATGTGGATTTTTTTAACCTTAATTCAACCAGGAAATTGACTTCGGTCACTAGGAGTTTCTCAGACAGCCAGTATGCCAGTTAAACTATGTACTGCAGTAAAAGACACAAATTAATGCGGACCAATAGAAACTTGATTTCAGTTCCAAAAAACAGGTATTCATCATAAGCATTTGAAGTCTCTGAGTTATAAATATACATTGCAGTCAATGGACTGCTTTGTTCTTTTATTATCTAACTCACTCAGCGTTAACACAAGAAATCCACGGTGGCTCATGATGATAATTGTTTTACTGCCTCTGCATAAGACTATTATGGCTTTCAGCAAGCACATACACTTGCTTCGGAGATATTCTTTTTTTCATGTTACAATTAAAATCTCCCTCTGCCACATTACCATTGTTGCTCTGTAGCCACTCACGCAATTTTGTGCAATAATGACATTTTTAGGGTTCAGTAAGATAGCTTCTAGCTCTGCTTTTTGGTATTGTTTCTAGTTTTTGAGCTGTAGCTTAGGCTAGAGCCCTGTGCATCCCTGCATCAGTTTACACTGGAACTCTTATTGTAAACTCATCAGATCCAATGGGGCTCATGATGGCAGCATTTTTAGTCTGTGGTTTATAAAATGCATTGCAGTCGATAGGTGCCATCGACTTCCATTATATTTATAGCTCACTCAATGTTTAGACGAGAAATTTTCATTTTGGTAAGCTGATCTCCGGTGCTTGGCCTCATGATGCAGGCTGCATTCTCACTCTTGGATCTATAACATGCATTATAGTCAATTGTCTCTTCTCTCCTCAATTGTACTTGAAATTCAATAAGTGTTTACACCAGACACTCCATTTCAATTGCAAAATGCTTAGCATAATAAGCTAATTAAAGGTACTTGTGCTCATGATGATAACATTTTTAGTTAAGGCGCAATAAAATGCACTGTAGTCAATCTTCTTTATAGACTTTCATAATATTTATAACTTGCTCAGTGCTTACATAAACTCCAATTCCTTCCAGTTCCATTATAATAATAAGGCTGTAAATGAAGCATCAAAGTTTATTGGAGTGGTGCAGTACACCACTCTCCATCTAGATGTGTACACAGAACAGCCACAATGGGATTCATTTATCAAGAAAAACATTGTAAATGTATGCAATGAAATATGTCAACAGCAAAGCAGCCTGTATTCAGTCAAGATAAATATTTGGCATGCACACAATGTTCTGTTTATATGTTGTAGGCTACATAAATGGAAATATTCATACACAAAACCCACTATTATAGGACTGCACATTTTTGGGACTTTGGCCCATTGATTACCATATGAGATGAGAGGAGTGGCGTGATTCTTTGTCTCTTTGAGTCTGTTTCGTATGCTGACACTTTAGCATACAGCATGTAATGGGAGGTTATTGGCATTATCCAAAGTATGAAGATAAACCTTTTAGTAATCCAAAATTGCTATTGTTTTTTTATTCTAAGAACTGTAGATTAATAACTTGAACTTTAACTAAAAAACAAAATCTCAATCTTCATCTTAGTGAAGTCAATTATGAATCAACAGCGCAAAAAACTTTAGCTGTCTGGCTAACTTCACTCACTTCCAAAACAAGTTGCATTTAAAGTCCTGTGGTGTTGAAAGTGCATTCCTTGTCAAATTTTGTCTATTTTACCAATCCCCTAAACAAACCTGACAGGTTTAACCTCAGCGCTGCTACAGCTTCTCTTTTTCTCACTTTTAACTTTTAACATACTCTATGCTAAAGCGTTAGCATACGCACCGGACAGAACTATCTACTGGACACACAGAGATGATTTTGGTACCAATCCTCTTCAAGGTCACATATTGGGTAAGGAGACCAATGGGCCAAAAAGTTCTTGTAGTTTTTTTACTGACTTTCTTTATTGTGTTATACCTGCACCCTTAGATCTACACCTTATGTCCAGTGCTTCATTTACTTAGAAATCAGGCGGTGCCACAATATGGAGAGGGAGATCTCAGAACGTGAATCAACTCATGAAACTGCTGCTGAACAGAAGGCCGTCAGATGTGGATAATCTCCATGCTGATGTGCCATGTCAAAGATTATTCTCTCAGAGCTTACGCCTGGCACCCATGCAAATGCAGGACAGCACCATCTTGATGTTATTTTTCAGACAATACTGTGCTTGTGCAAGGCTGGAAGAAAAGGGGAATGTCGGCTCACATTACTAGATCACAAGTGCATTGAAGGGAGCCTCCAAATTCAGACTTAAGAGTTAAGATTCCAGATACTTTTTTATCCCTAGAATCTATGACCATAGTCTATGTCCACACAGCAGTATATATAGAAAATAGGCAGTCCTGTGATCTGAGGAGTTTTGAGAGGATGGAAAAGGAAGGCTCCTGCAGTTATGCTGTCTGAGAGATTTTATGAACGGGATTATTATCATTGAGACGCGGCGGACCCCGGCAAATAGGTGCCTCAGAAGGGCCAAGAGGTGTCGGATCTTGTTCATGGCCACGTCCGGCACAAATGAAGCCCCGCTTATGTCATCTTCCCCTCTGCTTTCAGGGCATATACCCTGCCTTAAGCCATATGGCTTTCTTTCATCTAGCCCTTTTTCAGATGGTAAAATACAGCTATTCCACCCCTCCACTCTAACAATCTCTCTACATTTAGCCAGGGACACCATGCAAGCCCTCAGGGGAGAAAATTGATCCCCTTTCCTGGTAGTGTCTCCCTGTCTCTCTCCACTGTCACTGAGCAAATGCATCCTTTGAGCTTTTCCCATTTTCTTGTCTTTACAAAGAATAAAACTGACTGGCTGACTTTTTTTTTCTTTTTTCCTCCCCGTCCTTCTCTGTTTTCACCTTTCTGTGGCTTAAGGCGGGGTGTGTGGGGTGAACCTCTCCTGATCTCGCACTCTTGGTGCCGGGCTAATGCTGCAACCACCGCATTAATCCTCTCAGTTTGTAGGGGGCAGAGCCACAGAATGAGAGAGAGAATTAAGACGGGCGCCCTTGCCCTCCTATTGTGGGGTGGATTAATAGAAAACTGGTAGCTCGTCATCCGCAGATGTGCTAATGCTGCCGAGACTGTCGGCGCGAGCGGGAAATGACACGGACTCTTAGAGGCGGTTGCGAAGATGAGTCATTCCACCTCTTCCTCTTCGTTCCTTTGATCCTCTGATAGACTCAGTCAGCACGGCTTGGGTTTTGTGGAATTAGCCACTTTGTGGGTGGGCCAATTTCCTATGCACCCTCAATGTCAAAGAAGAGCTGATGACAGGATGTTTATGAAAAGAAAAATCCAAAAAACACACTGTCTTCTTAGAGGACAGTTTTGAAAGTAAATTCTAACATGCGGAAATGTGCCATGTGGGCTTGGGATAGAATATGCCAACTGATAGCTACTTGATAGCTCATTGTTCTGAACACCCGGCTCACCAGGCCTAGCTATTGAATTTGCAGCTCTACTGCCCTCTAGAGGAATGTCAAGTGTGTCACAGCTAATCCCCTCTGCAGTGCCTGCTGTAGCAGAGCTGTATGACAGCCTAAGGACATTTGAGGAAGAGATGAGTAGAGATATGACAGCCATACAGTGAGAAATGACTCCTTTACATTTTTTTTTTCACAGTTTTCATTCCATTGCTCATTTACCCCCTTTATCCATTTTTAGACAAGGCCAGGTTTTGCTGCTGCTGTGAGATTTCTCTCAAATGGACAGAGATTTGTTGATAACAGCTTTACAGGATGTGTGCAAGCACCTCTGTCCCTCTGCATGCAGTTTCCAGTGAAGTGTAAAGTCCATTTTAGACGTGATTTATACTATGTGCTCGATTCACTTTGTTATTATTGTGTCTGAGGTAACGCTCAGGCCTCATCAAGTCTGTGTTTAACTGTGCAGAAAGCATGGATAACCAACCGTTTGGAGGAGATTCTTTGTGATAGATGTCTGGCGGGAACCACTCATCTGTGCATTTTTGCGAAGCCAAGGTGCAGCTAATGTCTGTTGTCTATAGACAGGCCACTCTGCCAGGTTTGGATGCCTGCAACCACTTCAACGGTCACCTACACAGGCCCATTTTGATGCATGAAGCACAGAGATTCACATCAACAGGACTCATATCGAGTAAACACTTGAATCTATGAATAGATGTTGATGCACCAACGCCAAAATGAAAGCTGAGGCGACATCTGCACTCGTCCATAGCTGCTATACCTGCATTGTTTTGTGAAACTGGGACCTAACTATCTTTCTGATATTTCTGATATTATTGATAGTTAAATAATTCCAAAGCTGACTTAATATTTCTTTTTTTTTTTATATTAATTTATGTGCATGTCGCTGTCCATCAAATGCTTACTGGGTAGTTTTGCCTTTAGTGTCGTTGACTAATGGAAAATATCAGAGGAACATCTTGTAGACCTGGAGTTCCCAAATAATTTTTTTGGTTCCCATTTGATAAGATTTTGTCCCAGGGAGCCAAATATGGCAAAACTTTTGTTGTTGATTTAGATTTGATTTATGTACCTGTATACACTGTACAAAGCAAGATAATAGCAGTGGCAGCGAAATAGGCTTATATGATTAGAATAGTCATTGTTATAATTATCTAATTGGGATGATAATTCAATTATAGTGAAATTAAATTATTCCTCATGGGGGAGGGGCTCAAGAACCCCAGACCCCACTTTGAGAACCACTGTACAATTTCAATATCACTGACTGCTTTCTACATTCGCCTTTGAACTGAGCTATCAGGGTAAATTGCAGGTACCTTTAGATATGTCACCATGAAGCCACAGAATACCTGCACATACAGTACAGTAAGTGCTTTGAATTGCTGTTTAGCTCATGGGAAGCACTGGCACACACTAATAGAGCGAAGGGAAGAAAGAAAGAAATATACAGTTACTGTGGTCATGTCTAACCTGCTGGCACTGCCAAGGCACTGCTGCTTTCAATATAGTACATTAGAACCACAGAATCACATGTATCTGCCTATATTGAAATGTACTGATTTTATGTCATTTGATCTAAAATTTGATGTAAATGTACTGTCAGAATGTGTTTTATTTGGAGCTGTCATAAACATGAGATGCAACATGTGAGATTACAAAGTAGCATTATGAGTGGGTAATTATGTTGAGGGTGCAGGTACTGCAGAGGCAGGGCATGATGGATGCGACAGCAAATGAATGTGGTGTTCTTAATTGTTATTGTGATGGTGTAGAGCGGCGGGGCAGTAAACAAGTGAGGGCTGATAGCTGGTGGCTTGTTGGTGGGTGCCACTACTCATTAAGAGGAAACTAATCAGGTTGTTAATTTGTGCTTTGTTGATTAGAACCAGTTTCCAGAGGGAATATGAAGGATCCAATGATCATTTTTCCAAATTTAACCAAGTCATGCTGCAAAATAATACACATTTCACATACTTTTTCAAAAATTTCAAAAGATGTCCATGCAGATGACATTCAAAGTATAGTTTGGGTCCTGGAAATATATTTGCCACCTATGCACTGTTGACAATCTATCCAAAGTATAACTATAACAATATTTTGAATTAATATTATCTGCATGTACTGTATATGACTAAATTTTTGTCCATTTTGAAACACATCTCGAAGCATATTCCTGTTGTAATTGTGTTGCTTTTCATGTTTTAACTCAAATTTAAGGATCACATGCTTCTCTGTGAATTGAGGAAATTCTATGACCCTTGGTGCCAATGAAACCCTTTCAAAACACATTAAACTGAAACATGCATGGTAGTCAAGCTATTAAACAAGGCTGTTTTACATAGCTGCTGTAAAGTTGACATTTTGGAGGTTTTCACCCCAAAATATCCGTCGTCGTAAAAATATACTCTATTGATTGTATGCAGGTATATTCTTCATGATGTGTTGCATACAATCAAAAGTGTTTTTACCACAAACCAGACTCAGCCATGCCTGCTTGGATTGCACGCTTACTGTATATCCTCAATTCTGTGAAGCTCTGGCACTTCAATCAGCATTTTAGTCTTCTGCACAGCCCGCTTTCCCGATGGTTTGGGATCAAGAGGATTGAAGTGCAGTTCATTCTCAATCCCACAGTTGTCATCACACAGTCCCACTGTCTCACACCGTCGGCTCCCATCGGCAGGGGTCAGCACAATACCTGACACCTTGCATGGAGTTATTTGTCAAAAGCTTCCCCTGGCACCGAGCACCCGATGCAAGTGTTTTGAATCACATAAAACCAGAGAAAGCACATTTATCTCCTAACTGCTGCAGTCGCTTGGTGAAAAGTGCCTCCGCAGTCTTCCCCTGCATTGTCCCCCATCGCAGGGCCGTGCTGCATGATGGGAATTCAACCCTTGTTTATTTTGATTTTGATTTTTCCCTTCCCCCTACCTCCTTTCTGTTTCCACAAGAACCTTGCAACCTTTTTTTTTTTTTTTTTTTGTCATTCCCTCGCAAGTGTTTACGGCCAAGAATTAACACAACAAGGCTCCTTATCTGCCTCTGCCACAAAGAATCTCTCCCCTCTCTCGTAGCTTTAGTAGCTTAGCAACAGCAGTGGTAAGTGGTGAAGAGCTGAAGGATAGGAGGAGGGTTAATGGACTAGCATGTAGAGTCTCTTGCTCCCACGTGGCTCGCCATTATTGTCGTCTCTCTTATTTGACACGGTTTAATTGCACGCTTCTGTCTTAATGACACATGCATCATCCCGTCAGTCGGCAAATACATACGAGCGCGGCCTTTGGTGCCGCTGACAATTCACTGAAAGCGAACAGAGGCTGTGCAGTCAGAAGAGAGGGAGGTTGAGTTCCCATGCAGTGCAGATGCACCCTGTAATTTCCCCGCGGCCTATTTAAATATAGTCTGGATCCGATTGTTATTGTCGCCGGTGTTAAATAACGGGTTTCATTCGGGGGATTGGAACACAAATCAAGTTGTTTTAGTTATAGTGTTAACCGAATTTTGACTGCTGCAATTTCAGAGAACACACACATACGCAGCTGAAAAAAAAAAAGCCTATTGCCTTAGGCGCTATCCAGGCACAGGTATTTACCTATCTTTGCTATCATGGACGATTTTCTAGTCATGTTGCCGGTGCTGAGATTGCCCGTGGGCATGTTTTGCCAGCACCCATATATAACATATTACAACTTATTTCTCACTTATGTGTCTATAACAGCAAATTACTGTGAATTATAGCAAGAGGAGGGAGTCTTCTTCCCGCGTGAAGACAATTTATCTCTCTTTTTCCCGCTGCCCTGTTATTACCTGGGATCTTTGTGACCAGACAAAAACATTAAAATGACGAGCGCAATCAGGTTAATAGTGTACTTGAAATGATTTATGTAATTTGATCAAGTTCAGTGCAGATCAGTTCAGTTTGTGCCACTGCTTGACACACAGTAGTCCAGTTTGGAGCATTATTAAACATTTTCAGAGTTTGAAAAAAATAACTAACCGCAGGACAAGAGTTCTCTCTCTTTAACAGTTACTGATGATCAACAAGTGGGCTGTATTCAAAACTCTTAGAAGGATGATTTTGTCATTGAATAAACAGAAGGTGCAACATGTGGCACTTTTAAACATCGATATGTCATTGTCAGATTAATTATGATACTTTGATATAATTCAGAAATGACAAACTAACCCATGTTCAAGATGAATGGAAGCCTCTATCTCATAAAGACCACATTTCCTATAAACCCTGTTGTTTCTGTCCCTGATGTTTGCTTTACTGAAGAGGATAAACATGTTGGAAGAGCTTTTTCCATCAGCCTTTCGCACGTTCCACCATCTGCCATTGCCAGACACTCTTTAGCTCCATTTGCTCTGGCAGAACAGCGCCCTCTTTCTGTTTTGTGCCGTAAAGCAATCCAGCAGATTTCTCTCCAAATTCGATCCGTAGCACACAATGTAAAACGCGGTGTAGAGGCCGGTAGAGGCTGCCTATGACTAGCTTGTTTGTTTACAGTAATTATGCTAATGTCCCCAAATGAATGTGGTAATGATTTATTGATATTAAAATGCTACATGTAGCACCTTTAATACTTGCATCCGCTGTTGTTTGGCCCATTGTTCTAGCCAGTCAAGATACCTATAGACATTTTTCTAGTGTAGGCTGTGTCCCTTGGGATGCTGCTATTCTCTCTGGCTGGCAGTGATTCTGCTGACTGCATATAGGACACTACACATATTCTTGGCTTGACATTGCTGGGGTGGACTTTTCATTTCTTATACAAGAAAAAACAAGATGAAGGAAAAAAACAAATGAAAACATAATAAGGATCATGCCATAACATATGTTGTTTTGTGCACACATATGTTTCATGTTTCATACCTTGTGGAAAGGTAACCTCATGCTCATAGAGATGAGCAATAGTTCACTTCTGCACCATGTTGTTGGTTCTCGGGTTCGTGTGCAATTTCATAATAAAAACTATTGATAATATGTCTTCCAATTCCGTTCAGCTTCATTACGTTCCCCTTGATGCAGCGCAGGCCCGGTCACTGAGCCGGAGAGCGGCCTTCAATCCTGCTTTTATGACTCCGAGGAAGCCGGCGATTGCGATCGTTGAAATTATTCCGTAAATCACGAGCGCGTTGACAAGCGGCGAGATCGGCGGGCCGATTGATCGGAGGCAACGGCACATTTCATGGCGGAGAGTGCGAAAACGGGGCGGAAATGCTGTTTTTCGGGGGGGGGGGGGGCGAGGCGAATCCGCCGCGACGTACAAATCCGCCTCTAAACCTTTCAGCGTTCACACACCAGTTGTAAAGAGGATATCGAGTGCGTGGCCGAGATTGCGCGCGGGCCTGGTGGCATGCGATGGGAGATCAAAAAGAATCAACAGTGTGTAGTCAGAGTTATTTGTACCTCTAGTAGTAGACCCCGGATAACACTAGAACATCTTTTTGCCGAGGAGTGCTGGGAGCAATCGCTGAATGCAGCATGCACATTTTTCATTCATTTATATGTATCGGGTCTAGCAGGTAGCCTAGATACCTTTTGCCTTCTTCCCAGAATAAATCACTAGCTTACTTTGAATTTCTCCACTTTTCTTTTGAGCAGATCAAGCACGGTCGTCTCTTCCCTGATGAATAATTTTATAATAGAGACAAGTTCGCCGTCCGTTGATTTAGTGGTTTCTTTAATGATACATGCATGGAGAGAAGTACATCATAGCAAAGGGAATGGTGCAGTTCCCTAACAAGGGTCAGACTAACCAGGCTTATATCTCCTAGGACAAGGACAGCCTCCTCCTAGACAAAGCATCGTCTCATGATCCTAACACTGTCGTATTCGTACGGATGTTGTATCAGTGTGTCTAAGGAACAATAGCATCTTTTCTGTGTATGATAGTCATAAACCCTCACATGGAAGCACATGATAATCAATACATTGGAACATACAAAGGGCATACATACATAGTATATATTTTTTTCTACAGTCCCCCCCTCTGAGCCTATAAAGGCTCATATTCAAAATATGTAGAGTTGCCATTGAACCATGAAAAATTAAAATATTGTCTGAGAGTAATTAATCACACAACAAGGCAGTAGCAATACAATAATCAGTTTAAGTAATGAATGAATATATACTGATTATGATAAAAGTAAATAAGGTATAAAAAGATATATGGTAAGATATATGGTAAAATATATATATATATATACAACTAAATCCACGTCTTATGAGTTCCATATGTCAGCCAAGTGACTGAAATTAAATTTAAAACAAATACATGAATAAAATGGAGTTCAACAGACATAAAGGTATACACACTGGCCTAACATCTCCTCCCCCATCTGACGAGTGAAAAGTAAAAGACCAAGTGGGCATCTAAGCTTAATAAATCCACATTCAGGACAAAAACCCTCATGTTGATAGTAAGAGGGAAAAATCCCAAATGAGGCTCAGTTCAAAACAATCATCATTGTCTTTAAAGGCAGTAGTGTAGGTGTCAGTATTCAGTAGAGTGAATGCATAGTAGTTGGAAACATAGCACAGACCCTAGCATTGTCATAAACCGTCATTGGAGTGTAATCATCATCATTATCAGTCAACATTGTCATAGTCATAGTAATAGTAGTCTTGGGTATTATACATAACATCAGGATACTTTAGGGGTGCCCAAAGCCTTACGATGCATCTGAAACAGTTCAGCGTAGATGTTGGTCATAGGCAGAGCATCTTGTCCTGGTTCCGTCGATCTCTTCTCCCCAAGAAGAAGTGTGGTGTTATCAGTGTGCGTGTCAGTGTTGGGAATAAGTGAGCTCGTGCACTCCGGCTCCATCGATGACCTTGGATCGCCTGCAGATACCTGGATGAAGATCAGGAGTGGCACCACGATGCAGCCCATAGCAAGGAAGCATCCTATCAGGGAGCTGTTCCACTGGGTCCATCTGGTTTCTCCTCCCCCCCGTCACCTCAGGGGTTAGACATCTTTTTCAGTGGGAGCCATGAATCTGTGTGGGCTTGCCTGCTACCTTATACTGCCGTATCACTGGTCAGCAACACCTGGAACGGACCTTTCCACTGAGGAGACAAACAAGAAGACTTGCCAACTGATGTTATCCAAACATATTCTCCTGCCTGGAAAGGATGTTTGGGCCCCTCCACTGCCGGCGGGAATGCTGCTGCCACCTGTGAATTGGATTTTTTTTCAATTGAGCAGTTAGTGCAGACATATACCGCAGGGTCGCTTCATCTGTCCATTGTAGAGTCACCTGCTGTGGTGTAAGAAGAGGTGAGGACCCTGTTGACATCGGTCGCCCCATGAGGATCTCATGAGGCGACAATCCCGTTGTTCTGTTGGGAGAAGATCTGAGAGACATTAGTACAAGAGGAAGAGCATCTGGCCTTTTGATCCCTGCCTCAGCTGTTAATTTACCAAGTCACTGTTTCAACGCACCGTGCGTTCTACCAATCCTGAAGCCTCAGGATGGTATGGCGTATGTAATTGCGAGTTTATTCCTAGGACTGACACCGTGAGTGAAGTGAGTTCCTCTATCACTGTTCAATCACTCATCCTCTTCAGTGTTTCATCAGCTGCTTTGGGGGCATGGGAGTGTGAGACAGAGGCTAAAAGCGTGAAAAGCCTGATGCATTAGCGTTGCCAACCCTGGATTACTTCAGAAAGGTGTGTCTTCTCTCCCCTCCCGGCCCTTTCTGGATATTTGAAAGATGTAGTTTGTGGACGTACAGTATATATACGCGGCTTTTGGTGCGGCAGAAGCTCACTAAAGGGGGAGAAGCAAGTCGGGAGCTGAAATTAATCGGTTTGACTCGTGAACAGAAGCGCTTAAACCCCCCACCCCCCCCGTCGTGTACTGTATTGTTTGTGTCCGAGAAAATACGCCTTTATCCCGCCGGATTGTAGCGTAATCTGCTGTGTCATGTAGAGTGGGTTCTTCCCACACAGAAGCACCCACCCGCTCCCAATAGGTTTATTCATTGACAGGCAAAGAGAGAGGGAGAGAGGGGGAGGGAGGGAGAGAGAGAAGCACATACTGCCGTGCATACTTTTGATACAAATGCTACAGAGGAAAAGGCCATTTCCACTGCAGTAATTTACACTCAGCAGAGCTTGCATTGCCATGGGGTGTGAGTACTTCTACAGGTCTCATTTCTAGAAATGGGAAGAGGTCAGTCCCACAGTGCTGCCCAAGGTGCACAAGGTCTTTTTTTTATATACAGTATATATATATATATATATTTTTTTTTCCAATCATTTTGATACAACTGCATGTATACAGAAATACATGCCCTCAAATGGCTGCCACAGGGCCGTTCTGACTGACCGGTGCGCAGGTGATAAAGGACAGTAGAGAGCACAGCTAGTTTTGCCAGAGGCATCGGGAGGAGGTTTTTTTTTTATTTATTTTTTTATTTTTTTAAAAGCCATTCCCATCACTGCTTTTCACTCTGCTCAATGGTGCAGCAAAAACATTTATATCCTTTTGAATAACTCCATTTAAAGGAAAAAGCACGTTTTTGGGATGTGGCGCTATAGCTGGGCGGATTCTAACGCTAAAGGGGATGAAGTTGGATCGGAGGGGGGTGTGAAGTCCATGCTAGGACATTGTGTCCAATTGGAATTCATTTTGATGGACAAATTGTTAGCACAGCACCGTGTAGCTGTGAGTTAAAGTTAAAGTGTTTATTGTTGAATTATATCATTATAATACAGTAATTTTGGGGGTATCGTGACACACAATTCTGTCTAAACTGATGATAACAAGCACATTTTATTTAAAAACATCATACCTAATATTACCATTCGGTTCAATGGGATGAACACTAATTTGATTATTTAGTGTGATTTTGCATACATAAGATATCGTGATATATATTGTTATCAGAAAAAATCCTTATGATTATAATGATATTGATATTGCCCAGCCCTACAGTATAATGCATTATTGATGTAATTTGAAAACTATTAGAAGGCAAAAACAGGTTATCATAAAGATGAAATATTGCTTTCCACAACAGTGGACTGAATGTAATTTCAAGTGTTAATCAGGCCAAGTTTCATATATGAAGTATCTAGGAAGGAGGAGCATGTGCTTTCAGTATAGCACTTCTATAATATTTACTTGTGTTTTCGGCCTCTCCTCCTCTGCTCACCCTATAGTCTCCAAGTATTCAAACTTCAAAGTATCTGTTTATTGGGATATTTACTTACTATTTTCGCCAGGGCACAGTTTTGTCAGCTAAATTTTATGTTAATAAATGCTGTTTGTCTTCCCTCACTGAACAAAAAGATGTTGAGAGGGAGAGCAGAAGAGTGAGTGCACCCGTTCTTTTATTCATAATGTACATACAGGGAGGATGCTTGCTCTTGGATTAGACAGCGCTCTCCGGTCCCTGCAGCTATCTGACACCGACGAATAAATGCTGTTTTTCCAAGTCTAGTTATCATAGGATAGGGAGATCCAGCCGGCGTTTATACAGAAACAAGCCTGAATTTGATCGTCGGTTAGACTGTATGCCTGCCAGAAAGTCTGATAGGCTTTGATTGAATATTACAGCCCAAAAAGAGACAATTACATGCTCTTGCAAACTCTGCAGGAGGAAAAGGAAGAAGCAGACTCGACAAACCCAAGAATATATCTTGTGGAGCATCAGCCCCATCTTCTGTCTCTGCCTGGCAAAGACAGCGCCATTTGTCATCATCACGTGAATGCAATGAGAGCTGTCTGGAAGTGAAGCAGGAAAAATGAGTGTGATTTTGGTGTCAATCCGGTTTGCATATTCCATTAATCAGTTGATCAATTTCATATCATGTCATCATCTTTCTGATATCATCATGAATCTATATATGCATTTGTTGGGACATAGAAAACAGTTTTTTCCCAGGACACTGTCAGCCTGGGAAAAACAGAATTGTTCATATGAAGGTTTGCAGTGAGGACAGTTCCGGTTCCCCCAGTAATTCTGATGATTACACACTGGCCCAGGCAGGTGACTCAATAGGTGAACCAGGCCCGAATATGTGGACTGATTACAATGACAGGTTTGAAACATGACTTATGAAGCCCGCAGCTTATCCTGGAACAGCCCCTCGCTCCATGGTATTAAGAGGTGGTTTAGTGGCAGCACTTTACATGTAAAGGTACAAAGCAAAACACACCCATTGAGGCTTAAAATCGTTTCCTAACTAGCTTCCGATGTTGTTTCCTATGTAGTTTCACAGTTTTGTTGAAGT
The DNA here is from genome assembly GCF_046629955.1 of Centroberyx affinis. Lineage (NCBI taxonomy): Eukaryota > Metazoa > Chordata > Actinopteri > Beryciformes > Berycidae > Centroberyx > Centroberyx affinis. The sequence continues at coordinate 194,307 of NW_027279531.1, forward strand.
GTCATTATTTTGAAATGAGGTGGTTTCCGCCATTAGGTCACTTGACTCAAGAAAATCCTTAAAAAAAAAAGATTTACACTGGAAATAAGTGGAATTATTTCATCCCATTGACAGTTTTTTTTAACGGTCAACACTAGACTATATTAAAGGATGGGGCTGGGCGATATGGTAGAAATCAATATCATGATAATCATAAGGATTTTTCTCGATATCAATATATATCACGATATGGTTCATGTATGCAAAATCACATTAAATAATCAAATTAATGTTCATCTCATTGAACCGAATGGTGATGTTAGGTGTGATGACAAAACAGAAATATTCAAATAATATTCCTACCATACCTCATTTTATAAGAGTTTTTAAGTCAAATTTGCTTGTCATCATCAATTTAGACAGCAGAAATGTGTGTCACGATATTAAAATATCTTCATATCATCACGATATGATTCCACTGAAAGACGATAAACGATAATATTGAATTATCGCCCAGCCCTATTAAAGGATCATACTGGTTTTTTTTGCATGTTTTAGCCCATTTACTGCACACATACTTTACATTATTTTCCAAAGCATACTGTGCTTTTTTAGATGTTTGAATGCCTTTTCCCCACTTCCCAGGCAGCCATCCGTTTCCAATCATTTCGTTAAGGTACAGAAATCACCTAAATGACCACGCAACATTATAGTAATTTTGATAAAAATAAACCCGGGCAGGATGCTCATTGTGATGGATTGCCTATCTCAAGCAAGTTTCAAGCCTCTGCCAGTTGATTTTCCTACTGTAATGAAATGAATTAAAATGAATGGCTGGTAAGAAAAACGCATATAAAAAAAAAAAAAAAAGTATGGAGTGCTTTGGAAAATGTTCGGTAGTATTCATGCAGTGTAGTAAATGGGCTAAAACATGCAAAGAAAACCCTGTATGGTCCTTTAAAATGGCCATTTTCTGCAGTGTGAGGATGATAATCTTGAATACAAAGTGTACTCACATCTACCTGTAAATTAACTGCTTGTTCATGTAAGGAGCCAAAGCCCGGTCCTCCCGAGAAAATACAGCTTATGGTTATGATGATGTATGGTGGTTTTACAGTGTAATGCCCTGTACCAGGAGACGCTGGAAACTCTCATCATACTTGGTGAATTGCTCTGCACTGCACAAGTTTTCCCCCAACTGCCAGCTACTTTTACTACTGGGGAAACGACTGGAGGCTCAGTTAGCCGAGCTCAATGATGTAGAGACTATTAGCATCCATCAGGCCAGGGCCCGGCTAACAAATCATATACGATCAAAGTCTGTCTGCTTCTTTCTCTACAAAGTCTGGGCTCTGGGAGACATTTTCATGTTTAATGACTGGCAGACAAGAGGAAAACAAGTCCCTTTTATCTCTGGGTTTCTTTGTCTCATTGTCAGTCTTTTAGCGTCTGGATATTGATATTATTATTCTTTAAACGACTAATTTAAGTTCTAATCACTCATCTCACATCATGCGGTAAAGCCAGTTTTCAAGAAATGAGTTGAGTTGTATTTATGGTACTTTCAGGACAACTGGGACCTGGGAAACTTACTACTTCCGAATAGAAAAAATGCATTTGAGAGTCCCTGCAACTCATAATTCCTAGTCAAAAAGTCGTCATATAAACGTAAATCATAGTGAATAGTACAAACAAAACAATTACAGTGTGTTTTAAGCTTTTAAACAAACCTTCAAGTTTCTGTTTGTGCATGGCATACTTTAAGATCAATTAATATAGTTTGATACTTGCAAAATTGGAAGCTGAAGTTGTTCTATGAAATATTAATGTTAAAACTGAACGGTAGCCAACTTTCTCTCGGCCATCCATTCGTAGAAAATTCCAAGTGGGAAGTTTCCCAGTTGTCTTGAACGTACCTTTAGTCTGGATAGACATTTTTACAGTGAATTATCATACGTCTCTGACATGGAAAATCTTATTTGGGGTGATTTACTGATGAACTACTGAACTACTGATGGAAGCGAATCAGTTGCTTATCACTGAAATTTGAAAGGACCAATAATGGGAGTAACTTTTGAACAATATTCATCATTGTTGGTTTGCAAAGAAGATTACAGTTTCTCAGGCAGGCACCCGTGATATCTAGACTAATTGAGATGTAGCACTCAGTTTGTCCGTCCTCTGCCAGCAAAGCACTTAGTCCTAGTTTCAGTCTTTTAAAATCAGCTAATCAGGCCCTGTGGATCCATCTCCAACTTCATCCGGTAGCCTGTTAGCTCACTGTAATGGGATTTTCACTGGTCTTTCTTTCGCTCTAAGCCTCTGTTGACTGTGTCCCTCTCTCCCAACTGACTGCTTTTTCTAACTGCTGCGCACAACACCCCTTTTCAGTAGCAGCTGAACATACAGTACAGTGCAGAAAGACTACAGTAAGACCTGGGTAGCAACAGACTCAATATAGTAACAACCAAATCATTCGCATGCCCTATGTGATAATATGCAAAAGTTAAATTGTAGATTTTCAGGGGGATGGTAGGAGTCAGTGCTGCAGCTACACCTTTTGAGAGGATACCATGTTGCGATTTGGAATGTTAAAATAGCCTAATTACCATAAAACAGATTTAATAGAGGGTTGATTTGTTCAGAGCAAGTTCTTGTGTGTGTTGTTGCTGGTAAATTGCCTTAAACACACTTGAACCTTGCCAAGAAAGTGTTACAGAAAGTGCTTTATTAGCGCTCTCGTGATTTCTGTTTCTCTGTAGTTCTCAGTAATTCCCTCATTGTTCCAGATAATGGTCATAACTTCTTAGGAATGGAATCTGTGTTTGTATTGGCAGTCACCAAGTAATTATCAAGTGCTTTGTGCTAGTTAGAGCTTGTGTCTACAGCCTCCCACAGCTGTAAACTGCAGCAAGACAAAGTAAAGTTGTGTGGATCTAATTATGCTTTGTCTCTCACAGAAAACCAGAAATAACCTCTTGCAACTTAAATGACTCACTCAGCCTCTGTATACCTGGCTTTAATATGCATCCTGGGTGATCAGATTGTGTTAATATAAACCAAACAAACACATAAAATCCAGGTGTAAATGCAGCAGCAATGCATTAAAGATTTGCTCACCTAAAACCATCTCTGGAGGAAGCATGTGCAAATCAGACAGGCGGCAGAGAACTTGGATAATAACATGAAAAATGTATCGTTAGGATATTCATAGATGGGGAACAATCCAGAGGAGGTGTTAACTGTCGATTTTGAATTATTAAATATTAGGATAGGAGGTGATGTGCACATTAATTCTTCATTTAAAGGCAGTAATCTATCCGAGAGTTTTCTCTACCTTTGAATAGGTGGGTAGGTCACTTTGCCTTGAGGAGCTGCCAACTCATCTAAAAGAGTTTCATTAGTCGGAGTTTCAGGAGAGAGTTTTAGTGTCCCAGGATGGTTTGAACGCTGTTTCAGAGGCTTTTCCACCTTAACCAGAATAAAAGTCTCATTGAAACACTGAATACTTGTAATCTTTTTGCATGGAAATTGAAAGATATTGACTAATGACACAAAACATCAGCTGTCGGCAGCTTCAAAAATACCAGTATCAGCCTTCAAAAACCCATATCAGTCAAACTTTTGTCTCCAGTGTATAGAAATCCTCGGCTCAACTTAACACATGGTGTGGGTTAAGATGAGTCCGTGTTAGAGGTGAGTTGTGTTTTAATGCTGTTTTGGAAAAAATAAATGTATATTTTTTCATGATTGATAGTATATTATAACCAAGTTTGAAGCCCTATTTTTTGTCAATTTGTCTATTTTGCAAGGGATGAAAACATATCTCACACATCTAATAGTCCCACCTACTATATAGCATCATCTGTCTCCATATTTCTTCACATTAGCCCTGGGAAAAAAAAGCTGTTTTCTGCATACTGTAAGTGAAAGTGCTTAAAGTAGTTGAACAATATTTGGAGTTACAGGGCGTGAATGCGTAACCACACATACACACACACACACACACACACACACACACACACACACACACAACATTCATTGAAAATTCATTGGCTCAATTCATCCTACCAAATGGCTCATTGCACTCCTACACATTGTTTTTGGGAAAACTGTAACCAAGCAAATACAAAACACCTTTGGATTGTCCTTCTGTTTTGTACCTTGGATACCACTTTTTCTTTTCAGAGCAAAATTATACCAAGGGAAAATAAACTTGACATTGTAAAGAACGAGTTCGCGGACCTAACTACTAGAACCCTTTAATCATAGTTGTCTCTTTTTATTTTTTTTAATCACTGGCTCATTGATTTGATGAACTACACCTATAGTCGGTGTGAAAGCTGCAGTTTGTTAGCTTCAAGCAGAGTATTGGCCTTGACATGTTGTTCTTCAAAATTAGAGGATGCTATTGTGCTTTTGTCTAACTAAAGTGTGAAAGCGATAATAAATAAAAAACAAATTTTGCTGTTAACTGAGAGATGTGTTCCAAACAGCCAAGCTACACATACATTACAGTGTTGCAGTGAGCCTTGTCTGCTTGGTGTTAAGATTCTCGGTGTACAACCTTGACACCAATGTTTGAAAGCCCTGTAGCTAAAGCGGTGCTCAAAAGCCTTCAAAGCCTCCGAAGCTTCATTCAGCAAACACTCTTGATTCATTATAACATTTTAGAGGCATTTTGGTGCTTCAAATCTAACCAAATACAGCTTTAATTAATTCTGTGTTTAGTTTTGATGTAATCGAGGGGAAATTAGCTAGGTGAATGGCAGGGTTATGGTGCTCTTCCCTCAGATTAGCTTGAATGTAGCAAACATCACCAAATTTATCACCAAACACTAATGCTGAATTAATACGAGTCAAGGATAAATACCAAAATAAAATAGTTTCTTAACTGAATTCACAGAGGATTATGAAGCATATTGCATTGACGCCTTAATGCTTTTTGCCCCGTCGGTGCCCTCCCATTCAAGTTAGCATTAGCGGCGGCTGAATCTCGCTAACGTTTGTGAAATAATTACCAGAGAACCATTGCAGCTCTGCGTTCCAGTTTTATCTTCTTCTCCGACTATTCACAGGGAGAGAGCCACCTGAATAGCGCAAGAAAAAGCATGAATTATCCAATTTTACTCAATATTATCCTTACTCAAAAGTTTCTCTGTAAATGTCCAAATAGTTCTGTTTGGGCAGCAACAATGGTACCAGAGATAGGGCAATGACATTTGGGGTTTCTTACATCTGAAAATTCATGTTAATAATTCACAAAGTAATTAAAGACGTAACTGCAAGCATTGTAAAAGTCATTTCTAAGCAAATTATACGACTTTTCCATTCCACGCACACGGAAATATATTGTGTTAATTGTGTGTTTATGTTTTCCTGTATGTCCGTTCACCAGTCATCCATTCAAGAGAGAACAATGGAAGAAAAAAACAAAACAAAACACAGTGCTTGTTGAAGCAATGACACAATAATGAATCCATAACCTTGACTTAGAAACAAAGTAGGTCACCGAGACCATTTCGTGTTCCAAGGGTTTTAGTATTGGTTAGCAGAGACGCTGCTTTGTAATCTGATTGCAGAAGCCAAGATTACAGTTTCTGTTGCTCTCCAATACCGGTCATCGATTAAAATAAATACGCCGGCTATTTTACGATTGATAACGATGATATCATTAGCCGGGCTGTATCAGCATACAGGGCCACGCTCTAAATCTCAGATTCCGAGCATGATCCTCAGGCACCAAATGGCCTCCCCACAAAGTTGCCTCTGAGGCAGAACCCTCCCACCCTAGATTGCTTCTCCTTCATCCCTGAAAGCACACATTCACTGCAAGTCCCATTCATTAGAGCAGATCATACCACCCCGCGAGCCAGCCAGCCAGGTCTCTGAAAGGCCAAGGGAGCCATCCTCAGCATTCCCCCCTTCAGTTATTAGAACAAGGCCTCACTCTGCAAGGGAGCACAGGAAAGAAGAGGAGAAAAAAAAAAGCCCATTACTTTTCCTCACCTAATCTTCATCAAGATTTTTTCCCCCCCGCTACACACCTCCCTATTCTCTTGCCAGCGCGACTATCCATGTGCGGCGTTCGACTGGGGGATTAAAAACCCTCTGAGTGCACCTTTAGGCGAAAAAAGGAATTGGAATTAACTGAGGTTCAGTATTATCAGCCTACATGCCATAGGTGGCTGCAAGTCTATCAGCCCGCAGGAAAACGACTTAATAACAGCCTCATTAAGAGCATAGTCCATTGCTGATAAGGGTACCCCTGGGACGCGCTAATTAAAAGCAAAGGGGGGTGTCAGAGTGGGTGAATTGGATGCACTCAGTGAAACTTTAAGTTTTCATGGTGAGACAAAAGCCAGCCTAATCTCATTGCCTCCTGTGTGCGGCATTGTCACCGCCCTGATACACCTTGCCAGGGTGCTTTAGGTATTTCTTACCGCTGGCCATATTAAGACTTGAAAAGGCTGCCTTAGCACAATGATCCCACTAAATTAGATTTTTATGTGTGTGTGTGTAGCACAGGCATGTGGGTGTGTAGGTGTACTTAGGAGTGAGCTTGAGCCATCGCTGCCCACTTGGTGGCAGAAGAGTTCTACTGTATCGCACGTGGCTCTCTCTGTTGCTCCCTCCCCTACTCAGGGAGAAAGAAAAACAGAAAAACTTCTGACTCGGTGAACTGAGAAGACACAGGAAATCAGCTGGAGGTGTCACGCGGATCACGCTGATCACGCCGGTGCCGCGCAGATTGACACACCCACTCCGCTGCTTTCAATACGTCAAAGAAGTCGACGATGTATTGCGGAGGAAGACACACAGTGGAGCGCTCGCGTTGGGACTCCATGACAAGGCGTTTGAAAACCTTAAAGGCAACTTTGCAGCACTACCCCGAATGACATCTTCCTTACAGGTGAACTGAGACGCACTGGGTATCTGGGTGACTGTTTAGTTCTTAAAAGAATCCTTAAGGATCCTTACTTTCATTTGAAGTGGAGAAGGTCCCTGTGTCTAATCCTAATAATACCTTTAAAATGAGTGTAATAGCAAATGCATTGAGGACTTGAAAGGCAGAAGAGTGCAGCCACGGCATGACAGCAGAAATGACACTCGGAGAGGTTGAATGTTTCCCTCCATTACTGGAAGCCCCAAATAATCTGTGTGTCATGCGTTAAAAGCATTTTGATCATAGAGTGGCGCCCATTGGGGCCACTGTGAAAAGACAGGAAGAAATTACTTGGCTTATAGAAACCTTGTCACCCATCAAAACCCCACATCTCCACCTGGCATCGTATTGTTGAGGCGGCGCGCAGTTATTCTTTGTTGTCATGCAAACAAAAAAGTCCTTCCTCAGTGGATTTTTTATGTTCGGGGATACAGTGTTTCTGAAATTACTTTCATCCTTGAAAAGAAGAAGAATAAGCCACTGTCAGGGAATATTGTGCTTGGCGGCCCACGTGTATGTGGCATCGCTTCCTATTTGGAAACAAACGTGCATGCCTAATAGAATGGCTCGAGCAAGCAGAAAATAAATTTCCTCCCCTATGCACTCCAGTTGTCTCCGGTTCCATCCTTATCCATTTCGGTGCCGCCGCCGCCGCTGTCATTGATAGTAAGGGCAAGGACTGTTCATACACAAACCATTTCTCTTCTGGGAAGAATTGATTTAATGACAACATCCAGTGGCCGCAATCGATGGGGCAGAGGGAAAGGTACATTATGAGGAAAGGAAGACAGATAATGGAGGATCACAGAGCCATTTCCATCACTCTAACTAGCATCATTGAGCGCGCTCCTCCCCTCCTTCCCCCCCAAAAAGTACCCAGCGGAACAGGCCAGTGTCTGAACTCGTCTGATTGCTTTCCTGCGGTATCTTATCGACACAATCCCCCCACCCACCCCCACACCCCTTCCCTTTGACCCACTTGTTCTTTGACACCCAGCAGAGCCACATCTGGGATCACAGTTGCATGCATGACTGGATGATGATAATTTCACTTTACAGCCCCACTGTTTTGCCCCATGCGGCTACTCCGCTAACTGCTGTAACAAGTGACAGCGGATACATATTAGGAGATGCTGTTGTTTTTGTCTGCTTTTTTTTAAATTATTATTGTTTTTGGCTTGATTTTACAACTGAGCCCACGCGATCCATTTCAGATCCGGCTGCTTGTCTAAAATGTTCTCAGCTTTAAACAAGTAAAGGAGTTTTTGTCTCTTCCCTCTGTCTGAGGACTGTATACGCTCAAAGTGCATTTGATGAGTTGACTCATCAAACCGAGGAAGCTTAATTCTTCTCGCAGAGTAAGGATGCGGTGTGGGTCCCACACCCAGCGTGACATTGTTTATGAGCGGGAAAAAGCTCTTCAGTTTCTTTCTAGTTAATGAGTGTCAATCTGCGGGGGTACGATTTTTTTTTCCACTTGTCCTAGATACTATGATTTCTATTTTTGAATGCCTAAAGGTATTGCTTATTTTTTTATTTATTTATTTTTTTTTTACAAAACAACATCCATTTCTGTCTCCTTAACTCACTCATAAGGGATGAACTCCTTGAACTGCAAATCGCTGTGAAGTGTGATGGAAAGCTTTGTGCAGTATGATGATAGGGAACTCCTGTGGCTCCTTTTGGAGAGTAAATGACAAGTTGCATGTGGACCCGCTTGGCCTTTTTGATGTGCATGTGGTTAACAAAGAATTGTCACACTGCGTAGCTGGGAGATTGCCCCCCGAAAAGACATTTAGCCTGATATCGCTATAAAAACATTAACTTTGAGTCTGCACATCCAGTTGCTCTGTAATGTTATGAATGGAAAGCGGAAGGCAGGCAAACACCATGGACAATTCGCCAGATTGACAGACAGATTGACAGACACTCACATTCATTGCAATGGGCAATTTAGTGTCTCCAATCCACCTGACATGGGTGCAGTGTCTAAAATTACCACCCGCCAAGCTACAACTGCTGGTAAAATGGGTCTTCGGTGGATAAATCAGTAAGGGTCACTCGCCACACTGGCTGGTAACCTCTTGAGACGATAACGTAAATGCCTTGGTAATATACAGTCTTTGGTCTTTCTCAGTTCTCAAACTTGGTCACTGCTGGCCGCCGTAAAACTCTCTGAACATGAGCCAATCAAGTCAAAGCGAAACGATAGCTCTGTATCCAACAGGCTCCTGATTGCCTGCCTGTCACACTGTGGTACACATGCTTACAAAATGCATTTTCTTACCTTTTTCCTTTTGCACTGTGGCTTCACCTGAGGAATAACAGCCGCGCTGGTTCTTTGTTGATGCTCCCAAAATCGAGCCAACTTCAGAGCGATGAGTCAAGGCAGTTTGACTCCACTGGAAGCCTTGAGTGTGTTTGGCCATGTGTGTTTGAAAATGCGCGTCTGATGCAACCAGTGTGTTTCCGGCTTGAATTTGCTCTGACATAATAATAACAACAATAATAAACTTTATTTATATAGTCACAAAGTGATTAACAAACAGGCAGCAAAAGTAACATGATAAAAAAAACAATAGTGAACCTTCACTATTGTTTGGGCTGCACAATTATGGCAAAAATGATAATCACAATTGTTTGTCTCATTTAAGGAAACACACTTTTTCACTTTTTTCAGTGCAGTATTTCTCAAAGTAGCAGTAGCTAGAAAGCCTTTTTTTTTTCACTCTAACAGCCTTACTCTTACTGTGGTCCTTATTCACAGACTTCAAACAAATAATTACTACTTTATTACTTTGGGGTGCAGCTACAACCCTAAGGCATAGAATCTGGACTTGTTTGTCTTCATCTAGTTTAAAACCAAATAAACTAAACATTTTCAGCCTTTTCCTCTCTTGCATTGGGCTGATCCATTCTTTCCCCACTTTGCTCATCGCTTCATTTCTCTAAAGGTGGTCTATGTGAGGTTTCTGTGCTGCTTCTCCATCTGAACTTTTGTTTTGGCCACATGGTGCATGTTGCACATTCAAAGGTAATGAATTACACAATTAGTGGAATAGTTGAAATATAAAATTGTGATATGCAATTATCTACAATTAAGTATGCAGCCCTAAGGGAAGGAAAGTAAAAATAAAGTGAAATGTTAATGATGATAAAATGATGAAAAAACAGGGGAAAAAAATCAGTTTAAGACGTGCAAGTAAAATTATGAAAAGGCCTTTCTGTACAAATGTGTCAAGTGATTTTAAGGAGGTCTGACGAGGTCTGATTCATCCTTCCTGCCCTCCTCAGGCAGGGCCCCCCCAGAGTCTGGGGGCCCTAACAGCGAACACCCGGTCACCTTTCATCTTTAGCCTCGACTTAGGAATTGCCAAGAGAGTCCCGTCTGAGGATCTGAAGGCTGCACTCTGGCTCATAAGCGTCTGCTGTAAAAGGTCTGAGATGTAGCTTGGATCAAGGCCTGGACAATCTTAAAATTAATTCTAAAACTTACATTCAACCAAATGTAAGTAATCCCTTCTCTTGAGTCCTGGTCTTGTCTCTGAATGTGTCACACACAGAACCTGATTCTATACACAAAATAGCATTGAAAATGGGTAGGGTAAAGTATTTCTATATGAAAAATATATCAGTTATGTTGGCTGGTAAAGAGTGGAAACCCAGGCGAACACGAGTAGAATATGCAATACAATAGAATAGAATACTATCAAATTGTAACATTACCTATTTGATTCACCCACTCTTGCACCAATGACTATGCAAATACTCCCCCCGTGTCATCATTTAGAAGACAATGCCAGAAATCGCACAGCAAGAATCCACTTTTCTTCCGCCGAGTCGGAGCTGTCATTTCCACCGGTCAGGCCGAGCCTCGTGTAATAGCTCCGCCACGCCGCTGTTTCCGTTCGATGACTACCGGACCGCCCGCAGCTCCCCCGCCCGCCCGCCCGCCCGCCCGCCTCTCGCGGAGAATGAACGACTTCCGGGTGGCAATCACTTACCGTGTGTAATGGCCCCGAAGGTGTGCCGCGAGGTGAGAAGAGCCGATCGTAGCAAACATTTCATCGACACGTATCCTTGCATCTGTTGAGAAAAGCGAGGGCTATCGATACGCATAGAAGCCGCGTTTGGGTCTCAGTGGAAAAAAAAAAAAAAAGCAGATTTTGTTTTTTCTTCAAAACAAAAATGCATTTGGACCATTGCTCTGTTTAGAAAGGGGTAATTGTAACATTGTCTTTCTAATGTGTAATTACACTTGAGTGCTAGTCAGTTTGATGCGAAATCCATCAGCTCCCTGTGCTTTCAGACTTAATAATGCTTAGCACCGCCACAGCTGACACCCCGCTGCTTCATTCAATGTCACATAATAACAGCTAAAAGCAACCAAGTCCTGGCTTCAGGGGAAAGCAGCACGACACCTCAAACTTTTCTTAAAGCCCGCTCGGCTAGTTAAACGCCGCCGCCGGCCACTGCGGCGGCTGCGCTCCCCCCTTCCCTTTATTCCCTGAGCACCGGAGAGCCCAGGTGTCGGCGGGGAGCAGCTTGCGTGGCAGCAAAGTGATATTATGATGAGATGACAGTCGGCTCGCTTTGCAATTCTGCTGCGCCGCACAGCATTGTGCCCCGGCTCTCCGGTGGGACAGGCGGATCCTTGGGTCTACACAGCTGGCATAGGCTCTTGCCAACTGTGGCAGCTCCCCGCCACAGATGTTCATGCAGCCAGCACATTGGCAGCGGCGAGCCCTTTGTGTTGACCTTGTTCACAAGCACTGCTACCCATGAATGAGAAGTGGAATGCAGCCGCCGCCAGTGAACCTGTTAAAGGAATACACTAAGTTTTGAGGAGATTAGCTTGTTGGGCAGTGTTAAGTGACGAGAACACACACACCAAAATCATCCCTGTGTCCCCGGTAGATCATTCACTCCAGCGCTCCATGCTAAAGCTGTAGCATAAACAACAGTGATAGTAGGCTAGTAGCATTATACCAAGTAAGAAGAGTTATAATAATTCAGTAGATAGTGTTTGTTTTTATTTTATGGCCGGTAGATTCATAAAATGTAAAAATGAAATATAAAAATAAAATATGAACTGATGCTGATGTAGCCAGGTTTATTTTTGGAACTATTTCAGCTGAGCAGCCATGTATTCATCCACTGTGCAGTGATATTTAGCTGCACACAGTCTCCCATCACTCACCGCCTTCACTTCTTACAGAAGCAGGGAAAGTAGTGCTAGTTCAAAACATTATTTTTCTATGATATTTTATGTAAATTTGAACAATCATTTTCACAAAACTGTGAGACATTGCCACATATCATTTAATTAATCCCATTTAGATTGCTTCCCATGTCGCTGTAGAGCTGCTACAAGTTCTCATTTTCTCACTTTTGAAATAATGTTAGTCACCTGCTATCACGCAGCATAAGTGTTGGCGTGGAGCGCTGGAGCCAATTATCTACCAGGAACACATGGACCATTTTCCCTCCACAATTCCGCCATGTCTTCTCGATCGCAACTTAACTCAAAAACGGTAAATAGGTCACCGTCATATGGGTCACATCATACGTGCAAACGGAGCTGACTGATTTTAACAGCAGAGGGCCCTTGTGCCGCTTGGAACGTGATGGGTCCTCAGTCTTCACCATGTGTCAGATTGAAAATATGAAGCGTGATGCCTGTGATAATCACTTTTGCAATAAAGGAGTTATTTGAAACGATATCTTGTAATGATGGGGAGAGGACGTGGGGGGCATTACTAATAGCATACGTTGGGAGGTAATAGCTGACATTTTATCATGTCTAGATGCAATGCTCGTTGTTTACTAAAAGAGATACCAGGGGATAACAGGGGATAGACATCCTGCCGGAACAGGATCCGGCACCTCGTGGTTTTGGACTCTCTGCATTCCGGTACCTATTTGCGTGGACCCGGCACCTGGTGTTTTTTTTTTGTTTGTTTGTCTGCCATGTAATACTCACAATAGTTTACTCTTTTTTCCTTTCCCCTGATATGTTCCGGAACCTTTTCCCTCCAGACCGACTCGCGGGAACACCGACCCCTCGGTGTTCCGGGACCTCATCATTTACAAATTAAGCACTGACCCCACCCACCCACCACCACTATCCCAACGCCGCCCCCCCCCCCAACGCCTCTAATCTCATACACGCAGAGGCAGACGCAATTATTTTCACAGAGATAGAGGGAAATGTCATCAGGCCTCTCCAAAAGCCTCCACATTCTGTCACCTTTTTTTTTTTTCTTTCTTTCTTTTTTTCCCGTCACCATGATTCCCTTTATCAATTAAGTCTGCTCTCATGATTGTCTCCGGCAATTTCATTACAGTCAATTAGCCTTGAGAGAGAGAGGGAGTGAGACGGAGGGGAGCTTTCCGTTCGGCTAGGGAGCCGCACACGAAACAACATGCATCTCAGCCCCTGCATACAAAACAGTGACAGGAGGCGGCTGGCCAAGAGACCCTCAGACTGGCTGAGGACATTTACCACTCTCAAGCCTAATAATGTTTCAGAGGCGCTCAGCGGAGACCGCTCCGGCAGACTCACTTTGGTGTTTTGTGCCCTGTTCTGCTATATATTTATATATATATACAAAGTTGTGATAGACATGCCGCTGACCGCAAACGTAGCTCTGAAATCCCCTCTTCTCTCGGATGGTGTAACACAACTCCAAGTCAGCATTCAGACATTTGCAATCGGTAGCAACACAGCTCAAGGGAGACTCATCATAAAAAATGTATACCTCTTATAGACACAGGGCTTTGTGATCTGGCAACAGGGTGGTATATTGAAAACCAATTATGTTTTTTATTCCCCATTATTTTCTAAAGCTGAGAAAAATAGGTGAATAATAATTCCTAATAATTGAAAATGTATTGTTGTATGAATAGGTCAGTATCAGCAATTACAACAACAATATAGTCAAAACCATATCACAACAATTCAATTCAGAGATTCATATGCCATATGTCTTATGTCAGTATATAGGTCAAGCTACTACTGTAGGTTCTAGTCCTTATTATTTTCAGTGAAGGGCATGGTGAAGTTTTATTAGCATCATAGGGTCAGCACTTGGTTCCCTGGTTTCTTGCTTTTGGGAGACAACAGCATCTATGAATTCTTAAATAGGGCAATATTCTATCTATATCTCCTTCAAAAGCACCACAATTCTTGGTTTGTTTCTAATCATGGTTGCTGTCGTACTCACCCCGCGTGTTTCACAGGGCATTACATCGGTCGCAGTCACACGCCTCTGCCGGCTTGTACCATCTCTGCGCGGTGCTTCAGGTGTGCCAGGGCATTCTCTTTAATGACACCGAAACATATGGTTTAGCTTCAGCCGGCTAGCTCTCAGCCAGCAACACATCAGCCTGCCAGACCTCTTGGGAATCCACATGAGTTCTTGGGGGAATAGCCAACATATGCCTGACTATGCAATTTGCTGTAGCATTACCTGCATTCTGCTTTTAGATGGCGGGATCATCCACTATATCATTGTGTGCCTGCACTGGATAGTCCTAATGGCGCTGTATTAAAGCAATAACAAGCAGTTTTCTTCGTCCTGATGTTAAAAAAAAAAGCAACCTGAAGACCTTAAGAAGCTACTCCTAAAAGACAACAGTAACTGGATTTTGCTGTGCGGAATATGCAGGCCGGCATTTAGATTAATAGATTTTGCCGTGGTAGTAATTGCTATAAAAAATAAAAAAAAATTCAGTGTGGTTCAGGTTGGGGTCAGTGTAAGAGTTTGGTTTTTAATGAACATTTTTAGGTAAGGCATTTTTAGCAAAGTTCCATCTTTATAGCTTGGATATAAACAGCTGGATCACAGGGAGCAGGAGGAGGAGAGGGAGGGTAGGCGGTGTGTTTTTTTTCTTTGTGTGTTGTCAAATTTTGTCTGAATCCTAATACTGTTTTTCAAACTCGCTAATGGCAGCTTTCGCAGAAAACGTTTGGTCCCTTTGTTGTGCCGAGTTGTTATCTTGGACGCACGCCATTATGACACGCCCCTCCCACTGCTATTAATTCAAACAAATCCAATCTGTTTAAACTTGTAAACTGTACAAATTGCTGATAACAAATCACTGCTATGTGATTTTCTTTTTTTTTCCCCGTCTTGTTATATTCATGCCTTCATCACGACATTTATTTGCTGATAAGGCACAGTACACATATATAAATTGCCCTCATTTGCCATTTTTGCTTCCCTGTTAATACTTAATAATATTCTTCAAAGAAATTGCTGTGGGTGGAAGACTATGCTGCGTAGCGCTAACAAGACTTTCCCACCCACACAGTGACGAGAGAAGTGAAGTGTGGGCCCAATTCAGAAGGTATTATTCCTCCGCCCCCTCTCCACAACACAACACATTTTAGCACCATGGACAGCGTCATTCAGCAGCTAGTAGACACATTATATTGTCATAGCAGCATCTGTCTGTCTATCTGTCTCTGTAGACACAATAACTCAAGAGCAATACATGGTAGAAACTTCATACTTACAACACAGGTTCCCCCTATAGAGCAGATGATCTGACTAGATTTTGGAGCTACTTGCAGCATAAGTTTGCATATTAATGAGGAAAACCTAACTATAACTCCTAAATGCTTTCAGATAGTTCACTGTAATGCCACCCATGTGTGTGAAGACAAGCATTTTTCGACACAGAAATATTTGCTAATAATGACCTCATTAGCATCATGTTGGTTAATATATCATGGTGATTATTAGGCAGCTCAAGTGTCTCTTTACATATCTGCAAATGTCCAGAGGGCAGCATGCAATTTATATGAGAAGTCTAAAAACTAAGTCTAAAAAAAAAAAAACAGTGCTTGCACACATTGGATACACCTTAATCACTATATGACATCTGTCCAAGGTGTTATTTCTTGCACAAAGCATGGCTCCTATTCTGGTCGCCCATCTGGTTAAAATAGATCCCTGGAAAGCAGCCAAGGAACTTGCAGTTTCCCGCAATACAAAGAGCTGATGAGACGTGACAACCTCATACTCGCCTGCACGTCAGGAACGGATACCCAAATTTTTCACCGCCATTGCTGCACTACCAGCCAGCTGACTTTTACAGTTCAGTTCAGTGCTGAGTAGTTTTACTGGGAGCGCTGCTTCATTTGAGCTCCACTCAGAATAAACACCGATTTATCAGAATAGGTGCTTGACTCTAGAACAAACTCTTCAGAAGATTCTTTTTTTTTTTTTGTCTGTCTCTCCTGTTGAAGTGTCCATGTGTGGCTCACAACGTTTGTGTTATTGGTCGCGAGCAGCCAATTTGCATTTACACAAAGCACCAGGCACTGTTAAAATGGTGAAATGTGACTGAAAAGGCCCACGAGTAGAGCGACGACGTCTTCAAAGTGTGCAAGGTGTGATATATTTGTGTCGACTTCCACTCTGAATAACTGTGAAATCACAAAAGCCGTCCGCGCGTTGCATCCATTGCCATCCATTGAATTTGACTAGTTGATTCTCTCTAAGTAATGCAGAACTAAGTGAATCCTTCAGAGCCTTCCGTTTGACAGCAGCAGCTGCTTAAAAGATTGCCAAAAGTTTTCATGGATAATCTCCTCGGACTGCGGCGGGCTAACAAACTTAGTTGATAGTCGGGCCTTTGAAGTGTTTTTTTTTTTTTTAACGGGTCAGCGAGCGACAGAGTGCACCTGAAGAGGGAAATCTCTAGGGAAATTGAAATGGCAGAGCATCAATTCCTTTCCGGTGTGCGAGATGAAAAACCGATTTTTGTCCCAATTCTGCATGGAGCTTCCCTGTGTGAGGCGCGTCTTTGGCAACGGAGCGGGGTCCATTTTGAGGAAGTGCGCGGCGCTGTGTTTACATCAGTCGGCAGTGTTTGCTGTGTGGTCCTCGGCGGCCCTGCTTAGCATTCCGCCACGGTGCCGCTTTTTCTCGGGTCCCACCGCAGAGAAAAGAAAGAGGCGAGAGAGAGAGGGAGAGAGGGAGAGAGGGAGAGAGAGAGGCGACAGCAAGCGTTTTTTTTTTTTCTCCATCCTCACCCCACTACCACCCACCGCTACCGCCAACACCAACACCACCCACTCCTCTCCTCCTCTCTTCTCTTCACAAGTTTCCTCTTGCCTTTCTCTCCGGTGCTCCGACAGATTATGCATCATGGTTTTTAATTGATCCCTCTGGGGTGGAATTCTCACAGTTGGGGGAGACTTTAGGTACACAGTGGTGTGAACCTCGATCCTGTGATTTCTAAGCAAACACGGCTTGTTGAATACCTAGCTCCGGGCGGCATTAATTGGTTTAGCATAGTCCACGAATCGGATGCTCGCTCTTCCACAATGCAGGGATTTGAGGTTTGAATATGGAATTCTTTTTGGAGAGTTCATATGCAAACAATATGCGCGGAGGAGATGGAAGTCGGGGGAATTACGTGTTTGGGTTTGAACTGGGCAACCTCGCCTCGATTTTCAGCAATTTCTTGGGTGAAAGGGTGTTTGTGGGAAGAGACAAAGAGGTCCGATTCGCTTCCTCTTGTTTAGCGATCTGTTTACAGCTCTGTGCAGAACGCTGTGAGTTTGTGTGTGGATAGATCCAGATCCAGGAGTGTGTGCGCCCCTTTATCCCTGAGCATGACTCATCATCGAAGCCTTTAAACTCTCCCCCCCGTCCCTCTGGGGTATTAGATGTCCTCATCCTTGTCCCCGGACTCTTTGAGGGCAGATGATCCTCATTAACGGTGTCCGGACAGAGGGCACGCGTCTTCGCCCGTCTCTCCTGTCCTCCGCTCGGAGAAACCCAATCTGACAAATCCTCTTATACAGATATCACTCTCCACCCTCGTCCCTCTCCTCATCAGCCCCCGACGGCTGATTCGTCCTTCCTCGTTTGCACACGGCGCCGATCAGGTGGCAAACCGGGCCGGGGCGGACTTGTAATAAACGATGAATATCCCTCGCCGAGCGTTTTTCTCCGGGACACCCCCCCCCCCCCCCCCCGACACATGAGGTATAGCGATCGGAGTTAATATCGTCTCGTCGGCATGCAGATGAAGGGTCGGGTTGCCATCCCATCAACTACAATAATTGAACTGTCGCCCCCAAAACCGCCGCGTTCCCCCGGCTCTCTCCTCGTATTCCCCCTTCTTATGTATTTCATGAAATTCTCATCAGCCACGCGCGCGGGAGTTATTTCCCGTCTTCATTTTCCCGGCTAACTTGAACGCCGCTGACGACTCCACTGACAAGCGAACAAGATTTAGAGCCGTGTTTTATCAGATGAAAAGCGCGCACGTTGATGAAAGAGCGGTTCAAGTGGGATCAAGGCATTCGACCTCCAAAATGTGGGCAAGTTTTCGAATGACATCCCCATCTGCTACTTCTGGCACTTCCCGCCACTTAAATCCAACTCAGCCGCTAAGTGACTGATGCCTCGCCTAGATCACAACTGTTCTATATTGCGCGCTCGGAGCGTGTGTGTGTGTGACATCTCAAGGTAACCGACTCACTAGCTGCTACTCCGTTGGATCAATTTGGTGTGATAACATCATGATGGATGGGCAGAATCTGAATTCCTTTGGAAAATATTCAATGTCAGGGAATTGTATTTCTGTTTACTGCAGAGGAGCACGACATCAGCAGCGCTATCCCTGATCCAGTGGATTATCTTAAGAAGGGCTCCCTCTGTGTATTGTATCCTTGGAATAAAAGCTTTTCTGATGTTGTGGTAGTAAAACTATGGATTACTGTCCGCCTGTGGTCTTATCAATCTGGGTAAAAGAGCACGCCCTCCAGTGGGCAAAGCTGCCAATGGGCTGATATTGTATCTTATGCTTAAAGTCACACTGAAATGAAAAATGACTTACCATACCATACACCTATTTGACAATTTCTGCCACAAGAAATCACAAAAAAAAAATGCATGTATTGTATTTATATATCAATATCTCATTACTTTTACTTCCTGGAAAACAGGAAATCTTTAGTGTGGACCAGGAGGCCCCAATATCCTGCTTGAATAGGAAACGCATGACATTAAGGAGGCGAGATGCTCTCAAAACGCCGTGCCGTTGTGACTTCAAAGTAAGAAACGGTCCTTTCTCTTCCGCCTCCGCCGTTCACCCGCTGCCATTTCACCGGGAGAATGTGAAGAGTGTGGGCGATATGTTTTCTCTGCAGCATTATCTTGCAAATTTCCCATGTATGTTGAGGTCAAACGTCAAAGCTGCTGCAGACATATTTCTGACTTCCATTTGCTGTGATTCTGAAGTCTCCGGACAAAAACCGTTTATCCAATCAAATGACATCAAAAGCACAACGTGGAGGTGGAATCTTGAATTTAATGAGGAATGTTGATAATGATAGGATTAACCTGTACATACACTGCCTATGACTGGAAACACAAACAAAGCATAAAGAAAGGCTAATTAATTGATGTTTTTTAAGTTTTATGTCATTTTTATGGCCCAAACAGTCCAGATACCCATAATACAGATAAGCGATATATCTATATGATGTACAGCCTTTACTGAAAACGAATAAGCGACTGAAGTTATAATGATGTATGGTGATGTAATGCAATGCATGTCCAAATTAACTATTCATTGACATTAAAGCTATTGGCTCCAAACACTAGAGTGTGAGGAGAGAAAACTCTTCTCCCTGGCCAATATGGTTAGTTACTAACGCAGAGCAGAATTGTTCGAATTGCAAATTAGGCTACAAATTTGTGTAGATGAGATGAAAAAGAAGACAAGGAGCTTGGAAGAAGGAGCTAAACACTTAATCTTTGGATGCATGTGACCTCAAGGGGTTTACAGAAAACATATGCAGTCGATATGCAGTAGATGTATGTATGCTTTGCATCACTGCACACCTTCCGATTTGAAGGATTTAACCTGATGTCAGAGCATTAAACATGAATAAGTCATGTAAGTCTGCCAAAAAACAGAAGAAAGATCCAGCATCATGGGTTTGATTTAATAAGCACTAGTCTTGTTGCCAAATGTTTCATCACCAAATCAAGTTCAGTCCAATTTTACATTTACTTGATTTTGTTTTTGCACGCATTCAATATCACGCAGAAAAAAAAGAAAATCAAGGTGAACTTCAAAACATCTCTTCTTCCCTATAATGTTCCTTAATGAGAGTAAACCTTGAGATTTGACTCTATGCAAAAGCTTTATAAAAGTAAAAATTTATAAAAGTAAACATTTTTTAAAGTAGGCCATGTCTGAGCGTTCCTATTCATGCGCAACCTGTTTAGTCACGACTCTCCGCTCCTTGATATCAACATCTGTTATTGGCAATGGACAACTTGATCCTTATCACAGCTTCGAAAATGAAATCACGCAAATGAGGTCAGTAATTACGTGACTAAAGCAAAAACCAAAAAAAAGCAATGCCCTGAACAGTAGATATCAGTTGAGCGGAACTTGGTAGAGAGAGAGAGAGAGAGAGAGAGAGAGAGAGAGAGAGAGAGTAAAGCAAGGTAAACACTCATAGGGAAAGCTCTCAACATCAGGCGTAGAAAGGAGGAGTGCTACTGAGAGATGAAGCAACCTCTGAGTTTGCCACTGAATTTGACCACAATTACAGGTCATGTAATCACCCTAAGGTGGCTGTGGGCAGATTAACAGAGAGAGGGGGGGGGAGAGAGAGAGAGAGAGAGAGAGAGAGAGAGAGATAATTAAACTGAAAGAAATATGGCTTCATATACACCAGTAATAAGTCATTATAATGTCCACAGGCAGCAGTTTTCTTGACATCCCCAAGCTCTCTGCTTATTTCCATTAATCCTCGGCCCTCAGCCTGAAAAATATCCAGGATGAAGTCTGCTTCGGCTGCCATCTGCTCCGATTGGCTAATAAAAGCAACACCATCAAACTGTTAAATTATGCCTTTTTATGATTATGATGGGAGAATCTGTAATTATTGCGGCAGAGGGGCCCTCCGGTGGACCCAGTCGCATCACTCTCCGCTCTCCCTCTGACTTTTTTTTTTATTTTTTTTTATCCCTCTCCATATCCATACCACCCTCCCCCTTCCTCCAGAGGAGAGACACGCACCGCTGGAAGTCTTTCCAGTTGAGGAAATTTTGACCTCATAAGTTTCATTACCGAGCTCCCCAGCCACTATACCCCCCTCCACCCCGCTCCGCCCCCCCGCAACCCCCCTCGACAGCATTTTAGATCAATGCATATGCACCTCCGTCTTTGCTTTTGAGATCGTCTGTCACCCGTTAATGGCGGCCGCTCTAAAAACAGCATCTCTCCTTAACGGCCCTCTCGCGGGGTCGAGTCGTCGAGGTTCGCCCCCCCTTGATGTAGATACTGACGCCGAGTAGATAATACACTCCTGTCAGAGGTTTCTTTAAGGGGATTTACCACAAGGACCGCGTTCAGTAGCGATGTCGGCTTGATAGATGTCCCCCGGCCCGTCATTAAAACACTTCAAAACTTGGCCGGGTCCCAAGGCTGGGGCGCGACGCGTCTGGAGCCACCCACCCGTTTTTACCCCGGCAACAAGTCAGGGCGGAAGACGGATGCGAGCGCCGTGCCGCTACAGAGAGGGGGGGGGGACGGGGTGGAGGTGGGATGGGTGGGGAGGGGGGGGGGGGGGGGGTCAGTCCGGGGTCCGGGCTGCCCGCAGCTTTTGTGTGTCTGTCTCATTTCACAATTCATCAGCCGAGCGTGACTGTCAGGCGGGCCTTCGGCAAACCGGCGATCCATCAGGGCCTGTCACCCGAGCATCAAAACTGAGAGATGAGGCTGCCGCCATTCGAATTCCATTAGCCCCATCAGCCCAGCCGCCGGCAGGCAAGGCGGCCCAGTCAGCCAGCCAGCACCTTGTTCGGGACTCAAAGAGATAATAAAACCATATCAGCGAATCAGAAACAGCTCCCATCTCCCGCCAAACCCCCCCCCCCCCCCCCCCCCGCCGCTCCCTCCCACTCCTCCCCCCCTGGGAGACGCCGCTGTATTAAAGCTGTATTGACTGACATTACTTTTCTTTTTTCTGTCCTTTTCACGTTTTCACTCTTGAATGAAATATTTCTGCTTTTGTCCCCAACACCCCCTCCCCCCTTTTCTTTTCTCTGGATCTGGGCGGCGGCTCTGAGGGGAAAAAAAAAAACATGGAAGAAGACATCAGCTTTAGATTGGCTTTGTAATCACGGGGTTTGCACAGACAATAAAAGATAGCTGCCAGCCATATTATGACACCGGCAAGGAGATGACAGGTTGCTTCTGCATTCCAGTGCGAGTTGATAAAATGTCTTTAATCACAAGCACATTAATGCAGTGGTTCTCAGCATGGGGTCCGGGGACAACCAGCGGTCCTTGGGGGGGTTCCAGGGGGTCCCCAGCAAATTGATGAATCGTTAACTTTAGCATTATTTCATTTACAAGAAGTTAACACAATTAGAGAATGTAGAAGAAAGGCTGTTTTGATCAAAGCTTCACTGTTATCTCTCTACCTACAATACAGATAGTCATGGAATTCTGGACAAAATCATATCTAACAATAAAAATATTCTCAGATTTGGGTCCAAGAGACAAAATCTCATCAAATGGAGGTCCGTGGCTGTAATGTGGACTGAATTAGGGGTCCTTGATATGAAAAAGATTGAGAATCACTGCATTAATGGATGCTTTGAGTCTCATAGAAGCACAGTAGTGGTGTGTTGCAGTTAGAGTTTGGCCAATATGTGCTTTTTCAAGGCCGATACACAGACTGAGATGTTTTAATTGAATCTGTGGACAGCCAATTTCACTCAATATCTTTAAATATTTCCTTTCATTTGCATAATAAATTCATTTTTATGCCAAAAAATGATAAGTATGCAGTGTTTCTCCCGGGAGTGTTATTCTCGTCAGGGTGGAAAAGCCTCTGAAACAGCATTTAGACCATCATGGGACACAAACGGCAAGGTGAGCCACTACAGCTATTCAGTGGCAGGGGGACTCTGGCATAGATCATCACCTTGAACTGAAGAATTCATTTACGAAACAATATTGAACGATTAAATTAATGAATACAATGTGCAAAGAAAACAAAATTGACTTGCCGGGTTTACAGTATTTACGTTTTTACATAGCTGTGGTCTTATCGGCAGCGGACCACAATTTCGGATTTTTAATAAGACACCAATAGTGGCCCGACATATGGGTCTAACCCTATAGAAATCAGATTCTGACAGCGTTGACTCGGCACAGCAAGTCGTTTTTGATGTGCATTTGCGGGTTAAATGGAAAGGCAGCCTCTTCATTTACGGCCTGCTGGGAGCAGTAATGTAACCCCCCAGGAACAAATACCACTGTTATCTGCATTCACGTAGCGTCACACAGGCTCCACACAGGCTCCACACAGGCTCCACACAGGCTCCACACAGGCTCCAGCGCGAATTGTTGAAAGTCACATCTGGTTTCCTGAGAGACAAACGAAACTGATTATCGTACGCCTATATAAACCGCGACCGACGTACAAAGCGCACAAGAAAAACACGTCCGCCTGTAATAACCGTGCAGATAGTGGCATAGTGTCAAGTACTGCAGGCAGACCTTGTGAAGAACTAGTTCTGATCACTCCCCAAAGAAACAAAGAATTTCTTTTGTGTGCCTGATATAAAGTTTGAGAGAAAAGCAAGGATGGATTCAGAGAATATTTGTCACATTCCCACAAAAAAACAAAGAAAGAAAGAAATTATAGTTGAATAGACAAACAAATAAGACAAATAGTTTAGGGGCATTCAAAATTCACAATTCAAAAGTGACTTTGCCACATATTTGACTTTGACCCACGTCCTGTTTTTTTTTAGTTCTGCCTTCCACTGAGTCCTTGTGCGGTGAAGGGACATTGATCCCAGTAAGTATATGCCCTCCCATCTCAGCAACAAAACCCCTGGTGACAGGATTATGTCCTGTCACGCTGCCTTTTCTTTCTTCTCCCGAGCCCCGCTATTCTCCGAGCACCCGGGGTTTTTTAGTAGGTAGAGAAGATGAGCAATGTTGTCTCATCTCCAGCGTGGGCATCATTGCCTTTCTCCTTAATCCTTCAGGCAGTCAATTTGCAGCCAGCGAAGTGTGAAGCTCTATAATGATGGGTTATTGACCCGTTTGCTGTTTGGGCGATGAGGACAGAGGCCAACTTAAAGGATAGTTCCTGTTTTTGTTTTTTTTTTGTCCATGTGATATTCAGATGGTTCTTTAGGGTGGAGGGGAGCGAAACTGAAATTGATAGTTGGGTTCTCTGATAATAGGCATACAGATATCAGCCGTATTTTGCCACCGGTGATGCTTAATGGATGGAGTGATGGGACGATCGCAGCATCTTTCAGATATCGGGTTAAATCATCCCCACTTAGCGCTGAAGACCACGTCGCTGATGAATTTTGAGGCAATTTGACCCATTTCCCAGCCTCTTTATGTCAGCCTGCCTCCGCCACTTAAACACAAACAGCAATTTCAACAAAGGAAACGGGAGAACGTTTTGGTTATCCAGATTTTCCGGTAATTACCATCGCCACACTACAGCGCTCTCTCCGTCGTGTAACTTCCTCGGCATTTTTCAGCCTGTCACCTGGCCCACTAGCCAATAATTAAATGCCGAGCAAGCAGAGCGATTCGTCCTCGCTTATTCCTTTCGAATCATGTTGTAATCAAATCTCCATTCACGGGACGGCCTGGGAAAAAAAAAAAACCTCAGAGTGACGAATCAAAAAGCGAAACCCGTCGATCAAAAGTTTTTCAACGGAGTAATAAAAGCGAAATATCCGGTTTTTAAGACTCTGCTAACAGCTTTTGGCATATCGGTTTACTCTCCTGCCGCTGTGTTTCTCTCCATTAGAGCTCTACTATCTGAGCCGCTCATTCACTTAAAAGATTGCGCTATTATTTATATGGCAGTGGGGGAGATATAACTTCAAATGCACAGTGAAGGACACACTGACGGCTATTAAAATAAAAAAAAAGTTGGGCTCCATTACCGTTAGAGCTTTTACTCGCGTCAACAGAACGGAGAGAAAGTTTGTTATTAATGGACAGATCGCTTTTTCCCTCCTGGGTCGCTCTCTCTCTCTCTCCATAGCTCCATCCCTCCACCCCCAGTCCTTCCCTTCCCTGCATATATAAATGCGAGTTCTTTTTGTGTATTTCCGGAGAAAGACGGTGCTGATTCCTTCTGGATATTCTCATCCAGAAGAACTGACATAATCTGGCCTTCCTCGGAAGCGAGTGACGCTTTCCTGCTGCCTCCTCTCTCTCTCTCTCTCTCCCTCTCTCTCTCTCTCTCTGTTTCTCTCCCCTTCTATCCCGCCCTGTCTCTGCTTCCCCGGGAGGTTATGGCGGTTATCTGTCTTGACGTGCGGGGAGGGGAAAGCCTCGGGGTAACGCGAGACATGGGATTCCTCTCCGTGATGCCTGGCAGGTCTCTCCATTCCTCCGCTGTCACTGTGGGGGAATATGAGGGAGCCATAAAGGAACGCTGTCATGTCACTGTCACAGACACTATATGCAGCCGAGGCGTCCACCTGCAATGGCAGAGATGGCATTTGGTGTGTGTGTGTAAGTGTGAAAAGAGGAGTGTCTGCATGTTGGTTAGTGCTGAGGGTGTGTGTGTGCAGGCGAAACAATAAAACAATAGCGATACAACTCATATTCAGTTCGTGAAAGCTTTTACATTTGCTGTTCTAAACACCCGGCGTCCTTCCTGGGAAAAAGCCTCTGGTGCTGCTTTTATGTTTCCAGTTTGTTTGGAATAAACAGAAGAAGAACTGGGTAGTTAGTATTCACAGACAAAGAAAAGAGCGCCACCTACAGAAACTCATCATCAGAAAATCCAAAGAAAAAGACGTCACAGTACTGGACACACTGTTTGATTGACAGCTGATCTCTGGGGAGTGCACTGCAGAAACATTTGTACATAGAAAAAAAAATCCCCAAAAAAAAAAAAATCTTGCATCGTGCCGCTTTAACAAAACAGCAGAGGCCAAGTCTTTTATCCTCGCTAGTCAGACGAGATCAATTTTCTGCCTCGCTTTTCAACACCAGTCCAAAAGATGAATTTTCTACTTCACTTTTCAAGAGCGAATCACAGTGAATGAGCGTCACCCCACCTGTCCTTGTGAAATCATGCCGTTTACCTTTGGTTGGAGACCGACGGCTCTCAAGTAAACCGGCGGAATGGTCAACCGGTGTTTTGACCTCTTTATCTTATGAGGGGCTAAATTGAGCCACGCCGAGTGCAGCGGCAAACCAAGTGGCCCCCAGTGAGTCATTGGACCTTGAGGACTCATGAATAAAACATCGCGTGTGGGCGGTGATCATAGGCAATAGTGTTATGGAGCAGGCAGTCCGTGGCCCACTGCGCCATATGGTGTGTCTCATTTTATAATTGATTATTTATTTGATATCAAAATTCTGAGCACAACAAGCTACAGGGTATTGACGGATTCCACAGAGGCTGCTGGTGTTTGCTGTGGTCTCGGTAGACAGTGAGGCATTTCTGATTTACAGTGGGAGATTATAATGAGGAGCTGTTATGTAAATGTTGAACAAAGGCGCCATGCCTCGGGGCCGTTTCGCTCATGTAAGAGAATGGTTTTACTGTAATTACGGTTGAATGGTGGAACAAAATGATCTGCTATTGGCAATACAGGGAAAGAGCAAATGTCGTGGAGTATTAATATTTTAATGTAGTATGTTTTGGAAGGGAGAACAGTGGCACCATCTTGATTCCAAAGCTAAAAGTGCAATCACATAAAGAGCTCAGTCTACTATATATATCCAGACATCCAGCAACATTACAGAATATGAAATCGTATGAGATGATCCTCAACATAATATATAGTAGCACCATTACTATTCATTATGGAGTGCTGGAATTAAACCTTACTAACTGCTACCTGTTTCGCAGCACGCTTTTTTTTCCCCCCAGGGCCCAACACTTAGTTTAATGGTAAGCCAATAAACCTCTGTATCACATCCATCTGTCTTGACTTGTGTGCACTCAGTCCCAATGACCTTTGCAGCTCCTGGAGTTCTTACTTAGCGCAGGTGACTTTTCTCCGCATGGTCGCGCTCGGCGATCCGTCCCGGCGGCGGCCCTCCGATGACTGTCTGACATACAAGAAGTTCCTCATCTGCGCGCCTCGAATTCCTAATTTCTCTCTGTCACCTTGCCTAACCTGCCCCCCCCGCCCCCCCCCGCTCTGCAGTCCGTCTAATAAGCATGTGCGAGGGAACTGTTTCATGTGAAATGGGCTTAGAGGACAGAGGAAGCGCCGGACCGGTATCTATCGGCGACGGGGAAAAGGTTTACCGGAGGAAGGGAACATCGAATTCAATTATGCCGGCTGAGACGGCGGCCGCGGTGTCGGGACGTGTCCGGTGGGGGGGGGCGATTCCTGATCCATCAGGAATCCAAGGCCTTACCACGCTCAGACCGCGCTCCGCGACTTGTACCGGCACCACATCTCTCATGCAGATGACATATTTCTCTTTGATCTCTTCAAAGTAGCCACCCCCGACCCCTAAAATCCCCGACACTCACTATGCAACGGAATTCAGAATCGTTTTTCAGCAATCTAGGTGGGAAAAAAACAAGTACAAGTGTGGTCCTGCAAAACAGCTTTCTAAAGGGTGAAAGTGAGGAATTGAGGTATGCGAAGGGTATAAACAGAGTGGATTCACATGAAATAGAGTGTAGGTTATTTGATGCTTTAACAATTGTCATTAAGGGACACGGTGTTGTCAGCTCACCGAATTGGAAAAGGGGGGTTGCGATGGGCTCGGGAAAGAAAGAGCGGCCCTGGCTACGCCCCCCTCGGGTGCGGGACTTCACCTTGGGCTGACTTTGTTTTGGGATTGATTTGCGCGGAGATAACTCATGACTCCATATTTTTTTAATTGAGCGCCGCCCGACCTTGCTCACCCCATCGGAAATGCCAGAAGCCGGCGAAAGCCAGCGGAGAGAAATAAATTGGGCCAAGGTTGTGGGAAAAAGGGGCATGCGTTTAGCGTAGCGTAGAGCGCCGGACGAAAGGACTCCGAGGAAGTGTTCCTCCCCGGCTGCTGCGAGTAATGAAAGATAGATGTTATGTGCGAGACGCCATTGAGCTTTGACAGCCGGCGCCGGTTTCCTTGTCAAACACGGATTGCGGTGTCTTATTTATTTTTTTTGCACTCCTCTAAAGCTCGAAATGAAAAAGCCCCCGTGCCTGGTATCAGTTGCAGTACCCAGAGGTAGCTCCGGCGCTGAGGTTTATGCATTATTACTGCCGGGGACAGCGAGGAGAGCTTGTTATCTCTGCAACATGTGTGACCTCCCCCAGGAAATTCCCCCTGTAATGACTACTGATGATGCGTATGTTGGCGTGTTGATATGCAATCTTGATGCAGCCTTGATTCGCCACATGTATGCCAAACTCTGCACTGACTCCATCTATTTTGTTCTTTCCCCCCCCCCCTTTCTCTCCCCCTCATTTAATGCATAATGGGATGAGCTCATGGGTTTCGGAGGAATTTTAAGTCCTTGGTAATGAGTAATTTAGTGGGCTCCTAGCTTCTAAATAACATCTTCTGCTGAGATGTTTGCTCGTAATTCCCCTACATATTTCTCAGTCCTAAGCTCTTTAACGTTAAATGCTGTCTGAAATCATATTTGCATACCATACAGTACATGCATACAGAAATATGACTAAGAGAGCTGTAGCTCATTCTAATGTCCCTTTAATTGCACTGCCCTTGAACTGTGTCATTAGTCCTTGTCAGGCAGACAATCTAAGCAGTCATGATGTTGATATGCTCATGGCTACAACCATTACACAGTATAATGGCTCATTTGGCTCTCATCGTTTCCCATCTACTGAGATTAAATGCTTGCCCCGTGCAATGAAATTTATATTTGTTAGGATAATAATAAAGAAAACTAGCATATTGTGCGCCATGCGGACTGAACTCGGGGGAGAATAGGCTTTAGAATTGAATATTCACCTTATTGGAAATTAGTTTCTGACTCTTTGTGCTCCCGTGGTACAATTTTTCCCAATTCATTGTGTAAATAGCATGGGAATACCTCACCTTTTCCATAACAAAGACCTTGAAGAGATGACTGACGCACATTATGAATCCAAACATATTTTCAGTTTTCCCCTCACAGAGCTTACAGTAGATCTCATTTGATGAACCAGTCAATACTGCTGGATATTCTAATTCACAGCTTCTGAACTCTGTAGTAACCTTTAAAAAAAAACAAAAAAACTCTCAAGGCCATTCCCGAGAATAATACAACACCACACAAAGAATAGAGTCAATTCAGCAAGTGAATGTGGCTGCGTGGTGAGCTGAGTGAAAAGCATACATTCAGATTAATCAAAGTAGGCATTGAACATTTTCCATTCAAAAAGTAAAATAAAGCTAACAATGGTAAATCACAGGCTACTTTTTTTTTTTGCACTTAACCTTTATTTCCTTATGCAATCATATAGAAGTGAACATACAAACAAAATACATAAATCACATAACAAATGTAAGCATCACATCGACCTATCTTATTCAGATTCTATTCATAGAGGCATCACAGACATAGGCACCCAATTAACCTCATCCTAACCAATATGCAATCACCCAAATGTTTAACCATACACTTCTTCTTATGCCCATTGGGAAACTCTGGATCTTAAAGAAGAGAGGGTCAAGAGAGGTCTCCATTAGTTTTGTCACTGTACCATCACTATACATGCACTTATACACAATCACAGTCACATCTGTATACATGGATCCAATAACATGTAGACTGCGCCAGTCGAACTCCTCCCCTCCACTAAGATTACAGAGAAGTTGTGTCTATATTCAGTCTCGGTGGCTGTAGTATTAACGGTGTCCACTTAATGTTGAAATCATCAGTCCTTAGTTGGAGTTGAGCTGTTATGCTTTTTAACCTTTCCCTCCATTACAGGCTACTTTTTTAATGCGATGCAAGGCCAATGCTAACTTCTAGCATTGCTCCATCATGAGCAGCAGCCCTTTCTCCCATAAAGCCTCCAGTTTTTTGGAAGATTTGCCCACTCAGCCATAGTGATGAGAACACAGACACCAAAATGTGTCCCCAGTAGATCATTGGCTCTGGTGCTACATGCTGACACGTTAGCATACATTGTGTTGAGTGATATTAGGCTATTAGCATTATCTCAAAAGTGAGAAAATAAGAACTTAAATCATTTGCAGTATGTAGTATGGCAGTTTTGTGGAGGAGATCATTAAAATGTACACAAAATCTGATACAAAAATAGCATACTGTTGTGACCTAGCAGGGACTATTTTCCCTGTTTCCATATAGGAAGTGATGGGAGACTGTGTGCAGCTAAAAATCACTGCGCGGCGGATGAATATGTGGTTGCTCAGCTGAAATAGTTCCAAAAATAAATCCAGCTACATCAGCTACATTGAGTTGAGTTTTTAAATTCATTAATCTACAGAACATATAATAAGAAACACTAACTAGTTTTTAATACTTAAAGGTCAGTCTTGTTACTTTGGATAATGCTCGTGGCTTACTATCACTCAACATACTGAATGCTAAATTGTTAGCATGGAGCACCGGAGCCAATGATCTACTGGAGACATATGGATGATTTCAGTGTCTCTGTTCTCATCACTTAACGGATAAGCCGAGCAATTAGGACAACTTCCAAAAACGTGGTATATCCCTTTAAGCAGCATGTGCACTATGCAATATGGATTTGCCCCATCTGCTGAGGGTTTCAGCCCCTCCGCCCTTTTTTGCCTGTTGGGCCGACATCAGACGACATGTTGCCGGAGCGAGAATGGCTCCACACCGGGCTCCGCTGGCCATCCTCTGCCTCTGTGTCCACATCTGAGGGCAGATAGCTGGAAGGACACTCCGGGATTGTCGTCCTCTCTGTCCGTCTGCCTCGCTCTCTCTCCCTCTCTCTCTCTCTCTCTCTCTCTCCCTCTCTCTCGTGTGAGTGTATGTGTGTCGGAGTAAACCGCCAAGTAGGGCACGCTTCAAAGAGAAGCCAATGTGTTTATTTGCCAAATGCTAGAGATACTTCAGAAATACTCTTTTTTTTTTTTTTTTTCCAAGAGGGGCAATTATATGGATAGGGTATTTACAGTGCATCTTTGGCCCTCCAGCTCAAAAAGCGAACAGAATAATTACTCTCCAAATATTCAGTAGAGACTGCCTGGCAAGGTACTTGTCCCACGCCGCATTTCTTCGACAACATTAATGTCTTGTGCGTCTGTTTATTTTACTGCGGGTAACAGAATGTTCCTGGTTAGTAATATTGGTCTTGGCAAATCGTACTTAAAGAACTGAGAGTCTTAATGATTGTTGATGTTTTTTCTCGCGCAGAGAAAATCTTTCAATATCTCAATGTTGGGAGATAGTACAGTGGGTCCTATAAATTCTGTTTTATTTTGTACACACTGGTATAATTCAGATTTCAAAAGTGGGAGGCAAACTAGACCACACAGTTAAAGGTTACCAGTAACAGTTGGTGGAGGAATAATGGATGCTGCCTTGTTGAATGGGAGTACCAGCAAGACTCGCTGCTCTAAATCGAGTTCAGTGAGCCTTACTGAGGATGCTCGAGACCTATGACCTGTACTGTAGCCTGGTATTAATCTTGTATTAATCCCCCCCACTCATCTCTATGCCTCTTTTAACCCTTTTAGAGTTTCCTGGGAGGAAAATATAGAGGATGGAGAAGTGGATAGGGTTTTGGCGCAGGCTAGTTGGATCCGGGTTTGTGGCTGCTAGCTCACGTTAAATGTGTCTTTGTAAAGGAATCTGAGTTTAGTGCAGGACTTAGCATATTTTGTCATGCACAAACTGACCTTTTTCTTAGCTTAGATATATATCTATAGGTGCAGAGCCCAATTTCCTCTGTACAAAATATAGAATGAATCCCCATGCCTTGTCCCAGTTGCCTTTGAGGGAAGATGTCCCGGCTGGTCGCGGGAACAAGCACAGCTCCTTCAGAGAGCGCAGGTGACATGCAGTGGGAAGCCACACAGATGCCCTGGGGGCAGCCGCGACTTTCTCCTATCTGACACACTCAGACCTAATTCCTCTTCTGCTTAACGAGCCACTTGATCATCCTGCCAACTTGTGCCGCTGGATCAATTCCACCAGAAGCAGGAAAATAGCAAGGGCAACATTTCTCCCTGCTAGAGATATTTGAAGCTGCTTATCAACAAAGTACAATGGAGCAAGACGGGCACTGCTGACCCCTGTGGCCTCCGTGTAATATGGTGGACTCTGGTATGAAATGAGAGGTTGTTGTTGGTGGGATTGGGCGGGGAGGGGGTTCAGTAGCTAAAGAGATGGCAGACCGTTACAAGCCATTCTGCTTTGCTTTCATTTACCAACAATACAGCATCTGCAGCGGTTAGCAATTTGACACTGCAGTGTGACATGTATTTACTATTGGGCCTCAGTAGTAATATTTGCAAAGTTCTAATCACAAACACAACCATCAGACTGCTGGCTCACTTTCTAATTGGAACGCCTTATCTATTCATTTGTCACACAGACAGGCAGCCTGTTCCCTTGCGTCTTCTGTTATGGGCTGGGATGGGATGTACAGATCATTTCCATTCAAAAGAGACAACGCTGACCTTTCTCTTATGTGTCCAAGTCTTTGCTGAAATGCCGACAAACACCTGTGACAACAGCTGTGATAAATACAAATAATATCTGTATAATATAATAATATAATTGGATGGTGAGTAGGTGCTGTCCCAATTGCTCATTTGGATGTGTTTCCAGAAACACAGCTCCTCTTCAAAAACCCACTTGTTATAATGCACCAGTTGGAAGTGAATGATGGAAATATTTTAAGCTGTAAAATACAGAGAAACTGTGTTATGTTCATTATTCCATGTGAAAAGGATAAAGAGGTGCTAATTGCTCCAGGCTTAACATATTCATGGTTTTACGAACATACAGTTCTTTGTATGGTGTCTATAATGGGTTGAAGCTCTTAACGCAGTGTGATGCTTTGTAGCAATGCCTGCATATACCATTAGTGTTGAGGCCTTGAAAGCGCTCATGTTCAGTAGGTAGTCACGCCATTACCGTTCTGAGTCTACTGACGGCCCGCAGCCTTGACCCTAGCTGTGCAATAAGCACGTCAGCAGAACTCTGCGCATCAGCATTTACCTCCAGTTCTGCTCAACCAAGGTTAGCATCTCATTGTGAAGCCCTGTGATTTATCAGAATATATGGGACTCCAGCGGGATGTCAGCAGGGAGACTCAAATGCATTGTTTGAACTTTAAACATACAGATATGCATTAAAGTAAACTTGCTCTCCCTCACTCGCAGGGATCAAAGCATGGCCTCTTGAGATGGCACAGTTGGCAAACACTTGAAAAGGCCGTTTTTTAATGAAGATTGATTTGGTTCGCACCTACGCAGAACACTCGGCTCCACTTTATGAGGCCCGCATTATGCGTGTGTGCGACTCCCCGCTATTTGCCGTTTAACTCGCATGCCTATTTGTTTTTGCCAAGTCAATTCTTGTTTGCGGAATTAATTAATATGGAGGAGGTAGTGGGAAAGGAATCGTGGCGCGGGGCTTATTTCAGATTAGTTTTGCAATACAAAACAGACAAAAAATCTGTACAGCACAAATACTGACGGATACGCAGCATATGTTGAATTTAAACATTATTTATTCAGCTTTATTCAGTGAGAACCTGTCTTTCATTGCCATCCTTACAATGGAAATATTCAATTTAGACCACATACATTTACGTACACACACGTTTTGGCTTGTGGAGGCATAGTGAAAGCTATAGAGAAGGCCCACTGTAGGTTATGGGGATTAAAGACCCATGTTGGTGACTTTAATTTCAGTTTATGCTGTCAGCAAATCACCTTAAAAGTGTAATAAATTCACTAAAAACATTACATTACATTTCACTACATCTAGCACCTGTCTTGATAACTGTGGGTGTGGTCTTTCCATTCACAACAGAGCAGTGATTGACACATTGACAGCCAATCACACAGTGCTGGACGCTGGCATATGAAAGCTAACATTACCTGTGAATAAGATAAAATGAAACTTTACTGTCCATTTTCATGGAAATTTGTTTTGTGACCAGCGCCAGAACAACATACATCACACATAAAAAAAAAAAAATTTTTGCAGATAGTTGCTTATTTGAGTTGAGTGAAGGAATGGCATCAGGTGTAAATCTAGCAAATATGTTGAACCCACTGTATAGGGATGCTGAATGTAAACAGAGGAGTCTGAAACTTGCAAATGCAATAGCCAGGCTCATACAATGTACATTTAAAATATCACAAACCCTGATTTTCACTATTCATTCATGCCAATCAGTCCAAATGGCTCTCAACTGCAGAAAGCTGGAAAATTGTGTCTTTCAGTGGAAGGGGCCTTTAAGGTTACCTTGTGCGTCTCCAGTCTTCGAGAGCGAACCTCCTTCTGTCTCCTTGTTAGAAATACTGGCACTTGAAAAACACAGAACGCATTCATGCATCAAAAGGAATAGAAAAAAAAAGAAGAGTTAGCAATTGAAAGTCTCAAATTTTGAATTCCATCTAATTATTGCATTGTGATCCAAGTATCATGAGGCACTAGTAGGATATAGGATATCAGGAGCTCTCTGCCGGGGAAAATAATAAGTGCATGACCATCTCTAATTCCAGACAATTTGTTATCCAATGTTTTTTTTTTTTTTCAAGCTGGCCTTATTCAGAGCAGTGGTGGCAGCCTCATTTCCCATCTCCACACGTATATCTGACAGAAATATCCCAAGGGAACAGAGTACCTTGACCTTCATACCAAGGTGTTTTATAGGGGACTGTGACGGTGGGTGAGAGCAACCTGACCAACCCTCATTAGCTTGGCCTTATTTCAAAGACTAAGGCCCCTTTACTGCTTTTAGCTCTTTCCCCTCAACGGCTGGAAAGGGCCATTTCTGTCGGGAAATGGAGGCAATCGGCACTTGACAATAATCGAGTATATGAGCGGTGACAAAGTTTCCTCTCCACCTCGAGTCTCAGATGCACCCCGCCGCTCCCTCCCCACTATCCCGCGTGCCAAACCCGACTTAACCACCGTTGTCGCAAAGGACTACGGCTCTCTTGTCAGGATAAGTCTCAGACCCTCGAGTCCCGCGGCCTGCCAGCGTGAAAAAAACCAAGTTTGAGTTGGACGATGAGCGTTCGAACTGACGCCTGTGACTCCGCGACCATCAGATTCATTCATTCTGATGATGAGGTATATGAAAGTTCCACTATGTACCTATGTGTAACTCTTGTCTCGCAGCAAGAATCGATATTATCAGTGTGAGACAGAGCAGCACACCTCCAGCTACCCAGATTGCCGTCTGAGAGCTGCAGTGTGCGGTTCCCACGTCGAGGCGAAGCCCCCACTCTGTGTTCGTTTAAAAAAGCCTAGATCGCCCTTCTCATCGATAGTCCTGAGCAATTATCAATAGCGTTATTACGAGAGAGATATGTTTCTATCGTAGAAGTGTGTTTTCCGTCTTATGATGAGAGGGGAATGCCTGCAGCTCGGCGCTCCGAATCAATTTGGGGATGAAGGCAGAATGTTAAGTTTGCGTTCGGCGAGAGAGAGAGAGCAGGATCAACGGAGCGATGACGGGAAATTGGTAGCAGCTCTGTTGATGCATCAGACGAGTAATTATATGTTTGTCTTAGTTCAGGCAGGTGGGTTTCCGTTCCTCAGATGTTCGCAAGCGCTGAGATTGTTATTCTTTCATGTCTGCTATGAAGTGCCGACCTTGAAGACTGCACTTAACATTTTTTGATCTCGGGAACTTTGCTTTAAACCCAGGCGAATACAAAATGTTTCCCTTCGTTCGGCAGCCCTTGGAAATAAACAGCAGAATATGACACGCGGTTCTTTATTTCTGAGACAGCTTAGTGTTACTTAATGGTGCTACGTGTAGCATTTAAAAATCAATAAATCATCACCACAACAAACAAGACCATTTTCCAAGAAGACTGGCAGCCTCTGCTGGCCTCTACGCTGCATTTTACATTGTTTGCCACCCGGTCGGATTTTGCGGGAAATCTGCTGGGTTGCTTTACAGCACAAAGGGAGACTGCTTTGTGGCACAAAACTGGAAGAGGGCAAAAGCTTTCACAGCAACAATGGCAGATAGTGGAAGGAATGGAAAAATCACTTCCAATATCAATGCAACTTTTACCTCTTCACCTCTTTTTTTCCCCCCACTTTGCACTTTGGAAGTTTAAGGGAAATGTCACCGGGATGGATAAGAAAGGGTAGAGGAGAGGAATTAGAAAAAGTGGGAGAGTTAAGAAAAAAAAGAGCGCAAAGAGAGAAGGACAGATGCACTGAAGAAGTTTCCCACAGCGAGCGCGGCTATGAGCGGTAGTCCATGTGTTTCTCATTTGCCGGCCTCCCTTGACAGTCTCTCCTGTCTGCGCTGGAACAGCTCTTCAGGAGAGCCTGTCTGAAACCACCGACAGAACTGCTACCGGAACTCACAGAAGAAATAAATAAATAACACATCAACCAATCACATTAATGGGTAGTGGCCAGGGAGTATTGATTGAGCCGGGTGTGTGGAGGGGGGGGGGGGGGGTGCTTGTGTACGTGCGCTGGGGAAATAGTAATGTAAGGAAATTACTTCCAAAGCTAATGACTTGTAGTTCTTTAAAGAAATGTGCAATATGTGCGATATCTCAGACATTTCAGGATAGCTATTACCAGCTACCAGTTGGGTAGTCACTCTGTCCTCGGTACTATTTTCAGGCAGGGAAGTGAAGACAATTAAGACGACAGAAAAGAGGAGCAGCAGCAGCACACACTAATCTGAGCTGTGTTCTGTCCAAAATAAATTCCGGTGTTGGTGTGAGAGGGAAAGAGAAAAATGTCTCCCAAACAGCGGTGAGTGAGCGCTCTGTCCAGAGAAAACTGGACTCACCAACGTTAGATCTTTGTCTCTCTCATTTCCTTTGGTATAAAGCAGCACAGATGAGCCGGGTTGGGAGTGTGCTGTGTGCAGTTTACAGACACTCACTTTACATTCATGCTTTATTTCTGGGTATTGAAATTCAAAACTTTTCCAACAGTTACCTCTAGGTGCCATTTGGAGCCGCCACTGTGCAAAGTTGCCTCTTATTATTTGAGTTACAAAAACATTTTTCTTTCACATTGGAAATTTGTATGAGCAAGGCAACGTTTTGGAAAAGCATGCGGCCCTTTGTTGTCACCCGCCAGAATCAAGGATATTTGATCGCAACATAATTGTAATGAACATACGCATATGAATTATGCATTATATGAATTCTAACGAATCCCATAGCCGCTGACAATGACGACAATCTGTCATTGTTTTGTTGATTACCGCAGCCGCTTCTTCTGTGTTCTACCTTTTTCCCAGTATCTTTGATGAAAATCTCACACCCATTTAAACACTCGGTTTGCTTGAACAAACTGCAGCAAAACATTTTTTTAATCAATTTTCATGAATAATACACTCACAGATGCCCGAGTCGTTGAACTATCATACTTCCAGAGCTCAATTTACGTTTCATAGGCCTATTTCTTTATCTTTATCAAAGGATTAAGGTAATAAACATACCTCCCCGTGTGCTGTTAATATTTGATGACAGAGCCCGGGGATGTAAGCATTAACTCAAGGTAGTGTAGTGTTGGTTTTCCATCAGTCAGCAAGTTCTTGTGTGTAGTGTGGAGTTGGATTGATGAGCGCCACATTATTTATTCGAAATGGATCCGAGTTCTTCAAAGATATGTTTTCCCATATCGCAGAATCTGCTGGAGTACTACATCGTGTTTTTTTTATGATCCGGAGTGACTGGGCTCTGTGAGAATCCCACAGAACGCGGTCAAAGTCATTTGTGGGGTGTGAGATAATTGGGAATTTGTCTGTGGGATTCATCAGGGTGCAGCAACTCTGTTCCTTTTTGCAGAAGCATTTAGATGCATTTGTAAAAACTCAGTTGTGAAATGACAACCTTGTAGCTGTGTGTCTTTGGAGAATAATACACAAAAAAAAAAAAAATCAGGGTTTTGTTGTTTTTGTTGTTTTGACTGAAACACGGGCTGAGAGAAAGTACAACATTATAATCTATTGTCATTACATTTTGAATGCGAATTCCCAAGGCGGAATAAACACTCGAGACATTTTTTATTATGGAACTGGCACCGCAGCACTATTTGACCTCCACATGTTATTGCTCGGAGACCGAGAGACACCAGTGGTCTTAGATGCTCATATTCAGATTCTGATCTGTTTGGCCCACTGAGAAATCTGCGGTCCTGCAAGTCTTGCAAGAGCATATTCGCCCCGCTTGTGGAATTATCCTATAGTGAGCAACTAATAGATCAAAAGGCCAAGGATGGCTCGGCACAGTGATTTAACCAGCTGATGAAAAGAGGAGAGCACAGCTGTGGCAAAAACACCGCCACCCATTCTGCTCGCCCCTTCCAGGAGGGTTGGAAGAGGGGGGGGGGGGGAGGGGTAGTAAATCAGAAGAGGTCGGTGTGCGGATTTCCTAAACCAAACAAGTTGTTCCAAGCCGTGTGTAATTCACCCCACAGATGATGGGTTTTACAGCCTTTTCCGCCTGTATTCTATCCAGCGGGGATCTGTAAATCTGTCAAGGAGAGAGTCAATTCCATTCCCCCTGCCGTAATCTCATTTGCCTCCGGTGCCAATGGTGCATCAAATGTCGTCGCCCGGGCTCCTGCGGTCGGGGGCGCGGTGCATTCGGCCCGCCCCGCCCCTCCCCCGCCCGCACCGCCGCGTCGAGCCGGGGAGTAAATCCCACCTGTCCCACATGAGGTGCTCCATCAACCACAAAAATCCATTATCCCGGAATGTTTTAAGGGGCTAATGGAATCCTTATCTTTATTTTGCACTGGAAGAATTTAATTACATGCCGTAGTAAAAGTTTCCCTGGTTTATCAACCTACATGCATATCTGTGCTGCTTTTTTTTTTTTTGGCAGGCCATTAAGGGTGTTTGTAAGGATGTTCCCGGGCTGATGTCTGTGTTTTACTGTACCGGCTGCCAATCACACTGTTCCATCGTCAGACTGTTCCAGTGTGTGCCATTTCACATGACATCCTCTGAACATAGTTTGTGCCAATAAGATAAGAAGAAGTAAAGGCAGCGAGGCACGCCCCCATCCACCCAGCTACCCTCAGTGAACATCACTTGGCATTTCCCTGCACATTTGTTTTGTGTTATTAAGGAGAGAAAAAACAGAGCTGGTACCATGCACGCATTACAGTAATGTGTACAGTGGAAATTTGATCAAGCCGACTGCCTGCGCTTTGTTTCCCTTCCAGCACAGCAGAATAATTACTGTCGTCACATTTTGTTTAGGGAGAGATAATGCCGGAATGTGTTTTGTTTCTAAATTGTCTGGAAGCATATCTTTGATGACAAGTCTATTTAAGTGGAGGCGGCAAATATAATAGTCGGAGCTCGTTAAAGCCGAACATTTCCATCCTCCACCGGCGAGGGGCTCGGTGATTAGGGAGCGAGCTAAAGTGGAGGTGCTGCTGGTGGCATTTCCCAGCCACATAATTTAGGGGCCACCGAGTCGGCTTCACATCCACAGGACATCGTTGCATTGTTGCGAGCGACTAATTATAGGTAATTTCGCCAAAGTATCGCGGTGACGTCAACGAAATGAATAAAAGCCTGTATGCGCCGTGGGTTGTGTGGGTTATTATGAAAATGCTGCACATTTCCGTCCTTTTTTTTTTATTGAATTTTTTCCACATCCTTGAAATTAGGGGGAGGACAATGGATCGGTCTCCGTTTGTTCAGTCGTTTATTTGTCCATTTAGTAACCCGTCACTTGTTACATTAATTGTTGGTTAGAACACATTATGAGTCATCATTCGCGCAGCATAAGCACACTGTAATTACATCAAAACCAACTTGTTATAAGTAATATGTTTACCGGAACCTATATACTTTTGTAACACATCATAAGCGCATTGTTATGCCATCAGAAAATATCATAATACGCTATAATGCATTATGAATCTTGCACAGATTATGAGGAAATTATCAGTAATATATGTTTATTTTGTTTATAGGAGATCAAATGTATTGTAAGCTGTGGAATTCTTAGTATGTCACAATGTCTTCTAAGTGATTCATGAACTCGTCATATAAACTAAAGTGGCATCAAATCATCTGTCATGACCTTTTCATAAACTCATCATATTGCTTAAAGTAAAGTGAGATCGATCACATCATTATTAAGTGAGGCATGACACATTGTAATATGCATCCACTTTTATTATGAGTTGTAAAATAATTGTTGCATGACCTAATATATTGTAACAGACAAGATTTTGGATCAGGTTTCAGCAGCTCCATTATCCACTGTGTTCATCTGGAAAAATACATTAGCTCAACTGACAGATGAAACAAATTGTCTTTTGAATGATACCAACTTGCATATCATATTCATAGCAGGGCCTCAAAGCGATTTAATATAGAGGCGTCACAGCTTTCCATTCAACCATGGTCGGTGCCGTCATGGAGGTCCACCAGAGAATTAGCTGTGTGCAAATATTGTCTAAATATAAAATAACCAGAATGGACAAAGAGAGATAGGAGAAAAAGATAGAAATGGTGTGGGTGTAGGTCCATTCAGTAACATTATAAGTAAAAGTAAATCCACTAATAACATTTTCTGATTCTAATAATGTGCATATGAAGTGTTACCACTCATTCTTTTGTTCCTTTGTTTGTCCATCCATCTTTAACACACGATATCTCTGACACTGCTGATGGGATTTTAACAAAACATGGCAGAATGATGCATCTCACCACTTCATTGTAGCATTGGCGTTGGCACAAAGGGGGCATCTTTCATTTGTTCCTTCAAACATTCATTTGTCCATGTGTCACATGCGATATCTCAGACACCAGTGATCAGATTTTTACAAAACTTTGGGAAATGATGCATCTCACCACTGCATTCTGGGGGGGACGACATGTTTATTGTTGCCTTGAAATAAATGTGAGCTGTGAATGAACAATAAACTTTAAAGGTACAGAGTTACATAACAGTTGGATATGCTTGTGTTGATGTTTCCCCCCACAGAAATCAAATTTGAAGCCTTCGAGTGTTATTTAACAGATGCTATGAGAAAACGCAGATGCCATGCAACAGAGGTCAATTAAGAGCACATTAAAGATGACTAAAGAGAATACATTTAAAGGGGGGGGGGGCGTCAGGATTGCTGTCACAGCAAACCATAAAGCAGCATGGTGCAGCAAAACTAGAGGAGTCAGTCAGCAGTGGCAGTGAATCAGGCAACTACTGTAGCAGAGTTGGTCTGATGGACTCTAGAGGGCCAAATATTCTCGAGATTAGTGGTTAAAGGAATAGTTCACCCAAAAATAAAAATCGACTCACCCTCATGTCAGTTGAAACACAGGTGAAGTTTGTATGTCCACATAACACACAGCTCTGTCTCTCTGAAACTTTCTCGCAGTTCCCAATAATAGGTTTTTAGGTTAGTATGCCTATGCAAATTCATGAATGTAAGCACCTCAATGCTGAAATCTAGTAATATAACATAATTTTACATTTTTGGTCAACATTATACAGGGTTGCTGTTTCTTGACTTAATCCAAGAGGTTAGGTGGCGTAGAAATGCAGGAAATTTGTTTTAAATTACAATTTTTTTCTGACCCCCCCACCAATTATGTATCAGGGTTCCCCCACCTGCCAAATCCCACTTTAACCTCTGTTTGGACCCACAGTGCCATCGTTTGGCCTCAGAACACTTGGATTATGCTGTACAAGCTGATTGGAGTAGTTTTCTGGTCATTTCTTTTGCCCTTTTTGGAACTCTAAAGAACCATTTCTCGTTCACTTCAGTTGTTCTGGGCAAAGCTGACCTTTGAAGTGCACAAAAGCACTTTGGAAATAGCAAATGACATCTCTTGGTAGAAAAAAAAAAAAAATACTGTCTACAACCTTACTGACATCCACCAGATGGAGAAAGATGCGTTTCAAAGAAGCCACATACAAAATGTGCCAATATCAACTTTGAAAGTGTAAAAATTCAGGAATATCACCTCAATTTGCGTCCAGTAGAAATTGGTCTAAGTTTGACAGGAAACTTAATGTGGGTTATCTCTGGGCTAATTCAATTAAGTAGAACGCATCTCTTGTACATTTGTAACTGTAATGATATCAGCAGGAACTGGGCCTTCTTTAATCAACTTTGGCTAGTTTGAAAGAAAATGTCACTGATTCTATCGGCTGCCCTTTTTCTTTTTCATGCCGGCTCTGTTGATAACATCTGGCAGCAATAAAACTGCACTTTCAAAAACTAAATGTCAAGCCGGGAAGTCGTACATTAATGCACAAATAATGTTGCCGATTTTAATTTGAAGGTTATTTTCTCAAATTGATTTGCTAAGTTTCTTTCTAGACACTTGGTGATGCAGTGGCCAGCAGCAGATGGACATAGTTCACCTTGCCATGAGTTTCAATCAGTGATCAGTCTGTATATAAATACAGCTTCAATGTGTACATTTACCTTCCATTCATCCATGCGTGCACATTTCAGGAAAAACAAGTTAAACCTGGAGATAGCATGATTGATGCCAAGATGCATATTTTCACTGACAGCATAGAAAACAGCTGCTTCAATCAATTAATTGTATTAGCAAGTGTTTCATTTTGCAATACAGTCCAGTCTACTATTTTTGGCATGCTGATGAGTATCTGCATTGCTTTCTTAGCCAATTCCACACACTCAGTTTGTGTGTGAAGTTCACTGGAGAAACTCAGAGTTGTTCTATGGTGGAGGGAAGGGCAGAGGCACTCTATCTGCACACACACACTAACACACACAAGTCATGCAGTACATATGTGTAGGAGGTTGGGGAGTGGCGGGGGGGGGGGTTCTCTGGGTGCCCTTCATTGCTTCACTGAGCAAGAGGATTACTTCAGGGGGCATGGTGACAGCTGGCTGACGCAGCAAAAATTGAAATTTTTTTTTTTTTTTACAATCTTTAAATATTGCGGAGGGGGCGTGACCCACTCAATGTATAAGGTGACTGTGGCCCAGATTGAAACAGGAAAAACTTGAAAACTTTTGCTCTCAAGCCAAAAAAAAGCAAATGACAAAGCAGTATTATTATTACTACAGAATTTTGCATGATGTATTACCTCTTCACTAGACTTTTCTGTTGGATCTCTGCTCTAATTAGATAGCTTAAATGTGACTATCATTTGTGGCCATTACAGGCCCACTGCATGCTGTGCCCGAGGCCTGCCGAAGTTGTCGCAATGCCTTGGTCGCCAATAATCAATTAATAAAAGATGATTAATGAAAGGGACGTAATGCCCCTTTAACGCAAAATTCCCATTTGAACTAATCGCTTCACCCTATGTAGAGCGCTGCAAAAAAGTTGGAGGGACATCTGTCAGACTCTGCATGACAAAGTCTTCTCGTCGTATTCTTGCTTGGCTGGCAGCTTTTTTTTTGTGTTTGGACCTGACACACCCTTGGTCCTATTTCAGCACAATCCTTCACTCTCCCACTGTCTGACAGGCCTCATCAACTACTAAGAGGTAGGTCTGAGGTTGGCATTTAATCTCAATGACCCCTCTGCCATGGCACAAGATGCAAGTACCATATAGCAACTGCATCATCTTTAGATGGGAGAGCAGAATTGATGGGTAGCCTAGAAGTGTCCAGGATTTGTGTGTGTGTGTGTGTGTGTGTGTGTGTGTGTGTTGTCTAGCACTGCAGCTATGCTCCTGCCATTGTCTGGTTCCCAATTTCTCAATTTCTTGGCATGTAGTCAAATATGATGTATTTTTTTTCGTTCAGAATACACAGAGATTTGTCAAAGCTGTTTGGCTGTATGTTTCTGCTTTGTCCAGTCGCCTGTCTACCGAAATATCTTTGCAGCTGTTCAAGATGGAGCTGTCGAACAGGAGTCAGAGTGCTGAGTCAAGCCATGAGGCAAAAATGAATCCATGCCCTTGACCTAGAGGTGTATAGGTGTTGCAGTCCTCGGGCTGTCTAGTTTTATTTTTATTTTGCCTGACACTATCATCCACCTCTACCGGTGAAGTGAGAAAAAGGCCATAACAGGCTGAGCGTGTTCCAGACAGTAATATCACTTTGGTGCATTTTCTTCTGCGTATTCAATAAAAGCCTTATTGTGATAGACGACACGAATGTGAAGTTGCAGTATTACAAATAGCTTGCATGACACTAAATTGTTCATATCAGATGTGCATCGCTGAAAGGCAGAATTTGCATGTATATACACTCAGTGAAGTGCCTACTGAGATTAGCTTCCTCTTTTCTCCCCAAGAGGGCTTT
This sequence comes from Centroberyx affinis, assembly GCF_046629955.1. Lineage (NCBI taxonomy): Eukaryota > Metazoa > Chordata > Actinopteri > Beryciformes > Berycidae > Centroberyx > Centroberyx affinis. Next base: position 238,628 of record NW_027279531.1, read on the forward strand.
TTTCTCTCTGTTGAACTACAATATACTGAATTGCATGCACTCTCTGTATATGTTGCTTTTATAGCCTGCATTTTGTTTGCCAGTCAGTGTTTGACTAAGCACCATCCCTGAAAACAGGTTGGGAGGTAGTGCACAAATATTTCAGTAAAAGGACTAAGCTACCATACGCTCACCTTACCGGACTTTTCAATGTGGATGTTGTTTACATCATGCATAGTAAACTAGGTAGGTACAATGAAGTATTGCACACTCGCCATGGGACGAAGAAGCAGTTTCTGCCTATTTTTCTTGTTTTGTTTTGATGGCAAGCTGCATTTTTCGTTCATAATTTCTCCCCCAAGTGGGCAGCAGGTTCCTGAGGCGTCGACCTAGTCCTCGGCGTGGTGCTGCCGAAGATAAACCATCAAATAGATCATGTGAGTGCAAGGCATTAATAGTGCATGGTGTGTTGCGTGAACTGTAGTCAAGGTCAAAAACCATAGACTCCACTGGCATCGAAGCAGTGCTTTATCTTCTTAAATCCCAGCTCAAAATAGTACAAAACAGAGACATGCTCAGATTCAACAGCAAAAAGATTGATTTTGGCCTTTACTGTATTTTCAACACGTATCCATGTTGCTAAATAAAACACTCTGATATCTGCAGAATGTAATTAAAAATGACATTGATCACTGCTGCACCGCCGGCTCTATACGCCAAGAGAGCCACATTGTTATGATATAATTACAGCCCAAGACATGCAACGTTTGTGACGCACAGTGCCTAAATGTAGCGCACGTTTCAGCAACTTTTGCTTTTTGAATATGCGTGCAAAAGCTGTACCCAAAAAAGTCACCAAGTTAAAGCGTGTGGGTGGCCATGAGGCTTTGCATATTGCTTTGGTTAATGCATTATTAGTCACAGTAAGCTCCTTTTTCCATTCCCGTAGGAAAGCTTGTAGAGGCTTGATTTTGTCAATGAAAAGAGTATAACCACATAATAATTAGATGTGTGCACCTTCCCGCCTTAAGCTGGCACTTTTATAAAGCTTTACTGGAAAATTCCATGGAGCAGCGAAAAATGTGTTTATTAAAGTGCCTCCATCAAGGGAAGCAAAGTGTGAAAAGGGGGGGTGGAGGGTGGGGGGGGTGCAGCTCTTTTAAAACAGCTGTTGTATTGGCGGGTGTTGCTCCCCCCCCTCTCCAAAACTGCTGAGATAAATAACACACACACATACACACACAAGCCCACACCATCGCCATCAATAATTACTGAACTCCTCCCTCGCTCTCCAGATTATTAGACATCTGAAGATAGAGTCGTTTTTCACATTGTGCATTTATGCCCGTAAATCGCTTTGACCCGCGCGAACGCGAAGTCCATCGCCCCCGAGCTCGACTCCATCTACTTGTTTACGTGGCTGCGTTCCTGTACTTTGATATATGGCCTCAAATCCATTCTCCCTTTCCCCACACGGCTCTCTTAACCGAGGCAAAGGAGAAAATGAGATGCTTGTGACAATGCATCTGCCTCAACGGAATGTGTTTTTTTGTCTTTCTTCGGAGGGAGGGGTGGAATGGGGGGGGGGGGTTGGGGGCTGGGGGCGGTGGGGGGGTTGGGACGGATAGCTGAGTGCGTGTCACAGCAAAGTGCACTTAACATGCCTCCCAGTCAGGAAGCTATTGCTAACGGGTGATGAAGACGAGTTCGCCGGCATCAATCTCTTTATTAGAAAGTAATGGTCACTTCCACTCGAGGATGTCTAACACCTAAGGGCCACTTTTCTTATTGATTGCTCGGGCCCCGCCGTGATTAAGATCTTGGCAAACGCTTGTTCTTTGGTGAGTGTTTGTGGGACGGGGGCGGGGGTGGGGGGGTGGGGGGGGGGTGGGGGGGGTGCAGGAGCGGCGGTGGGAGCCTGGAGGTGCGATTGCTTTCTGATTCGGCGCCAATTGCATACCTCTTCCAGGCCACGGCCGGCGTCTTCACGGCCTCTCGGTCGCGGGTTCTCTCCCCGCAGCTGTTGGTCGACTCCTAATTATTGTTTTTCTCCCTGAGCTGAAACCCCAAGTGCAGCGCATCCTGTCCGCCCCGTTCCCGAGCGCTCCGGTACAATTACTTAGACATGCAATCACTTGCATACAATGGAGCAAACCTCACGAAAAACACAACTCACATTGTCATCTTCTCACCAGGCTCTCTGGAGATCCAATTATACCGCGAGCTTTAATTCTAACGCTGGGAGGAAGCGTGAGCGACTCGCGTTTCGAAAAGGACTGACCCCGCGTTTGAAACAGAATTATTCTTAGCGTTTTCAGCTTCGCCACGTAGGTTGAAGCGTGCAGCTAACCTGTCACACTGAGAAGCCCCCCCCCCCCACCAAGCCCTGCCGCTCCTTCCAACCTGCGAGGTGATATTTCATTAATGCCAATGACTAAGACCTCATTACCCGAGCTTCCCTTGTGGACAGAGAGAGTCTTAAAGATGGAGAATGACCATCTGGAAGTCATCAAGAGGGATCACAGTGCAGAGCAGCAGAGACGCCCGTTTAACTCGCTGCCCGCTACCTCAACACCATCCGGTCCACGCACATCTGTCCTCCGGCAGCCGACTAAGGTGTAAATTATACTGTAGAAGATATACCCGCCTGCCACCCACCAGGGACGGCTGCGCTTGTTTGTCTGGTGATGCTACGTTGGAATTTGTTCTTGTCTACAAATTCCAACTTCTCCAACAGCAAAAAGACAATTTCTGTCATTCATTTCCCCAGCATCTACTAAATGTTGCTTTCTCTTGACAGGCCATCTATCACACAGCGTTGTTTTTTGGTACATGAGAAGCTCGTTCACACTAGTCAATCATTTATGGCATGGAGGTATTTTTGGATGAATCTTCTGCCCGCTCTTCAGTCAAAACCTTTAGATATTATGAAGCCAAACACCTTCTTCAGCTTTACATTTATTTGTCAAATTTGTCTTCTTCTATGGCTGATTCAGGCAGTTTAGGTCTCCCTGATATATTTAAACACATTACAAGGGAGCTGTTATGGAAGTATAGCAGCTATGTCTGTGAGACATTATGCTATGCTGCCACACTGACAGTGGAAATCTGGAGGTAATTTGTTCCATAAAGCACAAAATTGATAGGTTTGCATGAACGAGGCACTTAGAGGCATTACTTACAACATGGGGAAAAAAAAGCTGATTACAGATGTGTGTATCCAAGGCTGCTGCTTTCTTTCAGGCCAAAGCATCGAGGGCTATGGTTCTCTGTCATGGTCCTCAGGACTCAGGGCCCTGCTGGTTTTCATTCTGTAGAATCAGGAAGTGACTAACACATGGGAGACCAGGTGAATGCAATTTACTACCTGGCAGGATAGAAAACCAGCAGCACTCTGGTTCCGGTGATTGAGAACCACTGGGCTATTTAGAGCTGCATTTATTGAATCATTATTGAGTCATATCTTAGAAGAAAGTAGGTTGGAACTGCAAAAAAGTTTTTCCTATCTTCAGTGTATTTATTTATGTTTTAAACCTTTATCTATACAAGGAAAGTCAGCTGAGTGCATTTGCTCCTTTTTTTTTTAGCATTGTCCTGCTTCACATTCATACAGTCAGCCACATTCCCACTGGGAGCTGCCCAGTACAGCCGCAGTTGGAGGTTCAGTGCCTTGCTCAAGGGCAGCCGGGCAGTGGTTGCTGAGGGAGGGAGGAGCGTTACTCATTCATTTTCCCCACCCACGTTTCCCCAGTCAGTCTAGGGATTTGAACTAGCAACCTTTCAGCTCACTTCCCTAGCCTTCTGTGTGGAAAAAGACTCACCTACTGTACACATACACTCATTCTCTCATTCTCACTCAGACAAAAACTGTCAGCACCTATCCATACCAGCATTACTGTATTATATGTCTTGGGTAAATGGTGAGGACTGGCCTGTCCTGCTGGTAGTCATTGTGACCAGTGTTTGTGATTCACAATGCTCATGTATTGCTGCGTGACCTCACACTTAATCCATCACTTGTCCTTCATTGAAGCTATAATGATCTCCTCTATTTTTGCATAATTCCTTGAATCAGGGTGCGATCTACGTGTGGAGGATTGCTGAATAGCGGTCATTAAGTTGAAAATTACCGAGTCAGTCGTGCCGAACGGCCTGTTGATTAGCAGTTACTACTCACAGTGACAGACTGTTAACCAAAGACATACACGTTGTTTTTAGTCCCGTCAGTCTTTTTCAGCCTGTCATTCATCCCAGTAGACAACAGACGAATGGCTCCTTGTTGCCTTCAGATGCATCGGGAATCTTGTGTCAGATTACCTTGGAGTAGGGAAGTGAAACGCTGCTGAGCAAATATGTTTTTTTCCAGCAACGCCCTGCTTAACTCGCTTACTTACTGCACAGCTTTTCCCTGCAGTCTGGGGATTCAAACCTTCCAATCAGGGCTGCACAGCCATGACAAAAATGCTAATCCCAATTATTTTGCTAAATAATGTGATTCCTGATTATGAGACATAATTATTTGCCTTGGCTTCTGGACACTAAATTATGTTATTTCTCTTTTTTTCTCTCTTCAGCATATATTTTCACTAGTATAGTATTTCTCAAAGTAGCAGCAGCTAGAAAGTGGTTTTCACTCTTTCTGTGTTTCTGTTATTGTGGTTCTCATTTACAAACTTACAAAATAATTGACATTCGCTTTGGGGCAGAGTTACAACCCAAACAAAGGCAAACCTTGCACAGTATCTGTACTTGTTTGTCGCCATTTGGTTTAAAACCAAATCATCTCCAAATGAGAGATGATGATCCACTTTTCGGAACTAAAACACTTTCAGCATTTTCCTACTCTGATGTTGGGTTGATCTGTTCTTTCTCACTTTGCTCAGCACTTCATTCTTCTTGGTCTATGTGAGGTTTCTCTGCTGCTTCTCCATCTGAACATTTGTTTTGGTCACATGGTGCACATAATGGAAGCACTTGATATATCACACTGGGCCTTTCAGGGGAATTGAAAATATAAGTAACACTTAAATATCACCAAATTGCATGATAATTAATCGTGGAAGCATAAAATTGTGTGATTACCTATAATTAATTGTTTAGCCCTACTTCCAACCAACAACCTGCCTTAATGGCAATTAGGTTACTGCCACAGAAAACCCTGTTTTATTGATTTGACCTTACTCTCCCTTGGTTAGGATATCTGCATCCCTTGTTCAGTCAGTTAACATGGGTTGTTTCTCATGGTGACGCTGAGCAATCGACTAAGCAGGAACCTTCAGGCTGTTCCGTAAGTATCAGGTGGGACGCATTAGATGTCACCATAGGAGGCCTTACCTCACTGATCCATTTACCTGACAAATTCATTCAGGTGAGATTGAGAGGCGCGCAGAGCGGGTGGCATCTCCAGCCCGTGTGGAGGTGGAGCCTCCGCGAAGAGCCGCAGAGCTCCCAGCCAGTCGACTGACATGATAGTATAGCTTCCCGAGGCTGAGCCGCCTGGAGGCTTGTTGTTCTGGATGGTGACATCTCATTCTCTCGCTTTCAAGATCTGGACTAGGAAATAGCTGGGATGCTGTCAAGCCTACAGCACACCCACTTCCTCTGTCCTCATAACTTACTGCTCAGAGGCGCTGGGTGAAAAGTTAAGATACAGTATAATATTCGCACCGTATAATATCGCTGCACACTGCAACCCGAGTATGAAATATTTCGGTTTACATTTCAAGCCAATTTATGACCGCATGACAATTTTGTACTAACTGATGGGAAAAAGCTTAAAAGTCAGAAAGGCCTTGAATTTCACCCAACAGTTAATTCAGGGTGTCCTTACTCGTGTCTTTTCAGACTGGAACACAAATTAATAACTTGCATCTTGGGAGTCAGACCAATTAAAACGTATTATGTTCTGTGTCGTGTGGGTACCATCTACAGATTAGGAAACCTGGACATCAGGTATATTATTTATTTCATCTTTTAATGACAGTCAAATTGAAGGAATAAACCAAAACATAGCATATTGTACTAAATAAGAATTGCTATTGTATATATACACTAGTAATATGTTTGTGATTGCAACTCTGGTCATTCCAATGCTGAGAGGCAAACAGGTTAACAAGAGAATGCTGGTATCAAATGAGTCTGAATAGCAGTGGCGAACGCAGGGCAGAATAATTGCGAATCCCAATTTTTTGCAGCGTGGGTTGTCTTATGCCATGCTACGAATTGGAATAGGCAGAGGAGACTGCTATGGGGCTGCTGACTGACAGAGAGCCTAATTAGGCAAAAAATGAGCAAGCGTGGATTTTAGTGATCGGTGCCGTTAGTGAAGCCCCAGCAACCTTTCTCTCCTTGCACATTATTTTCTATCAGGCATTGTGAGGATCAACAAATAGAAAAATTGCGTCCGTGATCAATGTAACTCATGTTTTATTTATGTAACGATCACAAGACAAGCAACTGTTTTTATTCAGGTCCTAAAAGTATTTGCTACCCATATCACTTTATTTCACATCGTTTGATTAGTTCACTGGGCCTTTTGGAGAGTTGGGGTGATGATGGATAGGTGGATATGTGTATGTGTGTGTGTGAGTGAGTATTGGTATCTTCCTGGTTTCACTTATTAATAAAACAATTCAGGCCATATGCTCCTAATCTATCGCCTAACCTTTATTAAAGGACTACACCAACATTTTGGAGTTTGGGAGAATATGTGGCGAGAGGATTGGCACAAAAAACATCTCTGTCTCTCCAGTAGATAACTAGAAGATACAGTATGCTAACGCTTTAGCATACAGTATGTTAAGTAATCGTAGGCGATTAGCATTAACCAAAGTATGAAGATAAACCTTTTAATAATCCAGAGTTGGTATTTGTTTTTTATTCTATTCTATGGCTTGTAGATTCATAACGTCTGAAAACAAAAACTTAGTGAAGTCCATTACAAATCAACAGCACAAAAAACTGTTGCTGTCTGGCTAACTTCATTCACTTTCTGTGTAAACAAAACAAGTTGCGCTTGAAGTTTTGTGGGAAGAGAGATCTTCTGCCTTTGAAAGTTCATTCTTTTTGTCGAATTTTATGTCTTTTTTTTTTACCAATCCCCTAAACAAGCCTGGCAGGTTTAGATGCTTGTCATTAAAATTAACTAACCATCAGCCTTAGAGCTGCTACAAGTTCTCATTTTCTCACTTTAAGGATAACGCTGCTTACAATTACTTAACATACTGTATGCTAAAGTGTTAACATGCGCATAGAGCTTTCTACCAGAAACATAAGATAATTCTACTGCCACTCCTCTCGTCACAATGAGCCAAACTTCCAAAAAGTCAGAGTAGAACCAAATCATGTAATAGCCTCAAAGTTTCACAATCAGTTTGGACTGTCAGGCATGGCTTTTTCTGCCAGACTGGCTAAATTATTGTTCCTATAGCCACTGTCAGACTGCTGGCTGGTGCACAACAATCACTTGCAAATGCGGGTGGATGCAGCTGACGTACAGTAGTGGCAAATGGTGGGTGCAGGACAGAGAGCCTATGCAGACACCCATATACAGGCTGTGACTCATTAGCCTATAAATAGGCTGCTGTGCTTACCTGCATGCTTATGACCCACCCATTGCATTAGCTTATCTATCTGATGTCCAGCAACATGCGGCACGCTGTTCACTATGGAGGTCCGTTGCCAAACTGAGATAATGTATAATTAAGCAGATCGCCTCACATCTGTAGTGCTATTCACAAGTGCTGCCATGACAACCATTCTCTCTCTCTCTCCCTTTTCTCCCCCCCCTCTTGACTCACAGCCTACAGCTTGTTTAGGGTATGCATTGTTTATGTTGGGAGGTTTTATTTTTGAGAGTAAATAGGTCTGGTTTGTATGTCTGTGACAGGCCGTAAGATGGTTAAGCTAAGTGGTTTTCGCATAGATTCAACCTTATGAATCACTGTGGAATGAACAGAGAGGTCATGGGCGTGACCCTCTGTCCTTTACTTTGCCTGGTTTCACCATTCCGGGTCAAAACACTGGCTTTCTGGGTCCAATGTGCTGGCAACTTTACACACAAAAGCACTCTAAACATGGAATACTATCACCATCCTGTTGCTTCAAGAAAAAGTTCCATACATGCCTTCACAGTTTGTCACTGTTTTTTGAGGCAGTGCCAAGCATTTTCATTGGTTACATCATCTAGGCGGTGGATTCATCAGTGGTTGTTTAAAGAAAATCTGAGTAATCAAGCATTAATTGCATAGGGAGAGCCGGAGTGGGCTCGATACACCATGCAAGGCAAATACAGATCAAGTAGACACGCCACGACATGAATTTGCAAACGCTGAACACTCATTGCAGGGTTGCAAATATTCATTTCAAGTTAGCAGCTGTTTCCATTCCAAGCAGCATGTTTCAGATTCAGATTGGAAAGGAATGTAATAGGAACTGGAAGTGAATGTTCAGAATTATGAAACATACACTTCTATACTTATGCGAATGTATAGCTGGTGTAAATGAGACAAAGTCACAGAATCGCAGCCGCTAACAGTAAGGATTGGGTTTGCTGCTGTACATCTACTTTTTCATAATTTGATCCTCAGTAATAAAGTAGGAGTTTGATTTAACAATATGGGTTTTTAATGGCAGCGTTGTCAGCTACACTGCTACATGGTTCATGCAGCACCCATGATATAACACAAAGATATTTGCTTACAAAATAGTGATGTTCTTGAGGAATAGAATAGATCAGAGTTTTTGAATTACTGACTGATGGATTTCAGGCTGCTCACAAATGAACCATCCCATAAAAAGGAACATTTTTGGGCCGTTTTATTGCAGATTACAAGGCCAAGTACCCATAAAAAAGAAATTTCCCAGGCTGAAAGGCTGGTGTTCCTCTGGCTTTGTTTACATAGTGACTGAATAGATTTCTTTTCACTATGAGACTATGCGACAGTTAAACATGGTTTTATTATGTATTTTGAGGCTTTAAAAGGTGTGTTTATGCTTGTGAACACTGCAGTGAAATACCATTGAATTTTAGGTTATGATAGATTTATAAAGTCCCAACAAGCTAATTTTCCATCTACCAGTGAAACGCTTCAAGAACGTAGTGAACAGACTCAATATTTAGATGGCCAAATGAATGTACTTATTGCATCTTTCAATATGCATAGGCTGAATGAATTTTGCAGCTGCAGCACTCTTAGCAGTCCAAAATCCATGAATAGTGTTTACATAGAGCAATGAGTGGCAAATGAAATGTCCCCTAAATTCTAATAAAATAGAGAAGTGGTATGATCAACATTAGACTACATTTATCTAAATACTTCTCATATAAGTGGGATATCCCATACTGCAAATGTAAATGACATGCATTCGATTTTGTTTTTTTTTTTGTTTTTTTTGCCAATTTTGCATATTTTGAAACATATTCTGAAGTACATGTGAAATGTATTTGCAGCAGACACAGTAGGGTTAACCACTTGTGAATTAACTTATGAACCCCCCCAGATGATTATCTTGGCAGGCTACCAATATTAATGGATATTGTCTCCAGCTCTGATTATCACAGCCGCATTACATCATAGCCTCCCTTACAAAAATGAATTGCAGTAATCCTGTAATAAATTGTAGACGGATAGCCTACTCTACAGATATCACAACCAAAAAAAAAAGTATTAGGAATAGGAATATTATTGTGATACCATAAAAAGCACCTGCAGATAGAAAAAAAAATACCATAAAGCACGATAAGGTCGCTATAAACTCCCTAGACACACTACAGGTGCCTATAGGATTATTATAGGAATATTTCTTTCGTGATGGCTGACTGTGCACTTGTGAATTCATTTTGCCCTCACCACTACCCAAATTGCCCATCGCAGACTCTGACGTAGCCCGAGTGCAAGTCCTTATAATATAGAGCACCGCCAGGGAAGGATCAACTCCAACTCATTGACAAACCAGTGCAACTCCCAAACTTGGCATCTGTCTGTTTTCTTCTGAATATGGCTCGTATTTCACTCATTTGTTCGCCTTTGCCCGCGTTATCCTACCGATGAATAGTTTTTATCACCTAAGGTTTTGGTGTTTTTTTTGTCGGAGACTATTTTACACGTACAATGTCAAAAACAAACTTGGTGAATGAATAGTGACACTGCACGCTGCCGGACCGTCTAGTAAAGAGGAGCTGTTTTTTTTGTTTTTTTTTTACACAATAAACAGACAGTGGATGTTTTACAGTGCAGCCAGATAGGGTCGAGTGTTTCTTCTCCTGCACACACCGCTGCTACCTGGCGAGAAGATTTGGATTAAGACTAAATGAACTGGGGGGTAAATAAGCTCCACGAGACCGTTTCGCGCGGTTAAAACAACAAAAACCCGACTTATTGTACGGTGTGGGATTTTTTTATACACCTCCGAAGGCTGAAAACGATGTCTGTCCGTGGATACTTGCTCGCTTTTTCCAAATGCACGGTGCTTCTCTCTCTGAGGATGTTGCTTCTTCTGCCCGCAGGGTTGCCAGTCCGCAGCCAAGGGGACTCTCAGTCCGACAACAAAGTGATGGACAATATCACCGTCCGACAAGGCGAGACGGTCTTTCTCAGGTGAGTCACCCATTTTTTTTCGTTTAGTGTTTTCTTCCTCATGCTACTGCTTATGAATGACGTTTCCAAAGTTGGGCGCTGCAGGCGAAAATTCGTAATTGAAGTGTTTAGCGTCGGGGAGAGAAAACAACATGACTGAAGTGTTGCCTGTTTTATCAGGTTCCCGCCGTTGAAGGAAAAAAAAAACAAGGGGGGGGGGGGGGGGATTTCAAAGGATTAGTCCCTGGAAAAACACTCAATTCAGAGACGATACTCTGCTAATCTTTACCAGCTGTTAATGAGAGACTTAGCGGTTTTTAATTGTTGTGTGACAGTGTAGAACTAAAGGTGTGGGGGAGAGAAAAAAGTGTGTTTCTTGAAGGAGAGAGGAGAAACAGTCCCCAAGTCGTTGCTGGAGACCGAGGAAGAGTGTTGCAAGGTGGAAAACCGTAAATGTCACGGGTGTAGAAATGGATTGACTGACAATTCTTCAGGATGGGAGATTGTCTGCGGTGCCCTTTAGCCTCCTCTGTGCCCTCGGCGGCTTACTGGACATGGAAGGATTTATGCTGCCTTCAAGTGCTGTCGGGAATGTCGGAATTACAACCGGTGCTGCACATGCTGCATGCACCCCCAGCAAAGAGGTTTATAAAAATGGAAAAAAAAAAGCTTAGGAAACAGTGGGGATTTTCTTTGATAACCGAGCTTGCGAGATAGGACGTTGAAGAGGTGGAGAGCATGGAAGCAGCGTGAAACATGGATGGTAAAGGACTGGAAGTGATGTGTTGTGCTGCGTTCAAGTCATGGAATGGGTTCAAAAGCATGCAGCCTCTTGGAAGCTCGTTTGAAGCTGTGAAGACGCCACGATTGAAGTTTTCTGAAGACTTTGCTTGCTCATGATAATTACTCTCAGCATTTTCAGTCTTAACACACGTGCACTTAGTCAGTGGCACATTTGAAGTCATGTTTTACAGCGATCCAAACATTGCAATGTCATCTGCAAATGAAAAACTCAGCAAGTAGTAGCCTACTTGTGTCCTGCCACAGCATGCAACAGCAGCACAGAGTTGTGATCACAAAATGACTTGTGATGTGATGGAAATCATTAATTTTGTTGGTTTTATTTTAAATGAATATATCATTCCCTACAGTTGACTGCATGTGTTTCCTTGTTAGTGATGTCAGAATTCAGAAAGTTGAACAAATCTGTGTCCATGGCTAAAACCCTGATTTGAAGTAGTATTTATAGTACATCCCTAAAGCTGATGTGCATGGTATTTTCATGTAGGAAGCTTTTAGCTACTGTCTATCTCATAATGCATCATTGCAGCATCATACATCAACATTTGGACAACATATTAATTAATGCATCATTTGCATGCCTGATGCACATTTTCTCCTCTTCATTCTGCTGCAGCAGCACAAAGCAACTCTATGTCACTTGATCTCTACATTAAAACAAATGCCACCAAAAAAATACTTGTTACACTGTCCGTTTTGACATTTTTTCTGGCCAAAAGCGCTTGAATGCGCGTCAAGTCTTATTTACAACCTCCCATTTTGGAAGTAGGGACGCTTGAGGAGCACTTAAAGGCAGCATAAGCTCATAACGTTGATTCATTTGAGTTCATAAAGTCCCAGGAAGTCTTTATCCCCGCTTTTTCTACCCTACACCAGTTCGCAAATGGGTGTCCAGGGGTCTCCAGCAAAATGAGGATGAGTTCAGTTTCACTGCTACTTCATTCCCTGGAAGCTAGACCAATGAAGGAATGTATAAGGGTGACTGTTGTGATCAGAGGTTTCACTCTTCCCGCTGTGTTTTCCCCAACTAGAGTAGAGACAAAACTACTGAGATTGGTGTATCTGGGGGTTTGTTGCGTATCAGTCTGGGGGCTCCTTGATATGAAAAGGTTTGGAAACCCCTATACCATTCTTGCAGCAATAATTATTATTGCTGCAAGCATAAACTGCTTTTGGATTAATTTCTGTGTGATTTGTATTCACCTATTTGAAATGAACAGTTACATTAACAGTTTTTGAATATCCAATTTCAGTCTGTTTGAAAATTAGTTTCAAAGTGAATCCATTTCAGATTCTACACATTAACCTGGAACTTTTTAACTTTCAAGAAGTTGAGTGCCTAGTATTTCAGTTTCTAGGTCTAAAAAAAAAACATAGCCTTAGGAGCATGCAGGCACCTGGGAAAAGCAGAGGATCAATGATTCCCAAACAGTTCCAGTCAAGTGCCTCCTAAGACCTTCAGCCTCCCACCATGAGCCCCTTCAGCACCACGGACAGTGTACTCAAATCCCTTTGACTTTGTCTGGCCCATTTTTAAATACAGGTTGCAAATGGTATCAGTGAGAGAGTAAGTTATTAACAATTTCTTCCTTTGGCTGTGGCTACCCTATTACAGGTTATTATTTCTTTCTGGACAATTACAAATACCTAAGCTGCTCTGCAAAATAGGGTTTATAGATGGAAAACATTGTTTTGCAACTGTTATTCCTTCCTAAAATAGGCATGCAGGGCCATTATTAGTCCAGTGTTCATCCCTGCACAGGCCAATGGGAAGAATGAACTTGGCACAATGTACATACATTCTCCAGGTTGGGTTGTATTGGTGTGTTTCGGTCTCAAATTGATTTTCACACACAGTCCATGGCTGTACTTTGCTTTCATCTTGGAGCCGAGAGCCCACTCACACCCAGGTACATGGGTTGAAAAGGCATTTGAATCTTTATGGCATGCTGTTATGAGGTAGGATGCTGAGTATGTAACGCTGTCCAGCCATCTAGTGGGTTCTGCCCAAAGTCAATTTTCTGTGGCCCACTATTTGCTATTTCAATGAGGCTGTCTTATTTTCGAATTGTCAAGTGAGATGGAAGGGAGCCAGACAAGGGATAACAACTCCAGTTGTTCACTAGGCAGGCAATCACAATGTCTGAGCTGTGTAATTTTTTTTAATCTTTTTTTTTATTATTTCAGGGGTGTGTGTGATTTTCATGTCAATCATGGTAAGAATGGATGTGTGGCTGATTCTCACTGTAGGTTACATTAGATTCATTCTGGCAATGAGCTTCAGCATACGTTAATAGTTCTGAAATTTAAAAAGATGGTAAAAATGGATTATCATCAAAGATTTGTTTTTCTGTTGTTTTTTTTTTGGGTGCCCCCGATATCATTCCATGTACCCCAGAGATATGCTCCAGACAGTTTTGGAAATAGGGCAGTGGACTCTAGATGTAATCAAGCCGCCTGCCAGCCAGTCAGGACTGGGTAATCATCCAGTTCCCACCCAGCACAGTTGCTAACTTTGTTTGCATGAATAGTGAGGATGCTTGCCCTAATAAGCTTTACTCCACTATTCAGTGCAGACTCTTATTGCTATGTTATTTATCAGACAGCTAACCAGGACAGAACTAGGCTAATAAATAGTCAATTGAGCACACTGGGTCAAAACTACCATATGACCCTTAAGTCCAGTCAAGTCAACTTTATTTATATAGCGCTTTGAAACACAAAACTGAGAAAGAAGAGACAGAGCGTGGAAATTCATCAGCAAAATTAAGGCGTATGGGAAATAAGAGCAAGGTTAAAAGCACAAAGTAAGAGCAATAGAGCATCAGTGATGTAGGGCTGCCAACATCAATCAGCTAGCTGGAGCAAATTTGTATTATATTTACAGTCTCTTAGATAGCCCCTTTGAAATTTTGATGTATTATGTACTTCTTCCACAGACAATGTTATAGGGAGTGGGAGTTAACACTCCTGCTGTAGTCTGTGCTAACAAGCTCCCCGTTGCCCTTTTTGACAACTGTCAAAGCTGAGGGTGGTATCACATTTTAAATTGAGGAAAGTCAGCCATGCCATTTTTTAAGTCTTATTGATGGAATGCAAATACATACAGATTCTGGTCTGTCCCTGGGTGCATTTTTGGCGATGATGTATAGACCCCCTAGTTCATCAGCTGCTACAGTATAATCTCCTGTGGAGAATACAGTAATATTAGCACTAATGCCTTATAGCATATTACACACATACAAAGAACCACGGCATACATCACTGTATCACATACATCACTGTACTCCCATTGTGTGATAATTTGGAGTTTGGTGAAAAATTGCACATAAGGTGTGAAGATTCATGGGAAAAGTTACATTTTACTAAAACGATGCAAAAACTTTTACTTCCTTTAATTAATTAGATACTGCAAAATAACAATTGGAGAATTTTTTTTTTTACCAAACTTGTGATTGCACCCAGGTATAGAGGATGGAAGTGCCACATTCTGACTGGCTGACCTGAACTTGCCTGTTGCCTCTTGTAGACCATGACACCATGGCAAAAGTGAATTCTCCATTCTTCTATTGTCATAGTGAAGCGACTACTGTAAATATTTTTTTTTTAAGAAAACCTGTATTACAGCAATAAAGCTTTCCTTGCCTTATAACCAGGGACTGAAATTAACACCACCACTCGCCAGATGTGGGTAAATGGTGGGCACAGGTGAGATAGACATTTTTTTGAAACAAAACACACTGTGCTTCTATGTAGACATGATTACGAATTTGACTGTCGCACTGCATGCCTGACAGCCAATACGCAATTATGTCACTTGATTGCCACTCAAGACATGGCCGTTAGAAATCCTGCACTAGATGTCAGTCAACAATCAAATTTCCAATCATAGTCTGCATGGAGGCGCTATCAGCAAACCTTACCGCCCCCTATTCTCTCTTTGTACTCGCCACTTGACACAGTCCGCTGCCTCACTCAGTACAGTCTGGTGTAGTGTGGCACTTGTGCTGTAAACTCACGTTATTTAGAAAACAAGTAGCAGTCTTCTACAAGTGGTGACACTTGCCTGGGGTAAACAAAACACAGGAGAAGAGAGCAAACAAGTTTGGCCCTTGATGAAATTCAATACTGCTGACTGAAGAAATGAGCAAAAGTTTTCTGACCATCCACATCTCAAATGTGAGCTTGCAACTAAGTAAATAACGGGGACATCATTTTTGTTCAAACCAAATGGGAAAAATGTGAGTAATGAATAATAAATAAGATTTTATAATCATTTTAAGGAGTGTGGGTCTGATTTGAATGTTTTCTGCATGGTTTTCTGCCTCAATTATTTTGGTGCAAAGAAATGGCTGGTAGGCCTGCCACAGTGGCTTGGCAGAGAAAAAAATAATAATTTCAGACCTTGCTTTGTAACACTTCAAAACCCTAATCTCAGAAAACCAGAAAAAAACAGGAGCTGTTAACAAAAACCTGTCTGGAAATACAGCGACCCTTCTCATACTCTTAGCGCCTTTCAGTTTTCTTACATTATAACAGATATAATAGAGTTATGAATAGGGTATTTGTTGTTGATATAGCCTCGTACAATAAAGTCTTTCAAAGCATAACAGCAAAGGGACATATGAAAAGGCCGTTTTCGATGTGGCTTGAGTTGACCTCAGTGCAGTCGCTTGATTGGAAGGCTGCACTTCCCTTTGTCTTTGTCTCTTCCATTCTGGGTTCAGCAGCTCCTGGCTGAAAAGATTTCCTGTTTCCCCTTATGCTTCACAGACTGCTAAATCCCCCCATGAAATGTAAGGGCTGCAGTTATATGTATGGCTTTTGTGTATAATGATAGCTGTCTTTTCAAGGGAGATGGACTTGCGTTCACGGCAGTCCTAATACAGAGTTATTACCTTTTGTGGAGCAGAAGGTCAAGCTGCACTCTTTTCTCAAACTCTGCTAGCATATATTTTCTGCAGCAGCACTTAGGCCCTTTCCTCAGAATGTCACTTACTACGTATCAACTGTGCTTTGCATAAAAAAAAATCCACTATTGATGGATTGAATAAAAACCACATTAATTTCTCAAGGCTCAGCTCCCTGAAATTGACTTAAAAGGAGACAAGCAACCGCCTGAGACTGCGATTAATGGCCACAGTGAATGTCAACACGGTGGCCGAGGTGGACCAACAACCTCCTGAGACGCTTATCTACCTGCACAGACCACGCTGCCCCCCCGAAGCCACGTGATTCCTTCTGTCTCATGTTCACATTTCTTCCTTCCTCCCCTAGTCGCCGGATGAAAGCGCTCTTGATTCAGGTTAAATGCATTAGGAAACGAGGCTACATTCCAAGCCTTTAATTGCCTCGGAGTTTAGTCTGCGTGTAAATATGTTTACTCGACACATGTATTAATTTTTCTTCTTCCACGCGCCCTTCAGCTTGTTTGGCGCATTGAAGTTGTGATGGAACTACCGGTGCACAACGCTTCGCTGTCAGCCATGAAGGTCTCTCTCTCCAATCCGTGTTAGCAGTAAAAGCAGTTAGAGCTCCCGTTTTAAAGGGATATTCATTTTCTTCCTCATATGCCTTGGGCCAAGATTGGAAAGCTGATAATTTGATTTCACAGAGGGATGCTAACGATTCTCTTTGTAATTCCATTTTCTTTCACCTTGCGTCGTGTAGCCCAGTTGCCATCCATCAGTCCCACCTTCTCACATGTTGTCTTCAATGCTAGTGTTGTAGAAAGGGTTTTCATTGTCAAAATAAAAGGCCCTGATAGCGAGGATGGTAGTGAAGTAAGATGGCCATACAGTTTCATCAGTTAACAAGATTTTATTGAGTCAATTATGCTAATAGAGAGTTGTAATATTACTGAAAGCATTTTTTTATCATTTAATTAAGCGCTGGTAGATGGAAGAGTTTTTTTTTCTCTTTTTTGTCTGTATAAGTAGCAAAGAGTGAGTGAAGTTGGTCTGCGTTGTCCTTTAGGAGGAGCAGATAAATGAGCAGCAATATGCACAATCCATAAATCCCTTTGTCTTTTCCCTTTGTTATTGTCTCTGCTTCAGTGGAAGGGGATGAGTGCAAACAATGTGATTCTTTTGACCAGTCATTTGTAACATGTAAATTTCACCATAACTGGGGTATGTGGTTCAGTCCTGGAATCAACATGCACAGGTATTGTACTATATTAATATTTATTGTTTGTGATAAAAACAAAAAAAAAACAAAAAAACAACCTAACACTACTCATCTCTAACAACCACCATTATAAAATAATTATTAATGAATAATAACGGTTATTAAATCATTTTGTTTTTTCCCTTTAAAGATCCTCATATAACTTACATCATTTTGATACTACTTACTATGATGTACATTATGAATTTCATATAAAGATTTATATCAGCCTAAAAAGGTGGATGAATTGGGCGGCTTTAACCTCCACTGCATCCCTGAGTATGAATCAACCTGAACAAAGAGAGAAGGAGAAAGAGAGAGATGGAGAGAGTGAGGGAGAATGGTAAGATAGGTCTACACTGTGATAGGCAAGCAAGCCATCTAGCTGTTTTCTTTCATTTAAGTGCCAAACCAGACTTGTTGCATAATCCAGCGCCCCATCCATTTGTTTATGCTCCAGGATCTTTACTTACTTACTTACTACTGAGTGATGTTCCACTAAACTGAGTCTCGGGGCTCTGTATCAGAGTCGATCGCATAGTGTGCCAACTGATTTTCGGTCATATTGTGGTGCGCGGCACAACTTCGGCGCAGTTGGAAACGGGATGGGAGTAGGAGGAATACATTGCCAGTAGGTGTGGTAGGGGCTGGCATCCGTCATGACCAATCAAATCACCTCTTTTCCTTCCCTTTGAACAGTCCGGAGCGGATCTGCCACAACAGCTTCTCCCAAGAGCAAAATCGCCACCAGCGAATATATGGCACCTTCAATTAAAGTTCCCTCTTGTAAAAGAGATCTTGTATGTCAATGAGGCTTTCCTGGTAAAATAATGGTTAAATGAATGAAATTAGTTTGAGCAGATAACACATTTGATTACCGTGTTGCTCTGGTCCGAGGAGAACTGCTGGCCAATGTAGGAAATGGTTCAATTATATTAGACGAAGAGCGAAACAAAGCAGTTTGTCTACGGTGGGGGGGTGGGGGGGGCATCTACCAACCAGTTCTGACAGCTATAGAGGATGCGGCCGCCTCCGCAATCCACACCCTGCGCGCATTACGCAGAACACGACTCTGCCTTGTACCATCTGCTTTTGAACCTGGGCGGAGCAGGCGGGTGGTGCAAGCGCACATTCTGGTAATCCTTGATACCAAAATTGCACTGCGCTGCTAGATAGCTACTGGCACACCTCCTACTGCTCCTCTCCTCCCACTTAGGCGCAGTCAAGTTCACAACGAATCACCAAAATACCAAACGGGTGCAGGCAAGAACAGAACCTGTGTACGCCTGAACAAAATGACACTACGCGGGCTCAAAGCCCCGCCATCTGCCACCACAGAAATAGAGCTCTCAAGCTGCAGTCCAAAAGGACACATTACTATTTCAAATGTCTAGATTATCAACTAGAAATCTCAGTTTTAAAAATAACTATTCTGTTGACTGTTTTTGAGGAACAAATAGTTTAGTGCTATGGAGGTCATTTGTACCTCCACGCTCTTTTCTCTAAATCATTAGACAATTTTATGTATTTTTAAATATAGACACAATTTATGCTAACAATTTTTTACTAGAGCATAATTTCTTGGTTTGAGCAATTTAGTTTGCTGGGCAAGTAAAAAAAAACTCTTTGACACACTTGCTTGGAATTGTAAGATTCTGTCTGGGTGCAGTGCAGTTCTAAGATATTGAGCATCAAAGATTTGACATCCCATCCCCTATCTTTTCGAATATTTTACTGCAAAAGGTTTTGAAAATATAACACCACACAAGCATAAAGTAACATTCAAATATCATTAGTGTGTGGATAACTCAATTTTAATAAAAAAAAAAAATAAAGTCAGAGGGAACCTTAATAAATCAGAGCTTACGACTTGTCCAAAGGCTAAAGGGCAGCGGGCTCAAACAGTGAATGTCAGCCCCCGCAATCATACATTTCATTAACAAATCTTAATCGAAAAAAGAGGAGGAAGCAGTCGCCTGGTATTGGATTTCACGACATTAACTCAAGCATATGCTCTGGGAAGCAGCTTGGCCTACATTTACAGGCTCGCTGTATTGTTGATGAGAATAATCTCATATCTCCAGTGGATTACGAAGTGGGGACTTGCTGAACTGCGGAACAGCGGTAGTTCACCGTTGGTAATTTCTGGAAGATAACCCCCTCCCCTCCCCCCCCCTCACACACACACTCAGATATACACACACACGTCTTGCTTTGAAGTGATTTAATTCCGTCTTCAATGCTGTTCAGGAAATTACAAAGCCACTGTAATGAAGTGTGGCTGATTGGACAAGTACCGATGCGTGATCGTTCATTTTTTCGGCTATCCAGGAATTTAGAATCGAGTCCTGGGCAGGTTTGATGGCACACACTGATTTTTATAGCTTTAGCCCACAGCAATTTGTAACTATCTGGTACCAGTTCTGCAAAATTGATCATCTTTTGATTGGGCTGGTGCCAAGGCAGGCAAAGTTGAAGCTGAATCTTGTAGTTATTTGAAGCAGCTCAAGCTCAGATAAAATGCCGTGTGTACCAGTGTTGGCTGGAACAATCCCTCGCACCATCAGTCATCTTTAAGCAATTTCAGCCAGTCTGAAACAGAGCTTGCCCCTATGTACAAGAGGTTTTGGTGCCCGCCTGCGCCACCAGCACAGACTTCAAATGGGCCTCAGGTTGGCGCATGATCACAGTAAACAATGTCAGAGTTTGACTGACCTATGAACAGCGTGAGTGGAGCTGTGCTGTAGCGGCTGGTGGACTTAAGCAGGGCTCCAGTCCTGTCTGGGTATTAGAGAAAGAGCTGGGTGGGAGAGAGGAGGAGTGCTCAGGATTAAGTACTTAAAAGATTCTCAGCTCCCCCTCCCCTATAGCGCCAAGACATCAATACTGCAAGGCGTACGAGGCATCGTGCGCACGCGCATGCACACACACACACACACACACACTCAAGCACACGGTGTTTACCAACACAAGGATTAGTTATGGATATGCCTCACCATTGCTTAGGTAGACTCGGCACAGTGCAATATACAGGGTTCCCACAAAGGTCTGGAAGGTCTGGAAAGGTATGGATTTTGAAAATTCCCATGTCTTCAACAGTATGGAAAACCACAATAAAATATTTAACAGGTGTGAAATAAAGTCAGGAAACTCACCACCACAATGCAGACAGAGTATATTATTAAGGATGGGTAATATTATCCGCCTACATAGTCAGGCATATAAAACACGAGTAATAATTCTGCATTGTCTAAAAAAATGAAGGTTTTGCAAAAAAAGCTCTTACTATTCAAACACATGGGTGCATGTTGTGCCTTAATTATTTATAAAGGCAACGTCTATACATATATATGGATATATACTGTATACACACTGAATGTACAAAATATTATAGGGACACACTTACTCTTTTCATGAAGTACACTGATGAGGTGAATCCAAGTAAAAGCCATTATCCATTAGTATTTTCCCTTATTAAATCTATATTGTAGATAAAGAGAAGCAGAGAGAGAGAAGCATTTTTTAGCTCTGAGACGATGTTGTGGATTGTGCAACTCAATATGAGCAAGATGTCCCTCATATTTTGTACATTCAGTGTATATTAGAGGCTAGATGCACTGTAGAGCTATTGACAGATATGTTGACTCCTCAGACAAGCAAACACACACTCAGGAGCACATCGAGTGTTTGCCAGTGCACAATTGATTTCAGCAATACCCAGTACATTTCTCTCTTGATATAAAACGAAATAGGGAGTTGATACAAGCACACCGCAGTGAATATACACACACTCACACACACACTGTATACTGCACTCGTAGTCTCCCAAAGAAAGTATTGACCTCTTTGACTTTCACGCATGGTTAGAGCTTGCATAAGCCAGTATTTGGATGGTAAAAGCAATGCAAGTTCAGAAAATTAAAGGTCTGGTAGACACACTGAAAAAAAAATATGTTAAGCTTCCAATTGCATAGACAGCAGTATCAAGGCTAAACATATGCTGTTGCTACAGGGACTGGGCATCTCCCTCCCATAAGCGATAGGTGAGAACAAATGAATGATCGAATGAGCGCATCCGATCGATGAGAAGACTTTTACTTTTGTGTTCCCTCTCAAGACGGCTGGCATTTAGGGGGGGAAAACAAACAGCTTTATTTATTTTTCAGCTATAATTGTGCCCAACAAACTTTTCCCCTGGCTAAAATAACTTTTTTTTATTTTTTTTTACTGACTAGACACTTCAAAGTGGAGAGATGGGGAGAGTTGAGCGAGAACAGGCAGGGCTCCGGGCAAAAGCACCAACACACCCTTCATGGCTGATCAGAAACTGTCTGTGTCTGTGCGCGTGTGTGTTTGCGTGTGTGTGGTGGTTGGATCTCTTTGCTTATGAGGACCGTGTGTCCTCACAAGCAAAGAGAAATGAGGAAAATCCATTTTGCAGGTCCTCACTTCTACAAGGAGCTAGTTTAAAGTTAGGACTTGGGTTTGGGATTAACATTAGGATTTAGGTTAAGGTTAGTTTAGGGTTAGGATTTGAGTTTAGGATTAAGATTAGAAGGATAGTCTGTTATTTAATAATACAAAAAAACATATTCATATATAGATATGCCTGGCAAATGAAAATTATACCACATACTTTGGCAAAAATATAATAAATCAATAGGCATCTGACCTTTTCTTTGCCTTGTAGTTAGGGATTTTGAACAATATGTTATCTGCAGAATGATTCAGTTGGATTTTGCTCAATCATTAATCATCACATTTTCTTTGCTACATCTGAAAGCATAGAGTGTGTCTTCAGTATTCTTCAGTAGTCTTCAGAGTTCCTCCTGTTTAATTTTATTACAGAAGTCAATGGCGAAATTGGATGAGATGAACTGCACTCTCCGGAGAGGGTTGTGGGGGGGATGGGCAGAGTGGATAAGAGTGTGTGTGTGTGTGTGTGTGTGTGGGTCAAGGTCATCAACAGGTACCACATACAAGTGTTATATACCGTCATAAAATAGCGAGATTTATTTGACAGGCAATTTAACTATGAGTGCATAAATATGTAATAAACTGAAAGTGTACTGAATCATGCCTATTCAGATGATGAAAGAAAAGATTACGGAGGTTATGCCCTTATGAAAGCCACTCTAAATCTTAGAAATGTTTTCAACCATGTGACTTTTTGCACATTTTGCTTTAAAATGTCAAATCTACACCAAAACTCTGTTCTGCCTATAACTAGAAAAGGTATTCATGGTATTTATCTGAAGCTGAAACAGCTAGTCTCTAAAACTATTCAGCCCCTTGTTTCTTTTTGAAACAATTTCCAGAACGGTCAAAACTTTGAGATTTTATATATTTTATTCAAAATCCACCCTTATGCAGTTCAGTGTTTTTCAACAATATTTTCCTCTAAAAATTATTCTAATTCTTCCTTTCTTGCTACCAAATCTGAATCTGGTGTCTTCCGTAAGTATCAACTCGATTTTAGTGAGTTGGGTGGACTTCAGAACAGTCTAGTTCCTTAGGTTTCAAGCCAACCTCTCATGTCATGGCAAGGGCTTTGATTCCCACTGCAGCCATTCCTGTTAAAAATGTGTGCACTCATGGTCCTGCAAGGCACTTTGGATAAAAGCCTCCACCAAACACCATATCATACCCGTCCTCTCTCTTCATTTACTGCCATAGTAAAACTAGTAAAATTGTACCTTGTGTGTATTTTGTATATAATGTGCAAAAGCAGGTTTTACAGGATTAAAGGATTAAATGTAGGCCGTTATTATAGGATTAGATGATAGGATACTGAATCTAACAGACGCTTGAATCTTGTCTCAAACATTTGCCTGACACCCTAAAAAATGTTTTATTTTGCATTCAATTTCTTGTCAAATCTATTGTTTTGAGGAATCCCAAACTTTTCCCAGATGCAACTCTGGTGTGCGCACATACCATTTATGCACGAAGGCCCCTGGTGCCTTATTATTATTATATTTAGGACAGTTCCTTAGTCCATGATTTGTTTCCTACCTGCGAGTCAGTTTGCAACCAGAATACCCTCTCTCATTTTTTCTCCTGGGCATCCATGCTCCATTAACCAAATAGAGAAGCAGTGTTAGGTGTCTTCCAGAGGATGAAGTGAAATCATGTGGTATTCGAAGCCGATTATCTTCACCTGAGCAGCAGTTCACCTCACTTACCTAAAGCGCTCAGATATTTGATGCTATAGTGGGCGCGGAGATCTACTGGAGATTAGGGAATTCTTCATTGTTAATGCACCAGGGAGGTTTAAAGAGTAGGCAAGGAATGTTCTTGCTCACCACTACTTTTGTTCAAAGACTCTTGCCTCATGTCGGAGAGCCTCTATATTAGTGTAACACAATGTACCGCTGCTGGTGAAGAGCCTCAGCAGTTTCCTCTGAGGAGAGGCTCAGCGGGAGAGATTCAGCCCAGGTGTTTCTCATCCCACTTTCTGTCTTCAACTCCAGTAAAAAGTGACACAATCACAAACATTGTAGAGTCTTATTTATTTGCATTTTTAGCAATACTAGCTCTCAATAACTCAAGAACAATACATGATTGAAACTTCATGCTTACACCACAGGTTCCCCACTGCATAAATTAGCATATTAATGAGGGAAAATGGCAGGGCATTAGGCAGCTCAAGTGCCTCTTGTTATTGGTTTGGAATTGAAACCATGAAAGCTTGGCTTGCACTGGTACTGAAGACACTACTTTATATAAGACTATGTAAAATTTATGAGGCACCATAAAAGCACCACAGCACCGTTCTGGCGCTTTCAGCAACTGGTAGTAGTGGAACTATTACCAACACTTGGCTATTTATGCCAAACATTTTCTTTTATATTTATATGCTTTTGATTTGATAGCACTGTATAAAGGCTACTCTGACTGAGCATTGGGCATTACACACAAGAAACAGGCATGAAATTCACTGTGCAGGCTAAAACATTTTATTAGAAGCACGATGGCATGCTGTTTTTCATATTTATAATTGATATATTAATAATTGATATTGTCAGCAGGGTAGATCAGGGACCAGCCCAATGTCTCTGCCAGTGCTTTCTCCCATAATGCATTGTGATTCACCACTTTTGCATGCTGGGTTGATTGCAAGGTGTGTCCTCTCTGGCCCAGTCCACAGTTTGACAACCTGTCAATGTCAATGGAGGGGAAGCATGTCTCTGATGGCTGTACCTGTCCGTCAGTGTGTGTGTGTGTGTGTGTGTGTGTGTGAGAGAGAGAGAGAAAGACAGAGAGAGAGAGAGAAAAGGGAACTTTGAATCGCTGTTGTTCTTCAATTTTTTTGTTGTGTGCTACTTGAATGCCATTTATGAATGGCATTATAATCTGTTCTGGTTTTGGAAGCCAGGAATTGTAGCCTAATTATTCAGTAAATGCAAATGTAGCAAACAAAATAAATACTGAACACAGAGATGAACACATTTCTCATTACACAAAGTAAAGTCAGATTTACACTGAGTAGCCAGCTTATTAGGTGCATTCCAAGGTAAACTCATGTTGGGACAGACTCTGTTTGACCCTTGCTGAAGCTGGTGATTGTGTGTGATTGTATGATTCTTGCCATTAGCCTTCCACCTCTTATCAACAACCTATTCTCACTCACAGGACTGACGGTGACTGGATGTTTGTTGTCTTTTGCACCATTATCGATAAACCCCACTGACTAGGTCTAGTTAGGCAAAACTCAAAAGCCACCACGTTGTATTCCACATAAACTGGGGATGGCCACATCCATTTTGGAGGCTAAAGAACAACATACTGAGTGAGACAAGGCACAATTCTCGGTTTTCCCTCATGCCAATTTAGGATTTGTGATGATGTAGAGCTGGGGTGAGCAACCTGGGGTTTACAATGTAGCAGTTGATTGGAGTGTACCTGCCAGTTAACCGTGGAATTATTTTTTAAATTGATTTGTATCCAGACCAATCCCTGCCCTATTTTGCTCAGTGGGGACCCAAAGGTGGTCTCCATTGTGGCACACTGGTTATGAGTCACGGGGATGAGGGCAAAAAAAAGTGTTAAAGGTTGTAAGTAATGTCCACATCCAATTTATGAACAAATTACACAGGTAGTCGTGCATTACTTTCACTAACAATTTAGCAGCCGTGAGCTAATTAGGGCAACTAGGGTTCCAGAGCATTGATTACCACACACTGACCAATGATGCTAATTAGCTTGTTAGTATAGGCGTAATAATTTCTGCCAGTGTCCAATAAACTATAGGAACAGCAAACACATGCGAGTCGAATAATTATAATTTGAGAAAATAATTTCATCTACTGCAGCTCAGGAGGCAATATAGCCAAAATATTATATACACACAATATAAATAGAAAATAATAATAAAAAAAAAAACTATGTAGAGGACAAGGTCACAAGGACAAGTTTTACAAATAATGATGTTTTGTATTCAATAAACTGTCAAAGTGCTACTCAACAAGCAGATCATCACAACTTATGTCTTATCTAGCAATTTCCTTCAATTCAACCCCTTTAGGGAAACGTAGTGAAAAGCACTGGAAATTGCCTTGCAGTTTTTCAGAACAATCTGTCATTTGTTTGTCTGTCACAACAGTCACAGAATCATTTTTGAAAGGTGGAACTACCTTGAACTTGGAATTTATAAGGTTCCATCTATGCTCAAATTTAAGAAAATAGGCCCCTTTTCACATCGTCATGGTAACAGCTTCCGTATTGAGAAACAGGTGCATTACAACTTCCTATTGCCAGCTCTGGCCTTCAGTAAATCACTCCATAACCTGCCCAAAATGAACATTGGTTAAGTACAAAGACTATTTTTGTCTTTGTACTTCAATTTTATAAAAATTAAATTAAATGTGTTGTAATGCACTGGTTTTTCAATATGGAAGCTGTTACCATGACACTATGAAAAGGGCCTATTAGCGTAAAAATGTTGAATATCCTACATGGCAAAACTAATCCACCAACCAACCAGTCATTTTCATTTTCATTTTTATCACCCACTTACCTTTCAAAGATCTAAATACAGACAGATATGTGTGATATATATGTGTCCAGACATGTTTGCAAACTATATAATATGAATCACTTTTTGACCAAAATGCAACCTTATAGTCTCAAGTTCATGAAAGACAGTAAAGTTTGTGAACAGCGAGGGTCCTTCAGAATAATGTGACCATCCCCACCACAATTGGTTAAGCATATCTTTATTGACACACTGTGCAAATGAGGCCCTCGCATCTAAGTACCGCATGAGTCTTTTTGTTGAGTCAAGCATCTTTCAAGTCCCACAGAAAGTGGCAGTAAAAAGGAGTTGACAAGCGAAAAATCAATCTAGGAATTTCCACATCACAGGGGCTCTTGAGACAGCAACTAAACACGTTGAGCGTCTGATGAAGATGATGAGGACCCAGGTGCCCCAGCAGAGTTCTTCTAATCAGCAGGGCCTTCACACGCAAAGCCTCCTCTCCTATTCCTTGTTACCTTGTGATAAAAGGTAGCCTTTGTTCACTAATCATTGAGAGGAGAGCGAACCATGTCACTTCTGCAAACTCTGCACTCTTTTCTCATTTGCCGCTTTAACTGTTCATTATATGAGTTTATGCCTGCCTACATACACCTACTTGGGAAATTCATCAAAAAAACGAAACACCGTGCTGACCTTGTAGTTTTACAAATAAGTGCGTTTGAGATGTAATGGGAGGGAAATTCATGGAACTCAGATAACGCCAGACCTCTTCAAAGAAATCTGAGCAGTAATGTAACATTCCTTTAATAGTGGAGTTTTTGTCATCAATTGAAAAGCACAGAACATTCCAAAAAAAACAAACTATAACAGCCAATTTGTGCTGCAATGACATGGAACTCAGGGAATTAATCCTAAACACTGTGAAAACTAACGCCAACATTAGATTGTAGAAAGACTGCATGCTTTCCTCCTCAGTAGTATGACTGGTATTCCAGCCTCTTCTCGATTTTAGTAGGTTTTACCCTGGCTGATAACAGAGATAGCAGCTATGTGACTGAAACATATTTCCATGTGAGAAAGGAGAATGACATGTGACAAAGGCCCTGAGCCAGATTTGAACCCCGGACATCACATTTACGCACCTTAGACCACTG
Source organism: Centroberyx affinis (assembly GCF_046629955.1). Lineage (NCBI taxonomy): Eukaryota > Metazoa > Chordata > Actinopteri > Beryciformes > Berycidae > Centroberyx > Centroberyx affinis. The sequence goes on from NW_027279531.1 coordinate 266,287, forward strand.
ACCCACCAGGATGCTTAGAAGTCAAACCTCAGGTATTGTGATAATCCTTGAATACCCAAAGTTTCCATGAGGCATTCTATGACTTGTTTTATGTATTTAGTACATTGAATCAGACTTTTTAGGAATTTAAAACAAAGCGTTACACCCATATACCTAACAAAGAACAAGGCAAAAATTGATCGAGAGGGATCAGTTTCACCCTAGGTAAAGAAGAGTTCAGATTGACTATGGGTGAAATGCGCGTTTATGTTTTTCGAGCCCCGTTCAGAGACATGGATAAAACCTTTAGCTGCTCTATTGAGTAGAGAAGAAAAAATGTGAAGCGAAGTGTGCAGTCCAGCCACCTGTCACAGGCTACAGGGGACATGTCAGGTGAGCGTCTTTGTATTCGGTTGAGGTAGGCCGGGCGTTCGCCTCTATCTTTGTTTGCTCTGAAACTGCGCCTCCGTCAGCCGCCCCTCTGCATGTCTCCTGATCTAAATATTATCTGAGCAAGGGCCTATGTTAGTTGGTATAATTTTGGATCCACCAGAGGGTTAGCTCTCACCTCTTGTTCTCCTTGTTTCACCTGCATTTAAATATGCATGAGGCATCTGTCTTTGCTGGGAATCGTTTTTTTTCCTCCCTCTTCTTCACCAAGGTAGAGTGTGCTGGTCTTAGTATTGCAACCATTTATCAACTGGAAAATGTAACTCAGGCAGGCAAGCCTTACATTTAAATGTAGAACCCAGTTGGAAATTGTTTATCGTCGATGAGACTATGGTTGGTGGGCAACTGACTCAAGCATGTCGGCATTCCCGCGAGGGCCTTACCTCATCTCATCTTGAAGGTTAAGGGCCAGCTTCATGCCAATTGTCTGTTCTTCAACGGGATGCGCTCTTTTGACGTTTTCCATTATTTTTCACACACTGGAGCCTTGCTCAATAACAGGAAACAGATAAGATTGTCATATTGGTCATTTGTGATGGTCATAAATACATGTGTGCTCAATTGGAAAACTGTTTTCACTCAAAACCCCACAGCTATCAGAGCCTGATGTGTCTTTTTCTTTGCGTCTTTGGGTCTTGATAATGATGTCCCAATAACCATGTATAACTCTGACACTTCCTATACTTATACATTGGATTTCCTATTCCAATGCACATTTATTTGTTTGCAATATTAACCTGACTTTTAAATTACTGACCGTTGAACACATATGGATGGATGGTATTTATTTTTGGTAGTCTGGTTATTCAAAAATACATTATTAACCTTCCTTTTGGAGATCTAATATGTACTGCTCAAGGTTGTGATAGTAAAGTAAAAGTTAGATCAAAAGTATGTTAAAAAATTTGTCATAAACTAAAATAAAAATAAAAAGGACACTTTGAGAAAAATCACCTATGTTCTTGAAAAAGCCTTGACATGAAGATGAAAAGTCAGTTTTGTTGGACCATAACTAAAAAATACAGAGCTCTCCAGTGCTAACAAATGTAATTTTTTTTACTGCCCCAAAATGCATGTATGAGTCATGTTTAGCTGTCACATAACTGTCATTGCTTTTAATAGAGGCTAAGACAATAAAGTTGAAGTTTTCCATCACTACAGTGAGTTTTGATTATATAGATTATGAAAAGGCCATTTCAGAGAACAGAACGGATCGCCGTAAAAACGTTGAGCTGTGAACCCTCAATGATTTGAGCAGTCTCCCTTTGATATGACTTGCTGCACAAGCACGCTGGCAAAGGTCAGCAGAAGTGGCCCATGGGCATTGTCTGTCAATAAAAACAAGTCAAAGTGTTGCCTCTCCAAAGCACAGGCTTACAAAGGACAAATAGGCCATCGTTATTACAAGACAGGGCCCAGCCCCACAGAGAACCTTTGAAGAGTTGGCACAAAAGAGACAGAACATTTTTTTCTTTTTTTTTCACAGGAGAGGAATCTGTGCTTACAAATCATTACAAAAGTAAATGGAGCAGGGGAAACATTCCATCTATATGCCCTAGCCTATAAAGCAAATACTCAGTGACCAGGTTGCATTAGTAATTCATAGACACAGACAAGTGTGAAAGGATGATGATGAGGTGATGATGATGAGGTGCAAAATGCTATAGGCACATTTATTCATGCCTTGTGTCCATTAGTGCGGCTGCTCAGCCGCACTAATGGACACAAGGCCTTGGTTTCACATTCCACCTACGGGGATAAATATATGCATCTCTACTGTCAATAATCCTGTCTCTTGGATGGCTGTAGCTGTGATATCAGTTAAAGGTGACTTGTTAATTCAAGATTTACCAGGTTTAATGGACTTTCCTTATAGGTCAAAAGGTGGGTCAGAGCAGGAACTCAGCATAACTTCTCTACTTAAGAACTTAAAGGGGCAATAAGTAAGGTTTTTATCGCCCCATAGCACAAAATGACCATAATATATCTGCAGGGACGTGATAGGATTGTGGATCAATACCACTGTCTCAGTGATTACTTGGTCAGGTGCTGAGTTTTGTGGCTTTCAGAACTCACTTCCCGGGCCTGTACTCTGTTTTGGAACAAAAAACCCCCATCCATTGGCGTTTCAAACACTCCCAATCTCCTCTCCCCCACTTACTCGCAGATGAAGGATGGTGCCATGTCTTATCCAATGCATCACTATTTAAACAAAGTAGGATCTCAGCATTTCAACAGGAGGCACCATACTGCACTTTAGGCTCATGCCTTTTAAGGATTCCATGAATTTTTATTTATTTTTTTTACCTAGTCAATCTTGAGTCAGTTTCTCTATTATCTGCTGTGATACCTTTTGTTTCTGATGGAAATCTCATCACTGGATTGAGTATTGAGCTCCTTGCGAAATGGTTGGCATGGGCTCTTCACACTGCAATGCATTCCAATGAGGCCAATATGTTGAAGCTGCATTAGGTAAGTTTGAAGGAAACAAGGAAGATGAAAACACTTGTCCTCCCTCTCCCCTCCCTTCCCTAACCACCAAGCCAGTGGCAATCAGCATGCACCTGATTGACAACTTGGAATGAAGTTCTCCTGCTCTAAAGTTTACCTCAATTGGTCAGATGCCCGAGCCTCAAAATTTACACTGAAAGCAAACAGCAGAGCAATGGCACTATCACTATTGCCGAGATTCTGACATTATTTTACTGATGCAAATTCACCCAACATGGGGATTACTTTTGCAGAATTCTCTTCAAACTCTTTTTCATAACGCTCACTTTTTTTTTGTGTCTGAAAACACCCATTTAAATGGCCATGAATTAAGCCCTTGTTGTATAGTTAAATTAGCTCTTGTTAACCTTAATTTCTTTTTCAAAACCAGACAGTGGAGGTCAGCCAGTCATATTGTTATATTTTGCATACCCGTAAGGTCATACGTGAAATAGATTTGGCGTAAGGGGCTTAGATGTGAGAGAAGACGATTTGCATAACGTGGTCACAGATCCTTGTCTTTGTGTAGAAAAAAAAAAGAGCACTGAGTCAGACTTTATTCTTTCTTTTCTTTGTTTGGGGAAGTAATTTCCGGAGACATGTTGAAATAGTGTGTGCTTTATTGCTCTGGATATCTCCTGAGGGCTTTTGTTGGTTGGAGCAGATGTTGACTAAATGAGGAATTAACTTGATGCTATTCAGTCAACATTGTCTTTGTCTTCTCCTTGAAGTCAGTTAGGGCCTGTGCATGTATACATTTCAGATGCAAGCTGCCATTAGGTTCAAACGTTTTCCCATCATCCCATTTTCTCCTCCTCTATCATGTATTTCTGATAGCATTCCCCTATAGAAATTATGCAAAAGAGGGCTTATTTACATATACACTAAGCTAAGACTTCAGCTACTAAGACATCCAATAGTGCAGCCTGCGGTTGAATTCTTCAATGGGGTGAAAAAGTTGTGTTTCTTCCGGGAATTGGCTAGAAGTAACGAGGGAGGCGTGAAAGTAACCTTAACAATGGCAGTAAGCAGACTTAGCTCAGAAATATGGCAAAGGAAATGAACTGAACTATGAACTGTGTTCAGTCACAAAGCTTTTGCTGCTGGAGTTTCTCCTCGATTTGAGTGTACAGTAGAAGTTCATATCGAGTTCAACATTTGGCATCGGCTTCATTCCAACCTGTGTTGCTGTTGTTAGAGCTAGATTTAGGGATTCAACATTACTTTTTCACTTCAATCCCAAATATTAAACATGAAGTATTAGCCAATACCAAGTATCAATCCAATCCATGACTTTGTCGTAGATTTATGTTCTTTGTTTTTTTCTCCATCAGAAAGATCTAGCAATTTCTTTGATGTTACTCTTGGCATTGATTTTATTACGGTTGTATTGCATTCGGATAATTCTGATATCTGATACTGGTAATGATTTAATAGCCAATACCAGTGTTAGTATTGTTGCAGGCCTCTAGATTGCGTTACAGTCTGCATGCATCATATTGCTAACTCAATTCTTTCATCAGAGGAATGGTAAACGAAGGCAAACTTCTGTTATCATGGCAAAGGTATCTTAAATTCCGTGTTTAACTGCAAGAAGACGGGAGTAGTTATGCAAGATATGAGTGTTATGTTCTTTCCAACCTCCTTACAGACCTGACAGCTGCTGCTAATTTGGTGCCCAAGTATCCCAGCTCAAGATCAAAATGTGTCCTACTTAAAAAAAAAAAAAAAAAAACCTCTTCAAAACAAAAAGTGGAGGTGTTTATTAATTTGAGATTGCCTGCCTTCCTTTCCTCCTTTTATCTGATTGTAAAATATATATTATGCACACACACACACACACACACACAGTGAAAAGACAGTGGGCGGATGGAGATAAACAAAAACATTACACAGAGTAAATAACCTAACACTTCACAGGTCTTGGATATGGGAACACAGACAACAGGGAATATTTCTCCTTGGTCTGTTTTTTCCTCCTGAAGGGAAGTACTGACTGAAGTACTAACTTCAATGGAACAACCAAAACAAAGTCATGCACAGTTGATCACCAGTCCCGGTCTCCTCCTCCTGCTGAGGAACATCGGGCTACATGTAGGGGAAGGTTAAAGGATAAGGATGTTTTTTTCTTTTTCCTGTCAAAAATCTGTTAAAAACAGCTCAGAGACATAGTGCTTCTTCTTCTTGCTTTTCAAAACAGACGGACCGACAACATTCTCTTTGCAGCATGAAGCAACAGGTTTATGGGAGTCGTGGTCTTAATTTTGAGAAACACAAAAAGCTACACCTGTAAATTGCCCCTAGGTGTGAATGTGAGTGCCGGTGTGATTGTCTGTCTATCTGTGTTAGCCCCTGTGATGGACTGGTGGTCCCAGCTGCCCAGTGCGTGCTGGGAGAAAGGAAAGAAAGGAAATAATGGTTCACCTGCGAAATGTCAAGCTTATTCATAGTGCACACGCTATCTCTAACCAGGCCAACAAACAACTTATCAGCGCAGAAATCATAACACACGTCAGTGTCTAAGAAATGGCATCTTTTTTTTCTTTCTTGTATTTCATCATTTGTTGTTTTAAGGTACACATAGAGCTCACCATTCATTTTACAGTATATCAATATGTATAGTATATGACTCTCATAGTCATTTCACTATATTTATTGAGTGAATATTAAGCAATTTTCCAAACAGAAATCCAAAAATGAAGCTTCCCTTCAACTGGCATTTTACATAGCGGCTCAATTACAGTACCTGATGAATGCCAGTGTGCTCAGCACCCAAGATGACATCACTTAACCTGCCCAGTGGGTGGCGTTGTGTATGGTATTTGAGGAAATGCATCTGGTGTAACACACACTTTTAGGCTATATTTTTACACTGTTCTTGGCTCTTCTTTACCAGGGGTCTGAATATATCTGAACGGCACCTTACTCTTAATAGGACTACCACTTATTTTTATGTCAAGTCTGACAACAGAACATTAACACTAGCTCCTCGGTTCCGTTCATTAACTCAGCCTCAGACCCAATTTTAGAATCAAGATTCCTAGTGTGACTTTTTGGATGAAGGCATACAGAAGGTGATGCAAATTAGTTGCTGTTAACACTGTTGTCAACTTTTGGTGTTTGGCTCTGGCTGTAGGACTTTAAAATCTTCTCGTTCCTATCATTAACTGAATAATGTTTTGAGAGCAATGTGTTTAATTGCATATTCTTGTATCGCCAAGCAGACTTCAAGCATTTACAGCGATAGTAGTGGCAGAGTAGGAGGACAGCGGTGCAGAACACTGAGGAAGCAGCCAGCAAGTGAGATAATCAAATAATTATTAACTGGGAAATGCTACGCTGCGTTATGCTTCCCTTTGATAAATGCAGTGCCTCATTTGTCCATGACAAATGTAGATTGCGTTCTATCTAGGCCTACAGGTCGTTTCATGTATATTTAGCTTTGATTAACATTATGCTGGGAACAGTGCATGTGTATACAATTCAATTTCTTTCACAGGCACGCAGCATTCAGACACTTTCTGTGTGGAACAAAAAGGGTGTCAGTATGCGTTCTTGTGTCCTCCAATAACGAGTTTGACATAATATCTAACGGCCAAAGCACGATTCTAAATCAAAGGACACGCAAGGGCAGAGGACAGGCAAAGATCCTGGAAGTTGACTTGCCAACTGAGGATGCTTTGAATCTTGGCCAACAAGAACGGATGGGAAGCCCCAAGATCCATTGCGAGAACGACACATCACGTCCAAACAGTGCTATAGTCTAGTAAGGAGCCAGTTGAGTCAGCTGGGAAAATTAGCAACTTTGTGTCTTATAGGAAAAATCCACTCTCAAACACTTTATCGCTGTTAAAAAGCTAAAAGTCATTGCCGATGTAATCATTTCTGGCTCCATTTCGTTGTTTGCTGGTGTATTTTTCGAAGTCCTGTGAACAACTGGCCAAACTCTGACATCATGACATCATATCGAGATATTTCCAGTGGAGTTTGATAGCAGAAAGATGTTCAGCGATCTAAAACATCGATGATAAACGTCAGGTTTTTGTAGGAAATCACTAACTGATCCTGCGTCCTCAAGTGCACAGCCCTTCTCAAACTGCAAAGACGCTCCACTATGTGAAGTTTATTCACTCCAAGACAACTTGAGAAGAACGTTCATCCACAAGGACACAAGTTGGCATTCTTGGATTTGATAATCCCCTAAAGCTGACTCTGACGGCCGCCACGAGGCCAAGAGGTGAAGAAACAGCACTGGGATGTGAGGGATGACGTACATAGATCCTTACGAGTTCACCGACAGTAACAGAGAATTGGAGAAGTGGCGGGTCGCGTATTCCTCCGCCAGCAACATGGTCTGCCGCCGACCGGCTCCGCAGAAAGGCCAATAAGAGCGCAGGATTGAGCCGCTCCTTCTGGTGCAGGAACGCTTTAACCTTAACCACAGTACAATTGATAAAGACAGAGTGGTAAGAAGGTCACCTGGGACTCAGCTGCATGTCCGGGTCTGTATTATCATACTTTATTAGAAGTGATACCTTCTGCTCTTTCAATTATGTCGGGAAAAGATTAGGACTTTTTCATTAACCTCCTGTCTCTCTTACATAGCAAAGAAGCTTTGGAGCGGTCGCTCCAAATTGCAATAAAATAACCCCGATAGCTGTCCCACACAATTTTTTTACTAAGAGCTGCAAATCCTGCTTTCAGCCACTGCGTATTACGTCGGTGGATTGCCTCTGCCAATCGTTACGCCCTGACCGATCCTAATTCAGAAGACAATAACACCAACTGACCAGTCCTGATTTAGAAACCGCAACTCTCCACCACATCGTCTTTAATATTCCGTTCTGTCCAGTCATATTTTTTGCTGGTTTATGCTAAGCATGGAGTCATGAATTGAACACATATGTTTAATCGTCATTTAAGGACATTTTTAAATATGGTACATATGCTTGCAGATTGTTGGGAAAGAGTAGGCAGCTACACTAAGAACTTTTCAATCTGTTGATAACTTTTGAGAAAAGTAATTTAGGAACAAACCAAAAAAAATCGGCCTACTCAGATTCAGATGGAGAGCAGACCGTATTGAATCAGAAATCTTGCCCTCAATCTGACTCTGCTTAACGCGGTATCTTGAAGCTTTGTAAAAAAAAAAAAAAAGAAGAAAAATGAAATGCTCATCTCACCCATCAGAATGAATTTCGTTAGCAGCATCCTGCACTATAATTTCACCAGTATTTGGTCAGAGTTGTTCTCATTCTGTCTTTTGCCTGTTTGCTCCATTAGTAATCTCCATGTAATTTGGGTTTCATGGTCTCAACTACTCCAGATTTTTGATTGCTCAGATCAATATGCATGAAATTATCGATTGCCTATAGCTGTCGCTTAAGGTCATTAAAGCTCATAAGCATTTTAATGAAGCTAATGTATATTTTGTTCAGTGGATTTTCTGAACATCTTAGTGCAATCATAAGGTACGCATGATCTCTGCCCACAACACAGCCCCAACCTAGCTTGTTGACAACCACTGAATAAAAATTCCCTTACAATAGCATACGGTATCGTTTTATTTCATGGTGGCGTGATAGGCCATTATCACACTGTTATCAACACTTCACTGGATGAGGAACACTGTGGTTGTGATAAGGGTCCACACACAGCCTGATAGCCCACGGACAGCACTGTACATGAAAACAGCTTTACAATACTATCAAATTTGTTTTATCATTGTTATCATAATTTGCAGAGGGTTATGGTCAAACTAATTTATTGGTGCAGGACCCAACTGAATATCAAGTTGGCTGCAGTCAAAACTAGAAAAGAGTGTGATCTGAAACCGGAAATACATTTGGGGACATATTAAAAATAAAATCAGAAAACTAGGCTATCAAATGACGTTTTAGTATTATCACAATTTGCAAAGGACTCTTAGTCAAACAAAATTATCTGTAATGGAACAATCAGCCAATTTTGAAAATGTGAGGCTACAGGAAATGATAAATTTAATGGGAAACAAATCGGCTGTATTTTGCTATCAACGATATGAATATGGAAATCTGGGCTATATGTGTGACTTTGCACATAATTATTAACAGTTCATATCAAGTAAGCCAATAGCTGTATACTCATTGCCTTGTAGTCTCTCCATCCATTAACATGAATCAGCCTCACAGCACTTACGTTCTCCTGATGGGAATTGCCTGCTTTCAAATTGATAGCTGCTTGGTAGGATGTGGTAAATATGCTCATAAATCCTTTTCTTGTGTGATTCTGAAAACAACTCCAATTTATTATAAATACGGTTGTAGGCAAAAGTCAAGGAGTGTTTTGGGAGGGGGGATTACTCTAATTCCAAAAAATCAAAACAACTGTGACATGGTGGCTTGGTCTTTTCAGTGCAGCGCTGTGGCCTTGACGTTAAGACAGGTGAGATTGTATTTGAAAGCTCGGCCAGTGCGGATCCAAGGACAACCGGGGTTGTTTTTCGAGCATAATTGGACATAGCTGTGATATGATATAATTGGGCTGGTGTAGCCTAACCTGCTGTAAATGTGATCTTTTATAGGCTGCGCTGTTTGGCTAATGCAGACTCGGCTAAGGGCTTCTCGATTTAAAAAAAAAAAAAATCGCACTACTGCTGTTGGCATTCAGGCTTTTCTTCCCCCAGACTCTGGAAAAAAAGTGTGACTCAGGACATAATATCAGACCAGTGTCAGACTTGAGAGCTCAGACTAGATTTTTAAAAATGAATGCGAGGTGATGCCCTGGTGAGTACGAATATCAGAATATTGGCGGTTCACTCTAGATGAACTCATGTGGATGTATGCATAGTAAAAATGACCACGCTCTAACCAAAGTGAAATGTATATTTAATGGAACAATTGTTGGGAATGGGGAGCGATGAAACCGGCATCTTGTTAACCTCTACTTCAGTTCTCAGTATACAAATGCACTTTCACACCTTCTGCTTTAACGTGCCTGTTGTTTGATGTAACCCCACTGACTCTTTTTTTTTTTTTTTTTCTCCCTGTGCATTGTCGGGCCTTATCGTCTCTCATGTAAAATGGGCCAGCATGTTCTGCCGTTTTAATTTCAAGCTTATTAAAGACAGGGATGAAACTGAGGGAGAAATATTAAAGGGTAGAATTAGCATGTGCAGACAATCCTCTGTGAAATTACTGCAATAGAGGGCAGCCGGAGCCGCCTCTGAACACGCACCGCCTCATGCAGATTCACTCTGTGTTTACCTGTTTGCCCAGGGCCTTAATTAGCCCATCACTCACTTCTCAACCCCTTGTAATTATAGCAAAATCAGACAAGCCATCATTTCTGATGTGTAATTGTTAAAAATCGTTTCAGTTAAGACAGCTGATTATTTTCAGTTAGAAGGGTGGCAAGGGCACCAGGAGAACTAAATCCACCATATAATGTCTCTAAATAAAGTAATTTGTATGATTTTTAAATGTACTCCTCCTGTCTTCCATGTCCACAGGCAGTGAGATAACTTCACATTACCAGCTATCTGCTTGCGAACTCACTTGGCAAACTGCTTCCAGACTATTTGCGCTTTAAGTTCATATCTTATTCACAGTGTCGTCAACTCTCTTCCAAGGCAAGTAGCTATTAGCTGCTCAGAAAGTCGCTAGAAGTCTCCAGATGACAACACATGCTAATTTGCATGTGATTACATTTGCTACAGCCCCACATTCTCAGCAGAGGGAGGGGATACACTGTCTATGATACTGTGATCATCAGACCTCTCTCTTTGGATTAGACAAGCAAGTAGCGCAAATATATGTGCATCGGTATCAGCCACCAGCCTGTTGCCAAGTGCCTTGGGAGTCAACAAGTGTTGTTCCCCGTGCTTCAAAAATGAGTTGTTGCTTTTGAGAAATAAAGTTGAAAGAAAGTTGAGAAACGAAGTCTGAAAAGTTGCTAAATGTAGTAGTTGGCAACAGCGCTCACACATCTCCAAAAGGAATCACACCAAGTGAAAACCGTCAATTGACAGTCATCAGTCGTTAAAATGATTAATTAAATACAGAACAGACGCAGGTGATTATCAGCATTTTAACCAGGTTAACACTGTGGCAAGTGTGTGTTAAGTCAGTGCAGATGTAGTGAGAACTGTCTCCAATAAATAACAGGTATGAACTGTATGAACCATGAATCATGTCTCTAGTGGGCCTCCATCAGAGGAGGAGTAATGAGTGAATAAAATGCAAAGAACTTCAGTGCAAGGCAGGCTTTAATTTAAAGTGGTAATGAAGCACTCACGGAGGTCAACATGTTTTGCTAAAAGGATTTCCTCCCTTGAGCGTGATCCTGTGTGTCACTCTATAAAAAAGAGCTGTAATAAAGAAATACATCATATAATAATTCACAACTTCAGCCAACTAGCTTTAATATGAAGCACCATGAATGTTGGGCTTTTGGCTTACAGCCCCAACATGCAAAGGACAGCAAAGTAAAATTGCAAATTACCACAAGTAACTGCAAAAAACAAAATTGTTATATTTTAGACCTGTAGCTATCCATCAAGTTAGCTCGCATTAGCCATGTAGCTGTGACTCAGTACAGCTGTTCCTCAGAGTGCAGAAACAGAACTTTTGCTTCTTTTTCTATTGCATTCCTCACATAACATGAATCTTGCATAATACAGGCAAAATCTATTTTAAAATGACTAACCTATTGTAGGCTGCAGCATAAATAAGGCAGAGAAGCATCATTACCTGGCAGTAGATTGGAGTGCATCCTCCCTCACCTTTATCATTGAACAGCATGGTCATGGTAGCCAATATATCCTATTACATAGATAACTCAAAATGTCTTACTTGGCTGAAAACATTGCCCTTGGTTATTTTATACTGTATATCATTGCACAGTTAAAATGAAAAGGATTGTGATTATGATTCTCATGTTCTGATAACACCTAAGGTCGAGGAAGATTGTTGACATCTATAGACACTCGTCACTCCGCTTGCTTTTACCTGAAAAAGATCCCTTGCAGGATCAAGATATTATTCATTCTGAATCTCCTGAACTGTATTATTTTCACTCTGCACCAAATACAATGACGTGCGAATAGACCTGCAACTTTATTTACTTTCTAAATTAGAATTTCAAGCGAGAAAGTTCCTAGCTTTATATCCGCTTGCAATTTACATATGAAAAAGGTGTGAGGCGCACTTTTATTGACAGCCTATATTATGATTATAGTAATAATAAAGAACCCTGCAGTGGAGTATTTTCAGCATAGCACACAGCATAGAATAAGCCCTGATCAACGACAATTAGACTTGGATTTTCATAATACAGCGCCCTGAAGCTTGTTTATGTGTATTTGAAATCCTGAAGCGCACAGTAAGCTCCATACAGTTATTAGGGAGAAATACCCATTTCGGTTTACCTGTCTGCCTTGATCCCTGTTGCAATTATTTGAGCTTGGCTTTATAAATCAGATCATTGTTTGCTCATTTAGCCAGCCATGTACCACATACTGCCTCTGACTAATTTAGAGCCAGATGCAAAAAGGCTGCCAAGATAACACGACAAGACGCTACCAACACTCTGCTGAGCTCCGGTGTGTAGGTTTAGCCATTGAATTATATGATTTTGTTGACAACATATGAGAAATGACTACTTTATTGAGTGTAATATTAATCTGCCGGAATGCTTAGGGGGATCCCCGAGGGACAATGAGCAAAAAGCTCTGTAGGTCTGTTCATCCTTTGTGGAAGAAAAGACCGTCATATTAAAGCTGACAGTCTGCACTCATTACCTCATCATGATTGTGTCATTTCATGTTCAAAGTAATAACGTTATGGCAGCAGAATATCAAACAAACGTGTCACTCTACAAATGGTTATGAACCTCACATTATGGATGGAAGGTGTGTTTGCAGCCCTAGGCAGCCGGAGTCAATTTCTATAAACCAGCTCTATACACAAGTTGAAAAATGATCCTAAGATCACGTTGAAGATGGTGTCCGAGTCCATTTTTAGAAATGACGCCCGAGGGCATTATGATGATAAGTTGCTCGACGTGTAAGAGGAAGAGGTTGCTTTTAATTCAGTTGGGCTTTCATTTAGCATACTGTAATAACGCTTCAAGCATGTCTGTTCATCCTATTACATGTTCTGCTGTTCTGCGTTTGTCTTTTCACCATCTCTTTCATGTGTTAATATAGCATGCTTTCCATACCTGCCATTTCAATACTATGCTAAGATGCCGCAAAGTTTGCCCACAGCAGAAAACAAACGTAGTTCCATGTTTGACAGCTGTGAGTATCTTAGTAAATAATATAACAAATGTGGGTTTTTTTGGGTTTTTTTTTTTTTTTTTTTCACAGTCATGGATACAGACAACACATCTCATCATTTAGCAACACTACTTATTGAGATGACAGGGTTTGGAGTAAAAATATGTTACAAATCATTTGTTTACAGTCTTGGATGACATCATGACCGATGTAAATGAGACTGACACTGTAGGTTGGATATGGAGAACACATTGATAATCTCATTTATTATATTGCAGTTATAATTTAATGATTGTTGTAAATGTGCTTAATAAAAAGTGTGGCTGTGTGATGATAAAGTGTGCTTGCAGTTGCATAGGTCAGTCTTCATTATAACTAATGTTTTAACGTTTTACTTAGAGAAGAGAAGATTAGTGTAGAGTAGCAGGTTATAATGCAGTTGTAGTATTACTGAAGTTTAGAGAAGTAATTAGCTGGTTAGTTTAATGTGTTGAGTGATCAGTTTGAATGATTATTAGTGACTGTGTATTAGTGACTTAGTGACTATTATTAACGACTTGGTATGGTACATCTTTTTGGTTTGTTTGTCACACATTTTTATATCTTAAAAGTGATTTTACATGGGAGCACCACACATATACACACACACACACATGTGCAGGTCACCAAGGACCCAGTAAAAACCCTCCAGTCACATAGCAACTTAAGCAGATCTAGAGGGATCTAGATGCAGGTGCTTGCCCTGCTGGCAAGCAAAACGTTGCACACAGAGATTGAAGCAAGTGAGCTATGAGCTTTTTTTTTAAAAGCTTGACTCTGTTTGTTGCTAGATTCATAAATCACAAATAGTCCCCATATTCATTCAATTGATTTATATTGAGATAGATGTGAAATGCTTGGGGTTTCTGCAAATGTTTCTTTTTTTCTTTTCCTTTTTTCCCAATTCCAGATGTACGTACATCTTACATCTCCCTTCCCATTTTGCTGTCACTTGAGCTGAATGGATGTTCAGCCCACAGTTTACATGCAAGGTGCTTGTGTGGGAGTGGAGAAGAAATCAAAGCGCTATTCAGGGACACTCAAGAAGCTTTAGCGGTAATTTGTCAAGCGGCATGACTTTTTGATTGCTGCTTAGATCCATCTGCCATAGGTTTTTTGACGTGATTTTTTGTCCTTTTTTGGGGGGGCTGAATTAAATCGTGTTCTCTCCATCAAAATGTCAATATTTTGATGGCAAATTTATCTCATTTGAAATAGGTCATCATTTTGGGGAGGAAAAACATCAAAGATGGGAGGTGGGGATGACAGAGCTTTGGAAACTGCAATGAGGCTTTGTCATTGCCAGGCTTAGTCAGTTGACTGTATCTAGGAAGTGCAAGAGAAGAGTGGCACTCCTCCTTTGGTCGTTTGGCAACCTCTACACATGTTACTGGTGTCCAACTGAGCTGGAAATGCTGGGGTGCGCTGCGTTGCACAGTGGGGTCGAGCAGAAGGAACAGAACACAGCAAATGAAGGCATAAGTCACCTTTTAGCCCGCTGTCCGCTGCCTAACCACGTAGATTACATAGATTACAGGCTGTGAGCGAGGGCGGTTGCACTTTAACACCTCAAATGACTGGAAGACAGATATCTGAAGTGGTGAACTTGTACGACGTGTTGGAATCAGCTATCATCATGAATACTGCTATCATCATACCTCAGCTTCTCTTATTATCTCCGTTCCACAGCCAGAGCCCCAAAGAAACACCCCTCTTGCACGCTGACTGAGCACAGATTCCTCTCCACATGGCACACTATAATGCCTCTTGAAGGCAAGACATTATTTTCAATTGCTTGTGGAAAAAAGTCTTAATTGCAGACAAGTGAAATCACTCAAGAGCATTACCTGTGTGTGTGTGTGCCTGCATAGGTGCGCGTGCACGTGCATGTTTTGCTGAGGTTTGTGAGTTTAGTACACCGGCAATCATAATTTAATTACGTCTTAATTTAATCCCACAATCAGGCAATGGCAAGTGGGATATAGCAAAATGAATGTCAGAACTGTGTTTCCCCACAGGCAGATAAACCATGCGCATGACAAAGGGTAGCGATTCAATTATGACCATAGTGGGGGAGCTTTTCGAATGATAAAAGCCATTCAGACGCTCATAAACACGATCAGTTCCATCTCCCTTCATCCGAACCACTGTCAGGGAAGCACAGAAAACCCCAGCACCACTCGTAGATCAGTGTTTAACGGCGCCTTTGTCTGGCATCACACTTTTCCCGAGATACACCGACAGACAGCAGCTTGTGCTAGGGAACAGGCGACAATGCGGCCTGTCGTTTTAGTTTGTGATATTCCTCCAAGTCAGTATGCCGGTAATATTTTGGGGCGAAATTGTGCAATTATAGGGCATGGAGCGTGGAGATGGTTTAAAATGATAAATCTGGTGGCTGGCAGGGCTAGGTCAAAGGGAGCAGGCGTGGTGAAGTGTTACCACACAGTGTGTCATTACATAGCCCTTGATAGAACGTCGGAGGCACAGTGTTGCATATCAATAAGTTCACCTGTAATGCAATCTTTAAAGTGCAGACGGTAAAATCCCTTTCTTTGCCTCTCTCTAGTCGCAAAAATTCTCCTCTCCCTCTCTTTATCTTTTCTCATAACCGCTGCGCTGCCTACCAACTAGCCGTAGTTACACAACCGCCTCATAAAAAATATAGTGCGGTTCTTCTCATGTAACCAGAGGAGCAATGAAAAGATCGCTGCTGAGACTGAGTGCATGTTGGCATCAGAGTTACACACACCGCTTCCTCTTCCACTCTACCTGAGGTCCCGCTAAATCATTTGACTTCAGCGTTGCGTGCTTCTTTATTTTTCAAGGTGTACAATCGAACCAGTGAAATGAGTGCATAGTTCTTTCCACAGTGCGTCACAGATCAGAGGCACATGATATGTTTTTGTCACAGCTGAATCCTCTGATACAGACTGAAGCGTGGAGAAGCCTGACAGTGAGTGCTTTTGTGACAAAAGAAAGCACAATAGGAGTCTGATGATATCTTTGGATTGCAGATTTTCAGAGGTCAATGCATACCAAGAGCAGTCGTTACCTATTTGGTGACATTTGCAACATCTTAATCTGTCCAAGTAATCTTGACACCTGGAAAATGGGCGGACAGTTACAAAAAGGGTTGCAGGCTTTTGTTTTGTTTTGTCTTTTCAGGAGATTTGGCAGAAAATGCCCACTTATTTATACATATCAACTCAACATGCCAAGGTAACGACCTATACTTATATTCATTCTCTTCCGTCATCTGAAAATTATGGATGCAGTATCTTGTGCTAACCAAAATTTGGGGAAAAAGTGAAATCTGATATGATTTACTATAGATGTACCTTTGTTTTGAGCTAAAGAATAGTATCTTTACTTGTGCAGTATGTGACACAATTGTAGTCTAAGAGCAAGAACATAGCCACATACTTCCCATAGTTCTGAACTAGTGTTTTTGACAGAAAATAAAACAGTGAATGTGCAATTGAGTGTTTTATGGAACATTCTTATGGCTTTTGATGATAACAGTTCCATAAATCATAGTTCTCTTTGGGCCAACTGCCGTGGTTGTCTCCCTCTGGCAAGGCCGGCCCAACGCATAAGCAATCTAAGCGCCTGCTTAGGGCCCCCAAGGGCGCTTGAAATGTTTGTTTTTTTTTGTTTTTTTTTGTGATGTATTATATTATGTCATGGTAATCATACAAAAATGCAATATTATGTTAACGGGCTGGCTAGCTAATACTACTGGTTTAATCAATTCCCTCAAATGCCTCTGTCAGAGCTGGTGTCACGTTCATGCACAATGCGCACTTTTGATGCGAGCACAGTCAGTCAGACTAACGTTAGGTTACAGTCCTCTCCTCTGCGTCGATGCAGCAAAAAAGTAATGTTGCAAAAAAGGACATATCCTTCTGGAGCTGAGAAAAGAAAGAAGAAGAAAACAGAAGATGAGAAAAACAGAAAGAAAAAGGTATGTTTGCATTACAGGTGGGCGTCTGGGCGATATGGCAAAAATATCATATCACAATTTTTTTACTTATTTACAGTAAATGCATTGTCTGCTGGTTTATTTTGTTACTTGTCAGTACACCACGTTCAGTATGCCACTTAGTACTGTATCACTTTGAATATTAAAGTGCAAATTAACACCAGACCACTCTTGGGAGTTTGCTACCTTTTAAGATTAAAAACCATAGATAAAAACATGCCAGGCTGACATTGGTATGATGTAAGCAACACAGCTACAACTAATAAAATTGATAATGGGTGTGTTAGATTTACAGTAGGTGTGCGAATGATCAAGCATTGACAATAGTCAATAGTATCGGCGATGCCGAGGTGGTGGGGGGCCCCCAAATCAAATTCTGCTTAGGGCTCCATAAAGGCTTGGGCCAGCTCTGCCCTCTGGTGGCTATGAACTGAATACTGGCAAGTAAAGAAGAGCAAGAGAATACTATTCGTATATTTCTTTAGGGAGTTTACTTTAACCTGCAGTAGCAAAGTGGATGTAATATCAATAATTTCATGGATGGGGTTGGTTGTGTACCAGGTGTTATTCTGACCTTCAGGATTCTCCAAAGAGCCTTCCCAGACATAAAAAAATAACTTTTTCTCAAATGTGATTTGGACTGTAATATAAAACCATTAAAAACAAACAACGCATCACTTCATGTGCTTTGAACTCTGTCCCTAACTCATGGTGTTGTGAACAGCCATGCATTCAGATGGGACCAGCTGCTCTAACACCTTGCCAGAGTATTGCTGGGGAACCTGTCAAATTTGACATCTTCATGTTTATTTCAGTTAATAAATCCAAAAAAAAAAAAAGAAAAAAGAAAAGCTGCGAGCAACAAAACAGCAAAGGTGTTTTGTATCGCTTTTAAAAAGCGAGGTGTCAGAGGCATTTTTTACAACAGTAAAGACCGCCTGCTCCATCGCCTCTCAATGCAGAGACCCATTACCTTTTTAAACTGCGTCGAGGCAGATATGGTTTTGTGAAAAGGGAGGAACTTGAACCTGTATATATCACAGCTTGCAACACAGGGAGTCTACGCTACTGTACTTCTATTATATTCATACTATTTGCTGTTGTATTCATACAAAGGATATCAATCTATTTTAAAATCTACAACAAATACAGACTCACCGCATAATGATACATAGGATATCAATAATGAGAGATTCATCTGGTGAACGAACCTTGTTACAGCTCTGTGACATTCCTTCACACTAGTCATTTCTCTCTTTGTAGCTTTGGTAAATGAGTTTCTACTTACTGAGGTGATGTGGAAGAGGTGGAACTTGGGAAGTTGCAGCTGATAGTCTATTTAGGAAAAATATGTCCCTATAGAATATATTCATTTGTACTTATTCATTTACTTGCAAGTAATAGCAAATAGAAAAGACTTGGGATTTTTTTTGTCAGTTATGTGTATTCAGTTTGATTCAGTTTCATATTGTTGAAAGTGGGAGACCACGCCGTGTCAAAAGCACAACATCCTCCTGTGCCGAAACAAACGCCTTGTCATTTCTGAGGCGTCGCCTTCCTGGTGGGAAATCATCTTTCTACTGGCTTTGCATTTAGCAATGTTAACTGTCACACCAAGCCAAACCTTAAAGTGCTTGTCAGTCGCTCCGCGGTCGGCCATCGTTCCACATGGCTTTGTAAATGGAGCAGTGTGAAGCTGGAGGTAGTTCATCACTCGCCGCACGATGTAACTGATGATGCGACTCAAGCTCACAAAAACAATCCTGGGAGCGAGGATGAGCAGATGTATGCCGAGCACATTTGAATAATGCTCCTAGATTCAAAGTTATGTTTGGGTTTTTTTGGTTTTTTGTCTTTTTTTCACATTTCTAAGAAATTTGGAAATTGCTCCGGGTTTTACAGTTTTAACTGATGCCCAATTATTAAGATGTATGGCTCTTTCATTTTCCTTTACACAAACAACAAACAATAATTGGAAAGTTGGTATTGATGAATGATGAACAGTTTTTAACCAGCAGCTAATATAAGTCACTCTGTCGGTCGATCGGTTGGTCCCAAAAATTAAAAAAAACTAGAGGCTACCAATCGACTCAGCCATGGTCTCATTTATTACAGTAATTATCACTATTAATTTGACAATGACATATTAATGTTTTTAAAATGCTACACATAGCACCTTTACATTAATGCTACTATTAATCAAATAGAGACCTTATGGAGGATCTTGTCCATTGCTGACAAGTAGATTTTTTTTGCTCACCCTGTCACATACCATAACCATCATCTGTCTGCACACTTCATCCCCCTAGATCCTCCCTCTTTCCAGTCTCCATAGCCAGAACAGCAGCTTTCTCTTGAGGGCGGATCCAATGACCCCAAAGCACAGAGGCAACTTGCCACCATATCATAATCAATCCTTGGCCCCAGGATACTCGGGATATGGAGTTTAGATAAAGGCTGCTTTTTACTTAGTGGCAAAACACACAACAAATTGGTCACTTTTCAAAGGGCAACGCTTTGGCATATTGAAAATAGATAAAGAAATTAGCCATGTTTACAATATAAATGGTAGTGCCAATTGTAGTGCCAAAGTGATTCATGAAGGAACAATTATGTTAAATAAGGAATACCACCAGCTAGTAATCAAACTCCCACTCTGGGCCATATTTACTAAGTGTTTGCTGTGGTAATCCAGCTGTCTGCATAATAAGTACTGATTTTGATCTAGTAAAGTGTGCGCACAAGTAGTTTGTGCGAGGAAATGGAGTAGACTTCAGTTAGAGTAGGCTTTACTGGAGTAGACTGCGGGAGACTTTTAGTGAGTTTGACCCAATTAATATGTATTTTGAGGAGTTGCAATGACAGGGCACAGAAATCACACCCATTGATTTACTAAACCAAAACGTGCATAACTGCACATGGTGTTTAACAGTCAGAAGAAACTCATCCTAACTTCTCACCCTGAGAAAGCCATGCTGCTGCTGGTTCAAAGAGACAACAGGCAGAGAGACAAATAAGTCTTCGAGAATTACCGTCTTTCAAATTTGTAGATTGCCAAATCATATTCCTAATAATAACGAACTGGCCTCTGGCTCAGCTACTGTGGGGAATCACAGTCTGTTCAGTGTTAAAATGGCTTGCCTCATGTCTCACCTGCTATGTACACTCAGTACTTGTGTCTTGGGTATTCTAATTGTAAACTTGCACCTGACTTTATTTGCATAAGTATTCTTAATAAATCAGCAGTTAAACTGCAGAAAGTGAACTTTTGCACAGAGTAGTAATTAGTGTGCCTCGTAGTAAATGCGGCCCTCTTTGTAGAAATCATCAGTGGCTTTCTCAAATACATCGACAGGCTACAATTACTGGCCCTCAGCTCCAAGACACAGCATAATGGAGAGTCCGTTGTTAATCTACTGGCATGATAAGCCTTACTCGGGGTATTAGTTATTTCCATTGTGCATCACCCATTACATTCTGGCTGTCACCGCTGCCACGCACCACTTGCCACAGCGTTTGTATCCATCTTCGCTAGATAAGGTAACAAATAAACAGAATTTATAAAAACACAAAACAAAACCACCCACCTCTTTTGTGTGTCTGCCGCGGCCTAGAAAGCTGCCTACTGCCCAGCCCAGCTGTCTCCTCTCCTTTTTTCTTGTGATAATGGAGCACATTGGTGTAAGACAGATAAATAGGCGGCCTTCTCCCCATTTTGCCGTGTTTATTCTGTGGGAGTTTTGTTTACCTGCTCCGGATACCATTCCTAGGCTCCCCTGGCTTTTAGATCCACTCAAATCCCAATCGATGTTCATCAGCAGGGGCCAGAGGTCACTGTACGGACCTGACAATTGTGCACTATTGATTAGCATCCACCCAGACTAATTCAAACTGCATATGCCATTATCAATACCTGCTACTGACCCAGATTCCGCATTACCGATCACCCTGGCAACGGAGAGGCGGAACAGCGAGTGGGAAGCAGCTGAATGCTGGGTAATTACAACAGAGGGTTGCGGAGTCCCTGACCATAAGATGTGCCGTCAGCCCTTTTGTTTGCTCGGCTGTTTGTTTGTTTGTTTGAACTCTTCCTACATAATGGACTGCCGGGTAATGAGGTCGCAGTGTAAAACATTAGGATGAATGTGGGCGAGGAGCGTTTTTGTTGTTTTTGCGTCTCTGTGTATTCACCTGAAGCCTCCGCTGTCACGATATTTAGCTGGTGGATGTTTTGATGAGGATCTGCTGTAGCTTTGCACTGGCTTTCTGTCTGTATATCTAACTAGTCACATTCTTATACATGTTTTAAAGCATTGTGCGTTAGCCTAATTTACTGCGGAGCGTTTGTATAGCTGATGCTAAGTGTGTAATTAAGATACACAATTTTTGCTTTTTCTTGCTTTTCTTGGTTTATGGCATTTCATGGGCATCTTTTTAGTCTATCCTAATCACAGATTAGTAACTTTGATATGCATCAGTTAATTTTAGCATTAACTTGAATTTTGTAAAATGTTTTTCCTCTACTACATTTTAGTTGTCACACAAAGCAGCACAGCAAGAGTGGAAAAGAGTTGGACAGATATGCCGTGAGAATTCGATCTATTCTCGGCATGACATTTAGTTATCAAAATAATCTTTCTTTTTTTTAAATTCTAATATTCAGTGTTGTTTGAATGTTGTGACATCAAGTTTTCATCTGGTTTTCAGCATAAATAGGATTGCTGAAAAAGATCTACCCCCATCCCTCCCTCTCTCTCTTATATTTGAGGAGGAAGAAAAACAAAACTGTCATGCAGATTTTAGGTTGCAGAACTACAGTTCCTCTCCGAAATGTGAAGGGGCAAATTGTGAGTGAGTCGGAGCCCATGCTAAATGGGTGATGGCAATTACCAGACTGAATGAGGCTGCAATTTTAGATCCATAGACTCTACATCGCTCCTAATCCTCTTTAAACGTTCCACTACCACTTATAGTGGCCTATTGCGCTTCCTTTAATGCCGCTCTCATCTTTTTTTTTTTGCCGCCAATTTTTTTTTTTTCAGAAATTTTCTAGCTGATTAAAAGTTGGAAGGGTGAAACAAATTATTAAGAGGTCACAGAACTGATGGAGTTAGAGTTGAATAACTAAATGATAATGACTTTTTAGGTAACTGAGTCCTATCAATACCTTATGTTCCTCTTTGTTCACAATACAGTACTTTCTGCTGGTTAACTGCCATAACAGATCTTGTAGCATTGGGAGAAGTTAGCGATTATTAACTGCAATTCTTTGGAAATTTCTTCTGTAGTTATGAGCTAGTTTGTTAGTAATGCGACACAGTTTCAGATCACAACACAAAAGCTACTCTAGCTTATTATGATAGTAGCTGATTAGGCTTATGCTTACCTAAAAAAGTAAGCAGACAAACACAATCCTGACAAAGCGCACACAACTCAGGTAGCATCACAGAAGCCAGTGGAATCATCTTACATATGAGATTTGTATTCCTTCTGTTCCTGTTCCTGTTCTCTGGGTCAGAACAGTGACATTTTCGAACATTGTGATTCATAAATCATAGTTTTGTCACTCGACAATTCAATGAGGGGGGAAAAGGAACTTCTAAATGCAGATCTCATGTCATTCATTACAGGGTTGAGATTTGTGCAAATAGTCAATCACAACTTCAAGCTTGTTTCCTGTTTTTTTTTTTGTTTTTTGTTTTTTTGTTTTTTTAGATGCTCATTTAATATGTATAAAGATCACGTTTGGACCTGCAAATGGGTAGCTGAGAGTTTGTATCTTCAAGTGTGATTTTCTGACAAAAAAATGACCGCCTACACCCTAAATCACATCATGTTCTCCCCTCTCTCAACAACTGCCCAGGTGCCCATGACCAAGGCACTTACCAAGACTGGGATGCAGCACTAGAGCCTTGTTCCAACAGTGCATTGCTCTTGTTCAGTATTCAGAGAAGTCACAGACTAGTGCCACTCAAGCACATGCCCAGCCACTTGAAGCAAAAAGCACTACAACACCATAGATTCCTTTGGTCTAGGCACTGCTTTTTCTGTGCAAAAGTCAAAACACATTTATTATTGTTTCTACTGTGCGGTGGGTAGCCATAGAAGTAATGGCTTTTTAACTACTGCTCATAAAAAAAGAGTGTCTTGGCTTCCTTTCCCAAACCAGACTGTACCCTTGACTCCAACGAGCACCTTTTTTGCAAGCATTTTCAAGCAGAAATACTTTAAGTAACATAAAGCAAGGACACGCTCTGGTGTCCTTTTACAACAAATCAGACTAAAACGGCTATAGGCTATATAAGTGTACATGGTGCACCATCTTCCTAACTGTCTTTTGATATTCTACCCACACACACCAGTGATTTGACCCACCTCCCTGCATGGCTGCCTGCTACACAAGTAGCATGTTCCATTATTTAACAACCAGTTGGCATGGGAAGCAAATAAAAAGCAGTCATTTATCAAAATGAGCTCCCACTCTCATCCATTGTTTGAGCTGCATAATGGTGAGTCTTAAGTATGTGTCTTAAGAATGCATCCTAGTGGAGGATAATAGAGTGAATTGCACTTCGAATGTGCACATAGTACTGGGTAAAATACTTTGTTTTCAATCTATCTCCTCTTACACAATAGACAGATGTAGGTGAAGGCAAATCCTATTGTCTATTTCACGGATACAAATGCATGAAACCAGCAGCAGTTCATAAAATGACACCAGTACACCATGGATTACCTTTCTGTTCCTCCGTAACTTCACAGACACCTACTCCAGAACATTTACATTCCCATTTGGATGCAGTTATCTTCACCTGGAGGGCCACTGGTGGATTTGAATTTGCATTCCAGAGATGCCGTAACTCACGACAAATCTTAGGAGGGCTTTGCCAGGTCTTTGAAACCAGAATTTCCCCTCTCATCAGCTCAATCCATCTCCATATTCTATTCTAAAATGGTGCAAGTAAAGTAGCAAAAAGCAGCAGAGCCTCGTGTGTTAATTTGTCTTGTTTGTTGCATCAGCATTTTATTGCCTGGTTTTAGTTGAATTGCATCCAGTTAAACCTATAATGAACTTGTGCTCATTTCTTTCATCTACATTTTTGAGCATCTCTGCTGCTCGTAGGAAGTTTGATTTATATATATTCCGATACATCATAGTTCAGAATGCTTTCTCTTAATGAAAAACCTTGCTGAGTTTTCCTCATTGTTTTTGCATGACTGCAGCTGGGCCAGGCCACTTTAACAGCGACAAGGTTCCCGTCACAAAGAGGAAGAGAAGGAAGCGAGGCCAAATCTGACAGAAACTAAGAAAGTTATAGAAGCAAACAATCTCCATCCTCCCGCTACTCATGTTTGCGAATGCACAGTTTCTTTGCAACAAGGCTGAGGAGCTCCAAGCTATTGCATGCTGCTTATGATACACCTGGACAGCTGTCAGAAGAATCTTACTGGATGAAAAAGCATAAAAACATTTCAGAGGAACCCAGACATATTTTTCGATTTTGAATTCACATCCGTATTCTTTCCTTACTCTGTGGTATCGGAGGCAGAACTGCAGAGGTCATATTCATACTGCCCATTCTCCCAGTGTGAAGGCTTCTGCCCAGTCATGCCCTGCTGGTTTCTCTCCACTCTGAAGGGCACGGAGTGTGGAACTAAAGATGACTATGCGGCCTTTGCCCTCCTGTCGGCTCAGCCCCAGTGATGTGGAAATGGAAATGAGCGGACCTCGGATAAATTTGCGCGGGGGCCTCTGACCCCGACACCTGACCCGCGCGGGCAAATGAAGATGTCAGCTCTGCAGAAAATAAAGCTACCTTTGGTGCACAAATCATCTAGACCAGCTTAATGAAAGTCAATCGGCAACGATCTGAAGGACTTTTTCTCGCTCTCAAAACATCTTCCCAGGTGGAAGTCTTCCAGCCTGAAAGACACCGTGCACGCAAGCTAGTCTTTTTCGAGCGCAGGAAAGTTTTCAAGGCCAGAGATTTAGCAGAGGAGTTAGTTAACCTTGTCCAGAGTCAGCCCTTTTCCCCCACTTCCACACTAGCCCCAAGACGGTGATGGGTCTCTCATAGCAGCCAATTAGGCTGTGTCATTCCTCGAGGTGTGCAGGCCCCCAGTTTGATAGATCATGCACCAGGAGCATGAGCAGAGAAAGGCAGCCAAGCATGCTCTTAGGTCAGTATCAGTCCAAGCCCAGTATCAGTCAGCCAAGGCCCTGTGATCAATGGGGAGGAAACTGTGCAGCTATTATTTATAGGATCACCAGGCCATTAGACCCAACTACCCACTTAGCCTTTGCCACCGACTGTTTCTGTGTGCCAAACTGGAGAGAAGTGGAGATTGAGGATGGCCAGCCAGCCCATATTGTAGGAATCATTCTTTTCATTTATCTCCATCCACACCAAATTTACTCCGGGCTCCAATGAGCGCACAGTAACCGGCGAATTTAGAAAGAAAGCAATTGCACGCCATTTACAAACCGCACACAATGATGGAGAGTAAACATTTCATCCACAGCTAAAAATGTTGCACATGTGTTGATTATGCTCGGGCTATCCATTGCAAATTGGATCTTGGCAGAAAATTTGACAGATGTATTAATGGTTTGTGGGTTTGCTAGTAACAGAGTGATGAATTCACAAGCAATGCATACTTGCAGTGTTGAGCCGCAATCACGAAAAGGTGGCGGTGCTGAGGCATGCTGTGGACCCAGGATTCAGTTGTTTCTAGTTGAGAGAAGTCTTTTAATTTAAATTACAAGTACAGTGAACATTAATGTCACTCCGTAACAACAAGTCTATCAGCTTGTTGATGGGATTGACAGTTGGTATTAATAATGTTCTTTCAGCTAGAGCGATGCCTGACAATAGAGCTGAAATGCGTCATCCCCTTTTTCAGTGGCCTTTGTTCAGAAAGTACATTTCCCATTAATTTTATCCATAGACATTTTAGAAAATCATAATATAAGGAGTTTTAAGCTTTGAGCCAAACCAGCCAGCTACAAGATGAGTCATGAGCTTACAGATTGAGAAAATGTATGAAAAATGGAAAAAAAAAAAGGCAAGGGTACAACACTATACATAACCTTTTTTGAAATAGTCATCCCATACAGCATTGCCAGAGGCGTCATCAGTTCTTTCTTCTCCATATCTCTAAAACAGACATCATGTCTCACAGCCAAAGCAGCACCAATACAGGTTGCTATGGTGGGAACCCTCTGAAGCTTGTGGTAATATAGTATTTCACAAAGGGTGAGGAATACAAAACTCAGGAATAAAACATGTTCTTGTGTTTGTAGAGCACAAGCAGTGCATTGGAGAAATGGGTATAACGGGTGTATTGAGTGGCTAGTATGTGTGTCATAGACTAAGGCTAGATACCTTACTGTAGCAGATAGATTGTAAAGAAATGTAATTCCCATCTCACAACATGCAGTATTATTGCAATCATATATCATTCATGTTTCTGCCTTAGAAACAGGGTTCCAGTACAGGCCTGGGAAATCTGGAAATGTATGGAAAAAACAATTTGGTATTTTCCAGTTGTTGATAAGTTTGGAAATTGCACAAATGGTTTGGAGAAGCATGGAAAAATATAATTGTACAGTCCAGATATACATATGACTACATATTTTGTAGTCGTTCTGTGGTTTTAGACCCCAGTTAATTTACATATTCTGATATTTGTTGTTGTGAAGAATAGTCTCCATCTATAGAGTGATATTGCATAGTTAGTAGGGGAAAGGTGACTATCAGCATAAATCACACTGAACAACAACCAAAATCTTAAAATCAAAAGATATTAAGGTGTGGAAAAAGTATGGAATTTTGAAATGGAAACTTTGTAGGACTGTACAAAAATGCCATAGTATGTAATATAGTCATCACTAATGGCAGTTGAGCTGAATGATATTTGTCATGTGTCCGACAAATGACCCGGTCCACGAGAAAACTTTGAAGGGCTAAAGTGCCCCAGCATGACATGTGAGCTGCAGCATGCTTAATTTTTTTCCCACCCCCTCAATCCTCCTTGAACTCTGCGACTTCAGAAGTTAATGAAAGGCCTATGGGTATTATTTGCAAAGGCACCTTCGTTTCTATGTGTCCAAAAAAGTTAGATGATTTTCAGCCGAAGCACTAATCCGACAATGGTTTTCCTCCGGTGGGGTGAGTGCTCAAGACCCACAAATGAGTGAAACTGTGTCCATCACACCCAAATTTACATGTTACAGATATTCTGACAAATCATGGTACTGGGAATGGTTTTAGTGTTGAAGAAATATTTGTCAGCAATCAACTTACAGCAGCTATTGATATTGACTTGTTTGTTTCTATGTGCAGCTCTGTAATTGATTCATATTTACAACATTTAGATTTTTTTGTATCTAACAATAGTAGTGTAGAGACAAAGCCTGTATTATCTTCCCTCCTCAGTGAGATGTCTTCGCTAAAAAACATCTCTAATTGTTGAAAACTGTATAGGTGAATTTAACGGGCAATAAGTATGATTTTTACTGCCACATAGCACAGAAAAAAAAACAAAATATATCTGTGGGCGTTGACTGTTGTTGATCATTACCAATAACCCGTGCTTAATTTGTAAATGATGAGGTCCCGGAACACCAAGTGGTCGGTGTTCCCGCGAGTCGGTCTGGAGGGAAAAGGTTCCGGAACATATCAAGACAGCAAGCGCATTGGAGGCACGGTGGTGCTCAGTGCAGCCATACAGCTTACTGTAGACCTAACAGCCTAAACATTACTAAATGACCGACTATATGACCTTAGAGCTCCGACTACTGGGGACCAATAACAATATTTGATTATTGTATAGGCTACATAATGCTTATTTTGTCCAAACCAGTGGGTTTTTACAAACCTGCCCTTCGAGTAGTGGACTAAAGATATAACTGTGCTGTGCACAACATAAAAATGCCCACATACTTGGCTGTGAGATATCCTAATCATACATAAACACATCAAGGAAACTGCAATGGCTTCAACCATTTACCAGACAAATTCTGGCTCGAGTAGTTACGCATTAATATTCAACACAAATACTTTCATAGAATATCTATTTTAAACGTAGGAAACAATGTCAGCGAATAATGAAATGACAGCAATAAAACGTGTCATGGTCATGCCATGCAGCTAGAAGTCGGCCTAAATGCGACACTCAGCTGGATCGCGCTGGTTTTGAAATGCCCACATTGATGTGGGGCTTACAGCCCTTCACTTAACCAGTTATATTACCAATTATTTCTGGACACTCAACATAACATGCGCAATTGCCCACATATTTAACTGTGGGACTTACAGGTCCGCACTCCAAAAAATTTCTGTTTTAATCTATGCAAATATGAATTTAGATGTTATTATCCCAGCAGAGAACTGTAACACGTTTACAAAAAAAAAAAATCATGCTTACCTTGTCTAATTTTCCAAAAATAGTCCACACAGCGGACATATGGACAGCAAATTCAACTGTCTTTTAGCCATGACGCTGTCTGAAGTTTACCATA
The DNA here is from genome assembly GCF_046629955.1 of Centroberyx affinis. Taxonomy (NCBI): domain Eukaryota; kingdom Metazoa; phylum Chordata; class Actinopteri; order Beryciformes; family Berycidae; genus Centroberyx; species Centroberyx affinis. Next base: position 295,012 of record NW_027279531.1, read on the forward strand.
ACACACTGCAGAGCAGCTCACTCATGTGATGTGATTACTATGCACTTGCTGCTACTTTCTAATAGGGTAATCACCTGTCTTCATATGGAAATGACCCAATTTTTTCAATGGAGGGGAAAGGAAGAGTCAACTACTGGGATTATTACATGGCAGACAAAAAAAAACAAAAAACTTTCATGCCACCAGAGGTGCCGGGTCCACGCAAATGCAGGTAGTCCAAAACCGCGAGGTGCAGAAATTAAGCACTGCCAATAACTCAACAATTAGGACTTCACCAAGTGCTGAGATTTATGGCTTTCAAAACTCACTTTCTGACTTTCTTTTGATCAAAAACTCCTTGCACATTAGCGTTTCAAGACACAATCTCCTCGCTCCACCTACTCACATTTTTAACTGTTCAAAGATGGAGGACAGTGCTATAAGGGAGCAAACAGCATCACAATACTTTTCCCTCTCAAGCCAAAAGAGCAAATGAGAAAGCAGTATTATTATTACAGATATATTACCTCTTCACTAGACTGTCATTAGCTAGCTTAATCATCTCTATTGTGGAAATGTGACTTTTTCTGTCAAAGCTGACTATTTCTGTCAATTACTACTGTAACTTTTGCCAGAGTCGTCTATAGGCACTCAGTAGAGCGCACACCTCCGCCAACGCTATTCAGTTGTCAAGATATGCCAGTTCCACATGTCAGATTTTCACTGAAAGTTGTTTGATTGGGCCAATAATGGAGGGTTTGCCTCTTCTTCTGTCTGCTGATAGGCCACAAAGTTCGATGGTGTTACCTGAACCCGTTCAGAAGTAATGTGCCTTTTAGTGAGAAGCCACGCCCACTGCCACACCCCCTGAAAAACCTTTCCATAACGTTTTGTGCAAATAATGAGCCACATTTAGAAGCAAAGACGTTAATAGTTTTTTAAAAGCAGAATTTGGTTTGGACTTGTACTTTTGTCCGTATTCTCCCACCTACAGAATTCACACGTTATCCCTGTGATCTTAGGCAGTTCAGTCAGTATATGTGAACATGAACAAATCTCCCAAAGCTATAAACCAAAGAACAAAGTCTCTCTGATTCTGTGATATCATCAAAAGACAAAAGTTACGCTATTGATAATAACTCAGAGTCTGACTTTGTGAACTCAAAGAGCGTCGGCAAGTTCTTTTAGATGTAACTGGTTTAAACTAGAAAATATGCTCAATACTCCTGCAAAATCCTCTCGGGTATTGTCACTTTAGTCTGTATCCCATTAATGGGTTATGGAGCAGGAGGATTTGTTTCTCGATGACATTGTGGGTCTTGTCTCTTTAATGTCTCCAAATTTTGGAAGGTTTTGTTCATTTTCACCAATCGAGACCAAACTGTCCACGAGATAAGCATCGCAGCCTTTAATGAATTTGGCCCAGAGTGGGCTGATAAATGAACAGGATGATTCCTGAAAAATGGGCCGGCTACTCACGCTGGGTCTCCTGAGTCTCGGAAAACGTCGGACATGTAAAAGCCATTAGCAAACTTAATACATTAGATTAGCCAGTTTAATTTTGTAAATTCTTTGTTGCAATAAGGAAATGAAACATGGGGCTCCTCTGGTCTCCCGCATGTGATTTATTGCATTTGTGCGGGTGCTGTGCGAAAACGTTTATACAAGGCAAGTGGAAGTGAGTGCTCCAGCAAATTTGGCTTGATGTGCGGAGCTGGGAGAGAGTTAATATTATTCATGGGGGTACTTCTATCCCTGGCTTGGCTTTGTGTCCGGCTCAATTAAGCAAAGCTCATACACTTTCTCAGACACTGAGCCTCGATTATCATCAGAGGAGCTACTGGCCACATCCCACCAGGCTGTGTTCTGTCTCTCTCTCATCTTTGTGTATTATGTGAAAACAGACAGGGGAGGAGGGGGGGGCGGAGGGGTAGGGGGCGGTGTTGTTGAGCTAACTGACCTATTTTAATGTGTCAATTTGGGACACGGCGGGAAACATTGGGTGCCCGTGTGTGGATGTTTCTTGGCCATGTCAATTGCTCTGGGCCCGCTGAAGCTACCTTTAGGGACGAATCTCGTATTCCCCAAACAAGTGTTTCCTCCTCTTATTTAAGGGCCCCCTCGAGGACAAGAACAAGCAAAATCTGACTCTGCCTCGTGACCCAGGCGTGACCTCGCTGAGCTTGGCGGAGATAAACTGGAGCAGTGATGTAGCACACTCATCCTGAAACACTTGGGACGTTTGAGTGTTGTGAGAGCATTGTGTCTACTGTATTTGTGTGGCTAATTTAAGCATGTGGATTTACTATGGGATTTTGTGCAGCCAGTGAGCCCGTGAGCATTGTTGTGTATATTTTATTGTTGGTGAATGAAATGTGTAATCCTCAGACCAAAAAGTCTACCTGATGTGTAACAGCAAGAGCCGGTTTCTACTGGTTCATTAGTGATAGAAGGGGGGGAAGTCACTGATAACTATGTGATGATGAACAAGGACACACAGTGTAGAGAGATATGTGACTGACTCACTGTCCTTCTTTCTTTCTTTCTTTCTTTCTTTCTTTGTCCATGAGTTGCTTTGCCCACCATGTGATGACCTAAGTCTGAAAGGCTTATAGCTCCCCATTGATGCATATATATGTACATTTATTATGTCTCACTGCATGAAAAGGGGGACTTCTACAAGAAAAACACCTAGCAGACTATGGTTAGGACCCAATACATTGACAGCTGATGATGGCTAAATATACTTTGTATTTCTGCGTATCTATTAATAGATATCCTCCGTCATCAGTGCCAATGTGAATGTAAGTTTTGGCCTTGCTAACTCTCATGTACTCTGATGAAGACTGCTCGGTTGCATTTCTCTCTCCATTTGTTTGAAGCATAATTCATATTATTAAGATTCAAACAAAGCCAAAGGTGGCATTTAAAAAATCAGGAGGGTGGTCTCACAATTTAAATTAATGCTACAGCAGTTTGACAGCAGTTCCCCTACTGCTTTTATTTCTACTGCAAGACATGGTTTTTCAGTGGCGGTGACAGGATCACTCCAGTGACTAAACTCACAGACATTAATTGTCCCTGAGAGTTTTTTAAGCCCGCACTGCCATCCCTACTTTATTGTTTGTTTTATATAAGGGCTTGGAGTATTGAGCTCACGCTGCACCTCTAATCGGCACGATAGCTCATCCACCTCCTTCCCCTGTCAGCAGCCCTTAAAATAGTCGAACAATAAACATAGCTACTGCAGGGTAACACTCCACCTGACAGGCGAACAAGAGCTTCATGTCAGCTACATGGAACTTTCAGGAATACTGATTCAACTCTTACGTCACCTTTCGTTGCGTGTTCATTTAATCCCTCCTGCACAGTGTCTTTCATATTCAGACAGCGGCTTCAGATTTCAGGTACTTGCTATGCAGTGTCTTGTCAAGTTTTGGCCTGCTTCTTCCGGATTCATTTGAAGGCTGATTGAGGAAAAGCTATTTGTAATTAAAGCTGCAGTCGGTGACTTTAACATTTATTAAGCAGTAATAAAAAATAAATCACCCCGTTTGGTGGCCAAAGACGAGCAGGATAACATGTCAGAATCTCAGAAACAGCGATAGGTCCATTCCTCTGCTACTGTCATTTCAAAGTGAAATGTGTAGAAACTCATCCGACCAATGAGGACAAGTCTGAGGCAGAAGGCGGGACTCAGTCCTGTCAGTCACTCATCCTGTCTCTCACAGTGTGTTGAATTTCCGGAGATTTTATCACTTTACTCCCGAACTTATTTACAGCAGCTTTAAGACTAAAGCTAGTTAGTTGCACTTGAACTTTACGTCTAAAACAGAAACTTTCCCCTTTGCGCCACCTACAGAAACTCAAACTGCATCAACAGAAAAACCAAAGGAAAAGACGTGACACCACAGCAATGAGCGCTTGACACCAAAGATGGAGACAAAAAAAACAAAGAAAAACAAAGCAAAAACAGATTACCACTTAAATGGTGTATGATATTGCCTTTTCCAATTCATTAATTCTTTGTGCACACTCATCCCAGTAAATCAGAAATTTCCAACTGTAAGATAAGGTGGGAATAAGCTGCTTATCATTTCATTTTGTTCAATCTAGTTCTTAATCAGTTTTAAAATAAGAAAGGGCAAATAAATACAAAAAATGTTAAGAATAAGGAAAGGAATGGAATCTTTAAGCAGGTTTTTGTACAATATGATAAACTTAAGTTCTCCATAACTTGGGTCAAATAAACCAATGGATTTAACTGATTAAAAAAATCTAATCAAAGGATGGTTTCTAATTCATGGAACTGCAAACAGTGTAAAATAAAATTCCAGTGACTCGCTGCATCTCATAGAACATTGCTCATAGTAAAGCAATACGCCAGACCACTATGATAAGGTCATTTCATTTAAATGTGCAGAGCAAGAGTAATGCTTTATTACATAGGGGCTGTGCAGAAAGTAGTCCTCTTTCACATAGCGATGAACGAATTACAAACAACTACACAAACGGCTGTGTGCTGGAAAAGATCAGGATTCACGGCGACCTCGATTAATAACGCAAACAAAAGGTTATTCATCTCGCAGCCTAGTTTAACACAAGAGCCTCTTTCACACTCCGCCTCCTTGCTCTGAGGCATCGCACGGGGTTTGACCTGACAAAAGTAACTCGGTACAAATGGGCAGTAACGCGAACGGAGCGGTCGTACAAATGGCTCCGCGGTTACAAGGATGCAATCCGCCAATGACGAGTTGACTGTTTGAAAGAGTAATGCTCCCTGGAAGTTATCCAGGCTCATATATTACAGCTATTTATTACTCTCAAGTGTTTCGGTGCTTAATCACTCCTGCCTAGACTAAATAAATATATAAAGAGTAGGCTCCCTACGTGCGAGGCAATCATTGCCGCTGCTGTTAAAGTGGAATTACTGCTCAATTTAAGAGTTCACATATGTTATTCCTGTGGGCTGGGGCGGTCGAGTCGATATTTCTGCACAGCTCGCTCCTAAAGCTAGAGACAGGAGTGCGATGCTGTGATGCCACACAGATGCACAGTGTGGAGCTGCTCCTGAATATGAGCAGGAGGCTGACTGACTGTGCGGGTTAGGATATACTTGGAGGATATATACGCTTGAGTTTTCACACCCAACTGAGTTTTTATCTCTTTAAAGTAGTAATCTGATTTTTCTTTTGCCGACATCTTTGATGCTAAGTGGTCATTGCTGCGGTGTTTCTTCCCAGAGATCACCTGTCAATCAAACAGTGCGTCCTGTGCTGGGACGTCTTTTTTCCTTGGAGTTTCCTTGAGTTTCTGTAGGTGGCGCTCTTTTCTTTGTCTCCAGTCCAGACAGACGGAAAAAAACTGGAGCAAAGACACCCGGGTGACCGAGACTTTACTAGTCTGAGCAGAAAAAAAATAAAAGAGCAGAAGGTTGTCACTGACATTTCCTGCCATCTTAAGCATGACTTGGCTGTTCTGCCATTTGGACGGAGGCTCAGATGCCCACAGGCTAAAACAAACACATCCAACAGCTCGTTCGCTCCTTCAGCCAACACTCAGCTAAACAGACTGGTGATAAGCCTGGGACAATGTGAGCAATCTTTTTAATGTACCTTACACTGCGTGACCTTCACACAATACTGTGACATAATGCACTTTAGCTCTGCCGTTTTATACAGTATGGGACCCCATCTTATTACATTAAGTGACGCTTCATTTATGTGATGTAACTGTGGGCTGAATGGAATAGAAATTGGCCATCGTAACGGCTTCATCCGCTGTGCACCAGTTAACATGTACGCTCCTGTGAGGAGTTGACTTCAGATTGAAACTTTCTTTTGAAAGATGTAGGTTGATGAAATTTTGATCATATTCTGCATTAAGAGCAATGTGTAAAAGTCTCAAGTAATCAGTTACCCTCTTTTAGCGGTTATCCATGTGGTTGTAATATACCACTCTAATCCTGGGATAATCACTGATCTAAATTGTATCACTGTGGCTTTTTGAGAGAAGGTTTGAATGTTAAGCAGTGAGCCCACTGGTGAGTTTTTGTTGTTTGTGCTGGAAGGAAACACCCGCTGGCGTTGGCATTTGCGGTACTCATCAAGTGCCTTTCTTATCTTTCGCAGCTTTGGCCAATGCTAATTCTTCACTTAAACCAGATTCTGCTAATAATTACGACGTGATATATTTGAAAGGAAGAAAAATAAAGATTGACTGTCAGTCTTAATAAAAAAAAAAAATCACAATAATGAGTCTGTTTTCCACACGCATTTGAAGACTATATAAGTATTCTTGCCTTTGACAAGCTTATAGCCTCTGCAGGCCAGTTGCCACAGTCAGGCTAATCGCTTGTAGCTCTACCAGGTGCAGTTATATCCTGACAGGTGTAATTGTGCCTGCACTTTCTAACGAGAGATTTAGATCAAATTGAGACCACAGGTACTTTGTTTTTTTAGGGGGGGGGTTTGGGGAGTAAATGAGCTTTTAATGAACAGATTGCATAATTGTGTTATTGAGCTTGCTACATTTATTTATGTCACTTTTTCCTCAAAATTAGACTTCCCGAGGCTTTTTGCGCTGGTGTGATCCTGTCGTTCTCAAGTGTCTCCATTCAAGATCAATACTCAGATTTCTTTCATAAATTAGATATGTATCGTGGAAGTTGGCAAATTGATAAGGAAGTGTTTTGTTAAGGCTAAGATTTTAGATTTTGGTCAAACTGTCCATTGTATTTGCGCTCCCATGCTTTCCAAAACCCTGTGATATGATGCCCTATGCACAGTGGGTTTTTTCGATAATTGTTTTAATTGGGCCTGCTCATATTAAGGGGAGATGTGGACACAGTTGATGTGCAGGGTATTTTCTTTACAGTCATGAGGAGTGAATGAGTCTAAAATGGGTGAATTGCGTGCTTTTGTTTTCGAGCCTGCATGGGTTATTTGCCTTGCCATAGCCAAGCTGCGTTCCTGCAGCTTGGCTATGGCTAGGCTATTTTGCACTGGTGACCACTGTTTCCAATATATCTGCATTCATAAGCAGACCTCAGATATCCTTCATAAATTAGATTTGCATAGTGAGTGAGAGATTATTTTTGCTGCCAATTTCTTTGTTCATTTCCAGTGACTTAATAAGTCGTCCGAAAGAATTACTAAATCATTTGGATGAGATAGACTTGGACATTGGCAGCAAAAAAAAACAACAAATACAAAACAAAAACAAAAAAAAATTTGCCTTTCAGGGCAAACTTTACTTACTTTAAAGACTATGATAAAGCAGGTTATTTCTGTGTCAAACTTACTAAGCAAAGCTCTGTCTCTATATTCTAAATGCCTTTTCAATAAGCCATTATTAGATAGATTATTGTAGAGTGATAACATTTTTTTTAGCTCAGGCAACACAAGGCATCATTCAGTCTTTTACCTTGAAAGTTTTGCTAGTTATCCATCTGTGTGTCTGACTGCACTAAACAAATAAGGAAGGACTTGCCTTGAGAGTCATGCCTCCCTTTTAGACCGGCTCTTATTACTGACCTGCTCCTCCTGGGAGGGAAGAGGTGAGACACTGCAGTGAAAAACACCAAATTGTCCACCACATCCTTTCAAGGACTGGAATAGGATTCTTTACTTTCAGTTGTGGATGTTTGTTACTGAGGAATTTCTGCTATTCTTTCTGCTATATAAGAGAAATAGTGAATCGATTTGACAAACTTGAATGTCTGTGGTAATAGTAACAACAAAAAGTCATATTAACTTTGGTTGAAGGCCCTCAAATTGCAAGATTCACATTGGAACTAAAGTAATGTAGGTGTGGGTGGGGTCAACTTCTGTATGATATTAATTTTTTGTTTAGTTTTTAATTTGTTTCCATTTGAATTTCAGTCTCCATGGAAATTGCTACAATACACTTAAATACACATTAGTGATACTCTTTTAACTTGAATTGAATCACTGAATCATTCCATTGAATTCAGATTTTTCAATGGAACCTTCAATTAAAAAATTCTGCCTTTTACATGATTCAAATATTCATAGTGGAGTAATTGCTGTCAATGTCACTTTCAACTTCTGCTGTTCTAAATATACGGCTTCTAGAGAACTACACTGAAATAGTGTGGAAAATCTTGCAAACCTTTGCTTTGTTGCACAGCATAGCAACACTCAACACGCCATATATTCCTCATTGATTGTGATTTCTGTGCAAGATGCATCATTTTGTATATCTGAGCTTACTCTTACATCAAATAGACACTAAAGTCCTTTCAGGCTGCTGTCACAATTATGTAAAGATGATTATTTGGTGTATTTAGCTTCACATCTTATCAGTACATCTTAAATGATGAAATTCATGAAGAGTTAATTCCCAAAATTATAATTTTGGGAGAACAAGTCTGTAAAAGTGATGCCAAAAAGCCGACTCAGGACAGACTCAGGAGCATTGTGCCTCTGACGTTCTTAAGACAACACCAAAGTTACATTGGCTTATGTTGCAAACAATAACCTTGGCTTTGTGTCCCCAAGTATTAAAGTGGTATTAAGTAATCTATGACCTCTATCAGCGACCAGTAGGAATTACAACATCGACTTTCCTCCTCCTACACAAGTCTCTGGTGCTGCCCCCCCCCACACACACACACACACACACACACTCCTCCCGTCACCTTGAGCTACAGTAGCCTTTAATGGACACAAACGATAAAATGTAATGGACACAAACAATAAAATCACATTTTCACAACAGAGAGTAGTAAACGAGAAAATTACAGCACCATGCTGTTTGGGAGTGTCACACCACAGAGAGTTAAACAGAGTACAGGCCAGGAAGTGAGTTCTGAAGGCCAGACATCTCAGCACTTGGCCAAGTAACCGTTGAGTCACTGGTATTGATCACTAACCCAACAACCCCTCCACAAATATTTTGATCATTTTGTGCTACGAGGCAGTAAAAATCTTACTTACTGCCCCTTTAATAATTAAATCATGCATGCAAGTTTTTTTTGTTTGTATATATTTGTTTCATTGATTTTTGTAGTTGCACTATCGTGCGAACGGCCTGATGTACTTACCCCTTTGCAATCGAAACTGCTGATGAGCATCCACTGGGCCGTCATTCCAAAGCTATTACCCTTCCAGTGAATACGAGTGGAGATTTGTATTGTACTGGAATGATGAAGCAGAGAAAAGAATTGCAACCCACAAACGGTGGTCTTCTCCGTGATTCAGCACCACAGTGATGGAACCAGGAGTAACGCACACCATCATGGATCTGATGACTCTGAAGTACATAATGAGAGCTGCTACCTGCCGCTGGCCAATGCCGGTGTTGCACGACATTCTGGACATGGCGATCATCAATGGTCATGTTTTATACAAACTGTGCATGAATAAGAGCAGCCGGTATGACTTCTTTTGGCAGCTGGGTAAGATGGTGCATGTAAACTATATGATCTCCTACCACTGCCTTGGAGGGGCGGCCTGAAAAATATGGAAAAGGAGTAAGAAAATGTAAGAAAACCCAAAATACAATATATATAATATTTCGTAATTATATTGTAGCCGTGACAATCGTCTTTCCTTTTTCTGTATAAAACAATTTGGAAACAAACAACTCAGATATCGCTGTTAAAAATCACACCATGGAGCGCAGCAATTACATCAACAAGCTAGTTAGTTTATGTCACAGTAAAGTTGCTGGAGAAACGGCAGACGTTGCCAGCTCCTCTGAAAGGTCAGAGCCATGTACAAGCGCAAATCAGCCAGCATCAAGCGGCTGGTGAAGAAAACAAAGGCTAATTACAAAATACGAATGCTTATAGAGTTACTTTGACTTTCACTTAATGCGTGTGGGTCTTGTCTGTCTCCCCGCAATGTATTCATGCCGATGTAAAAATGATAAGGTATGGGAAAAACTGTTTCTCTGTGCTACAATCTTTCCCCAGTGTAAACAAATGTCACCAAAGACTGGCTGAACTTCAAAATAAATGCCCCCTACTCGCAGCTCACAGACTTGTTAACACAGGTTTCGGGCAGGTATTGCAGGTACATGGTCAGGACCCCATGGTAACACCTACCCGCGATGACACCAGAGGGCATACCACCCCCCCCTGAAAAAGCATCTAGATGGGACACTGTAAGGGAAGCTCTCTGTACTCCAAGCTCAGCAGAGACACCATGCCAAGACCAACACACACCACCATAGCTGCTCTAAGTGCTGAGAAAACTGAGAGAGGAAGACTTCTAACACAGAAACTGCACAAAACTGTGCCTCGAAACTGTGTTTTATTCCCAGTTGAAAACGTACCATTTCAGCACTAATTAGGCTATTACTCTTGCTTGCGTGTAGTGCTTTATTTCCTTGCCTTTTAATAGAATGTATGAGAAATGTGCAAACACAGCTCTGATGTTATTTATTTTAAAAAGCGGGACCTTTTGTTTCATGTGGAGAGTGAAGAATTCATTTTTGCGTGGCTGTCAACAACTGTTCCCCCAGACAGGCTTTTGTGTGCGTCGCGGGGGTGAAAAGGCTCATCGTCAATCGGGGGTTCATCGATCTTCTCCCTTGATTTAGTACATTACAGTGGCCTTTCTAGTGTCAAGCTAGCTCGGATCCTTTGGAAAGTACCATCATTTGATTTAACGTTATGCAGTCGATCTTTCTGTAAAATTAGGTGTCACTTTTCGTCAAATGGTGGATGTCTCATTTTGGAATATAACCCGAAGCCTTATCCATTATGGGTTTAGTTGTCTCAGTGATGGAAGACCAAAATAAAGATGAGGAAGAAAAGACACAGGATGTAGCGACTTAGTTATAATGCCATCTGTATGGTGGCATTCAAATCTTTATGCGAATAAGTGCGTGTTCACACTAAGCAAGGTTTTATGGGTATAAGGAGACAGATGTTGACATCTGATAGCCATCAGTTAGTCATGAAGCATAGCATAACAAAATGAAACCAAGTAAACTTTTCCACTAAGGATGTCCCGATCCAATTTTTGGTCTCCGATTTACCTTTTTCCCTGCCGGGTGATTTATCCACTTTTTTCAGCGCATCCTCTAAGGTTTGCTACTTCAGTGCAGACTTCTTGTGTGTGAGAATTAGTTCAGTACTCTTTCAAAAGATGTTTTTTCAAGTGCCCGATTAAAGCAGTAGTATTGTAATTAGCTCTGCTGGTGCCACCCATCCAAACACTTGCATTACAAACAGAACAATTAGCTATTTGACTACTTTTGTAATTCCAGACTGCAGACACGACTGCTGCCCAGCTGCTTTCATACACTCTGCCGCACTGCTGCTTACTGCCGGTGGACGATGCTTGTTTACAGCAAATTCTTTTGTACGCAAATTTGCATATATGGACCGGATTGGAAATTGATCGAACAATGTGTGGCTGATACCGATACCTCAAAATCGACTCCAATTCTGATACTTGATATTGGATTGATGCATCCCATTTTCCACTATGAGGCTCTTGAACACATGGCTACATCTTCTGATCATTTACTACAAGCCCAATTATAAGATATGCCTAATATGACAAACCAATGTTTAACTAAGTTGTAGTATTTAAAGAGCACACAAGAATGGAGCACTTTCAGGAACATCATCTTTTTAAGTACATCTGAGTCATTAGAAGGTAATATTAATCTTTTAAAGGACAGAACGTGGAAAGAGATGACGGTCGTATTCCTCCTAATGTAGCCACTGATGACACAACATTAAACATTAACTCCATTGATCCACAGTGTAAACAAAGTCCACTGGCGACATCTAATTGTGGAGCAAGAAGTGTCATGTATTTTTAATGATCTGCACACATTAGACTCAGGAAGAAGATGGGGGAGAGGGCAGAAAGTTGTTTGTTCACAGTTAAAATTTCACGTCCCCAATCTCACATCTTCACTTCCCCCTTTCATGGTTTTGAGAGGATTGACAATTTGTTTGGATTCAATTTTGTTTGCCATCTGCGCAAGAGGTGATAAGGGGGGAAATGTATGGTATGTAAAATATTTATCCGTTCATTTTCTTTTTGGCACTCTCCGGGGGGATTTAGCTGGTGAGGCATATACTTCTTAGAACAATAACAACCTAAAGCAAACCAGGGTTGTTTTTTAGTTAAGAAATGTCGAAAATATATAGAGAAGCATTCCAATTAGCCTTTGAGCGCAGGTGTCTTGCTTATAATACCAGGTGTCTTGGATTGAACAGCAGGTGATGTCAGTATGCCGCTGAGGAAAAAGTGCTAACACTTTATTTTAGAAGTCCCCCGTTGACTTCTTACAACATGTCAGTTGACTGTCAACAACATTTGTCTCAACTGACAAGTAACAAGTATCTATTGACTATCAGCTAGGGAGAAGCACATTCCTACATATGAAATAGTTTCATGAGTGAATTGCTTTAGTGCCCTATAACCCTAACTTTAAGTTTTTATGTAGTTAATCTTAAACCTCAACCCTAACCTTTACAGTCTATCAACAGTCTATTGATAGCAATTTGAGCAGGTGTACCTGACAAAGATAGTTTGTTGAACATTTGTTGATAGTCAACTGAAAATACCTAACTGTTTCTGTTTGAACAATTCTTGTTTACAGTCAGTGGAACAGTGGACACACTGTTGAATATCAATACATTGTTGAGAGTCAACAGCGGTCTAGCAAAATGAAGTGATGCCAAAAAAGTAGTTATTGACATACATATAGACTCATATAGACTTTTGCCAACCGGTCAATGGTACACAGGCTGAGTTGACAAAAAAGGCACCGCGGTTGTTATTCTTCCCTGTCTGTGCACATTCGCGATGGCTTTTACTGTCTTTTTCCTCAATGCATTTAAGGACTATCGAAAGACTAGCAACTGAAATTTAATTTCTTATGACTGTTTTTTTTTTTTCTCTCAGTCTGTACTCTTTCATCCTAGCCGTGCTCAAAAGGCCACTACTCTCACTCACACACTCGGCACAGATTTTCCTCATGAATTGGACACCCCTAAGACAAAGTTCTCAGGGAGCACTGACAAAGGATCCGACTGTGAAGATTGGTCAATAGGGGATTAACGAGTTCTCAAAAAAAAAAAGAGCAATGCACTTCTGAAGAAATGCATTTTTTACTTTTGTGGCGTGTTTCTGTTTTGACGTGAGAGTTTTCTCTGAGACTTGCGTTGCCGTCTTACGGCGTTATACTTTTTGCACCTTGGCAATGCGTCTCCTTTAGGAAATACATACTTCATGGAGGCTTTTTGAGCTGAAGGTACCACGGGACGTACTGTATGAATCACAGTGGAAAGCATGCACGATGTATTCCTTATTCACAGGGTGCACTTAGGTATGAGAGCATGAAAAAGTGTAGTTGCAGTACTTCAGAAAAGGAAGTGTTTCGTTCAAGGATGCCCTATGGTACTTGATAAAACATTACAGTGGTAGAAAAACCGAGCTTCATGGCACAGCATCAGCAGGCACGGAAGCAACTGGATTTCTCTTTGCCTCGTGTTAAGTACTCCTGACTACCCTGCTGCCAGCTGCACAGAAACAGCATGAGCTACAGTTAAATTCTGAGTTTGTGTCTTTCTGTAAGATTAAGTCCAACTGTGTAAATGATTTTGTGCCGTTAGACCATCACCGGAGGGGTCAAAGGTGCATCAATACCTTTTAAAGTGCAGCAATGCCCTTGGATGAAATGGAAGGGACGGACAGGCTTAAGACTCAACTTTTAGCGCTACAATGATGCATTTGGATGTATGTGGTCAGAAGTATATTAAAACAAAGTGTGAGTGTCACAGTTCCAGCTTTGAAAATTGATAACGATTTCAAAATTCGCAAACTAAGATCGTAGGACTTACATTCGGATTCTGTTTTCAGGTGGATTTTCACTTTAAGAGTTGTTAAGACTAATCAGGGCCTGACTTATTGTCACCAAATCCACCCGATCTCAGGTATTTTGATATTGCGTCTCAGAATTGGACAAGTTGTTTCATCAAGAACCAAAAATAGTTGTCCCTATAGTATGTGCTGATGAGTCCCCGCAGATAGGGAAATTGTCTCTTAAAGTAATGGCCTAACAAGGACATCGAGGGTGACGGACTAGATATGCCACTCAGCAAAGAGGTTTGTGTCTTGGATCTCCTCCAAGAAAGTTCCAGCCTTCCAGCTTTTACACTCAGCTGGGCATACATGTACATGCAAGCATGTGTCCTTGTAAGTCTGCTGGTAACCTCCAAAGGTAACCTCCAAATCGTCCTCATGTCAGCGTACAAACCTATTGTTTTCAGCCAGGGATATTATGTTCGTTGCACAGAAAATTACAGCGTATGCGCAATTGATAGATTACTAACCCCTGAGTTAGAGTAAACATGTTGGATCGTGATAATAATATGTCTAGCAGGCTACACTGTGGTGTGTATACACTGTAAAACACATTTACAGCACAGAGAAACTAATTTACTGTTGCCTTTATAAATATAAACTATATTGAATCCACTTTGTCATAATAAATTGATCACTCATCTCACATACGCTGCGGTCCATTACTCTGAAAGCCATTGCTTTCATGTATTGATTATACAGACACACACACACACACACACACACCAGTTTTTTGTCTTCTTTCCCCATCATAACACCACAAATGCCCCAAGGACGCCATTGACCCTACTGCCGCCACTGAAGTGGAAGTGAGTGATGCCATAACAAAAGCTGTGACAGCGCAAATGGAGCCAAGAGTCTTGCTGCAAAGTGTCGAGCTCCTCTTATATCACCACCATTCTAAATAGTTGATGTTTTAAATCCCCGGCTCCTCTGTGCATCCACGGGAACATTGGGCCATTGGAAGATAAATAAACCTAGAAAATGAACAGGAATGAAATCAAAAGTACAATTTCTAGAAAGTAGAATTTTAGTTTCCATTGTCAGCCTCACAGGTTTGTTTTTTTTCCAGCAGTGCTGTCGATACCTGCTCTCAGTCTAATCCAAATCCGTCAGCTCCACAGCTTCACCATCAACATACAGCAGATGTGGTCTGTAGCAGATGTGTTGCTCCGTGGAAGCTGTCCTTGGAGTCAGAGTTCAAAGACCCAGCTCCTGTATCAAAGCAGCGTTTTTTGACTCATGAAACCAATCTGTTGTAATTGCAACAATGCTCAGCAGTCACCAGTGGAGTTCTGGCTCATTGTCTCAGTCAGTTTGAATGGTGGAAACAAGTGCGTGGGCGGATCAACAAAAGAAGCCTGATAGCTGCAAAATTAAGCTAGAGAGTTACATTTGCATATGTACAATGTGCTTGCTATTATCCTTATTGCAAAATTGCTAATATTCCAAGTAAGCCGTATACATGATTGGCAGTCGCTCATATGCTATTAATATTCCCATTTAGGCTACATGTTGTAAATCAAAATATTGTTATACATTAAAATTCCCTTCATTTAGTAAGACAACTGAGAAACTGCAATTATGCTGCCAATGTTGTACAGCTACCTGTATTATTACTTTCCTTTGCAAAATTCTGAGACTGACAAGGCTGATTTGGTAGTCAAGTAAAAAAAAAAAAAAAGCAGATGCAAATGCTATTGTCTGATGTGCAAATGTTAGAAACTGGCACAAAAATTCCAATTGAGAAGCATAGTGAGGTGCATATGAGGTGTATGCATAATAAATTAGAGCTCCGACAAGCCAACTAATATCTGCATATGCCACTTATTTTATGCAGAGAATGCTTACTCAGAATAAGCCTATAATTGAGGTGAGATTAACCAAATAAGATGGTTACATGACCCACGTCATATCCATTGTATTGTTGTTTTATTGTACAGTTTCAGAATAAATCTTATGCATGTGCCACTGCACAATTTTGAGCTTTACATAAGCTAAAGTCTCATTATCCGACTCGTTCATACTCCCCATTTGGGTCTTCCAACCAGCATCAATCAGTTAACGAATCGATTGTTAATCCATTTGTCATTTTGAAGGATGTATGTTCAAATATGCACTGGTCTTTGATGAATATGCCATCTTAAATCTTCTCTTTGTGTGACTGCATCCATTTTCTGAAAGCTATAATAATAGAATCATGTGTCACAGACTTGTCTATCAAACAGACTATATGAGTACTTGATAATTAATTTCAGTACTGTGTTTTTTTTTGTTTCCTTCTCAGGTGTGCACAGGGGGACATCGTCACACACACAGCCTGGCTAAACCGGTCGAGTATACTGTACGCCGGGGAAGACAAATGGTCGGTGGATCCCAGAGTGAGTCTGGTGACCCTTAATCAGGAGGAGTTTACCATCAAGATTGAAAACGTGGACATGACAGACGAAGGGCAGTACGTGTGCGCCGTCCAGACGAGCAGTCGACCGAGAACCACCTCGGTGCACATCCTCGTCCAAGGTAACACGCTTCTAGATGAAAAAAACAATTCCCTCGCTACATATTTTGTGAATTTCTGTACTACAAGTTATTTCCTCTGGATTCACCACCAGCTCTGAATCCTCTACATCTTGAGCTTCCTGTAGTCTTAAAACTTGGCAGGTGTTTTCGAGTAATATTTTGCAGTAAAAACCACCCGTTGGCATCTTTGACTCATCCAAATCTTCTGATGAACTCGCCAATTGTCTGAACATGGATGATCACCAGCATCACACTACGGCGATGGTGCGTTTTAGGTGTATTTGTCTGAACCGGCGGATTCCAACTATGCATGATTGATGGCTGTGTTATTCCTGCGCGCCAGCACACGAGGGCATAACAGAACAAACCAGAGCTGCTGAGGAAAACAGGGACATGTGTACTTGCTCTCTTTGTTGAACCTCATTTCATTGCTCCACTGGAGCAATTAGGGGCTAAGTGCCTTGCTCAAGGAGAGAGAGAGGCGAGGCGAGGGGGGAGGGGGGGTTGGGGGGGGGGGAGGTTCTCATCCACCGCGTTAGGTGAGGTTAATGGAAAATACCAGATGTTAAGATTCTCGGGCTAAGATGATATGCGGAGCTGGGATGGTGTCCTCATAGAGATGCAATATAATGTGCGCTGTGCTGTATGCACATAGCATATGGAGGTGGTTGAATGCTGCCAATTTGATATGCAGATGCTCCATGCGGCCTTATTTGTTACATCCCCATGTCATCCACACCGTAATAGAGGAGGTGATGCTTTACATAAAATATTACTGTGTACTTCTGCGACAGTTTGCACAATATTAGTTCAACCAATGCCTTATCTGTAAAATTGCATAACCATTAATTAACTTAAATTTGCTTTAACTAATGGCTCCACAGTGAGACTGATCAAAAATGCACTTAGATATATTTTTCGTTTAAAGCAGAAATTCCTTTATGTCCTTTGTTATCGTACTAATGAAAGGATTTATAATGAAAGGGTTTATTTTAGTACCCAGCACTCAATTCTTTGTTTGCTGAAAAAGAATATCCTGCTTTCTTTAATTCACAGTGTTTTTGTCTATAATGACATTTTATTGTAAAAAAAAAAAAAAAAAGTACTTTTAACAAGTGAAAAACTACTGCTACTTACATGCTTGTCAGCTGTGAGCATCTTGGCAAGTAATGGAATTGATTTTTTTCTTCTATTACATCAGGTCATGGATGTCGTGGACATAGACAACACCTCGAGTGTTTTAGCAACATGTTTTATTCAGACAACAAAGGGTTAGAAATCTGTTACATATCATTTGTTTAGAGCAGTGGTCTCCAATCATGTGCCGTGGGGGGGCGAGAGTCTGCAGGTTCTCATTATAAACAAAGACTACAGCAGCTGATTTCACTGATTAGTTCAGTCCTCCTCTCTGGTTGAAGGTGTGCTAATCAGTGGAAGCAGCTGCTGTAGTGTTTGGTTGGAATGAAAACCTGCAGATTATCGGCCCTCCATGGCACATGGTTGGAGACCGCTGGTTTACAGTCTCGCAAATATAACCAGACAAAGCTATTTTTGACCAGTCACTATACCTTTACTTATCTATTGAAGACAACGTCACTACCATATTCCATACCATGTTACCTCATCAGATACTGTGTTTACAATCCACACAATATCCAAAATCCAAAATGTCGTCTAGCTCAAGCATAACTACTGCTGCAGTAGGAATCCTAAGAGTTTATCTTTGTAATATTATCCATGATTCAACTGGAGTTCAAGTCAGCAACAGCCACATCAGCTTACTATCACAGTCATTTCAGACATGAGCAGTTCGACACTGACTTGATCGAAATCTCACAGTCACTTACCTGACATCAGAACATCTAGATGCCATGTAGCGCTGCTACCAAGCACAAACATGTATTTGAATTTATTAGCCTTTGCTATCGCGATTGAACTCAATTAGCCTTAGCATTACACACCTACGTAATACACACACTCGCAGAATAGAAATACGCTATATAATGACACACTAGCAGCGTTCCACAATTGCACATTCCCATCATGCTTATATACATTTAACAACAGACGCATGCAACACACACATACACAGAAGTGAGTGGCCTTCTGTGTCCTGACCTTAGCCCCCAGACTGCTGTTCAGGGCTTTAATGGACCGCTAGAGCCAGCAGTGCTTGGATGAGAGTTTACGTGAGGGAATCCTAAGTGTCTGCCTGAGGAGACAAGCTGCTATTCAGGGTTCAACGCACAAGTGGGATTTCCCATTATCTCCTCTGCTTGTCTGATTACTGTTATTATTTAAATTAACTGGCCGTTTAGTATAGCGGAATCCAAACAAACAGCATATCTGTCAATTTCAATATCAGACCGAAACTTGAGAAGTGTCCCGTCTTCAGCACACATGAGAATACGGCTAGACTGACCTGTCAACAACCCAAGAATTTTAAACACCAGTTAATGACACATTCATTACATATTCATTATAATGTAATTTCTAATTTGTTACTTTGCACATCCCTTTGGCCCATGCGCACACACATGCGTATGCATTTCAGCAAACGGGTGGGGCCACAGGGGCAGATAGGAGCAGCACCCTGAGGTGCTCAGTGTCTGCAGGCTTTGAGTGTGTTGCTGAAAAGCACTTTGACAGGTGTGGACACAGAGGGCACAGGGGTCAAACCTAAGATGGATGGTTTCTGTAATCACCAGCTCACCCTCCCTCCACATTGTTTTTCTGATATACTGTATATATTTTGTTATGGCTAAGAACAGTCCAAAATAGTCCCTTGATTATTCTGATCTTCATTTTATCATTATTATTATTAGTAGTAGTAGTAGAAG
This sequence comes from Centroberyx affinis, assembly GCF_046629955.1. Taxonomy (NCBI): domain Eukaryota; kingdom Metazoa; phylum Chordata; class Actinopteri; order Beryciformes; family Berycidae; genus Centroberyx; species Centroberyx affinis. The sequence goes on from NW_027279531.1 coordinate 314,210, forward strand.
CAGTAGTAGTAGAAGCAGTAGTAGTAGAAGTAGTAGAAGTAGTAGAAGTAGTAGTAGTATTTATAGGAGACTTAAAGTATGTGATAAGTGTTTGCAAATCCTCACAATATTTACAGGGAAGAGATTTTGTGAGAAACCCTCCTTCATGCTAAAAAGATCAAATTCTTGGAGGGCCTGCAATAGCCCAAAGTTAGAAACCAAGGAGCCAAAATTCTTATCACCAATGCTAGACCAATACATAGCCTGGAGCTGCTCCACAGATAATGACTAACACAGACTAACTCTGCGGACTACTAATGTGTGCGGTGCAGCATCCAACTTCATATATTCACTCTAATCCCCTGAAAATCTGCCTGGGTATTGTCCCCAGTCACAGCCGTCCATCTCACGTTATGTTCAGACATCGTTTGCATGCCATTAAGCATTCAGCTGGCACTCATCCTATAAAAAAAATCAAACCACTTCCAACTGGGAGGAAGTTAATCAAAGTATTGTCTTGCAATACTCTTTGGAGGGTTGTTTACACATGCATAGGTAACTGAAGAAGCTCAAAATTAATTCAGCAAAGTAAATGACACTCTGGTGCTTTGTGTATGGTACTCTACAAATGTGTAATTGTCACATAGTAATTTATTCAACATTCAAAAGAACAAAGCAATCACATAGCGGGTGCTTTGTGGTTTTTTTGTTTTTTTTTCATGTATATGCAGCCTGATTTAATTATTCTCAAACTCAGCCACTAACTAGATTATTTTATGTATGTACACAAAGTCATTGAGACCCATAAGCACATCTTCTATCAGCGCTCCATGCAAAGAGATTACTTTGCTGTTACACAGTGTAAATTAACCAGCAGCACTAAATGACATGATCAGTAAAACCGGCCTCATAAGCACAGTGATGTCAACTTTTGTGAGGGAGATGAGCACTTGTTTGTGGTTTGCGAAGAGCTCATTATATAGGATTGGCTCTCCTCCCTTTTTAGCATAGTTGATCAGAGGATCTTGATGGCTCTCCAGCATGAATAGTCAGTCTCTGGAAGCGTGCCTGACTATAATAACTTATCCGGTGTCAAATGGCGGTGTCTGATTCAGATGACTTCATTGATTATTTACAAGACATAAGATCTCAGCGGAGCGTTTTCCACAGTAGTTAACAAAACTTTCTCGTGTTTATGTCCAAAAGCCTGAGCACATACAATCCATCAATTGTGTGCAAGGAAAACAAACGCATAAATCGGTTTGTATTACGGAAATATGCATCCCTAGATACTCTCTCAAGTCCTCGGTTCTGCACAAATAAGAAGTTACTGTGTTATTATTTCTCAGACGTTTTTTTTTTTTTGGCTTAGCTTAATGTTTTTTCTTTCCACGCTTCCGATTCAAAGGAGAGCCACCGCTTTAAAACACGCTTCTATTTTGATTCCATGTGTGAAATGCCGATTGGAAGGCCACTGATTGTTTCCACTGGAAAGATTAGGGGTCAAATTACTTAGTCAAGAGCGCCTCAACGGTATTTATCGACAGGGGGAGAAAAGGTTCGCTCATTCACGCTCTACACTCAGATTTTTCGATCTCCTGGTCAGTTGTCTGATTGTGTAACCTCAAGTCCACTGTTGCCCTTTTAGCAGATGGAGAGAGCTGGAGTGAGACAAGTGTCAGTGGTACTGAGAGAGTAGATATTACAGAGGTATATTACAGCTATTTTAACCTCATATGGGTTAATTACCATCTGGTTATTTCATACCATCAAACCTAGAAGCCTACTAAGACCCATGTAGTTGTAGCATCTCATGGATAAATGAACTGGAGGCAAATGTGAAAAGACACTGCCACCCGTTGTTCAGTGTCAAAATTGTGTTCTGTGAAAAAAAATCATACCTGGTGCATGTAAATGTTGGTATTTTTGGACCACATTTTCAAATGACATTAGGGTGCAGCACTTTTAAAAATGCACACCAATGCCAAATACTGCCCATCATACCCGCCAGGAATGGTCAATGTTATATTAAGGAGGTCAAGGCTTTTTTTTTTTTTCTTCCCATAAAGTAATTATTAGATTTCAAATTCAGAGACTGTGTGTTACTGTACTTGGTTGAATGCTTTAGGTGGCTGCTTCAAAGGCCCTGCACCTGTAACCGCCGCCGGGTGATCTATCAGACTCGGTAAACACATCTTCTTTGTCTTGCAGTCTCCCAGCCACATACAATAAATAAGTCAGCTAAAACTTCGGGTGTGTGAGAAACTGAAACTTGAGAATGATCTTAACTGTTGCCTTGGTAACAGCCAAAGCAGCAGAATAGCGGCTTGATTGAGGCAGCCAAGGAATACTTGAACAGAAAAGGTCAGTCACAATACAATGTGTGGGGTAGAGCCATTACTGGGTGCTGTTGCTGCCGCCACCTTCTGCCAAACAACACAGAGAATGAAAGTATGTGCAACCTGAATGAAGTCCATCTCCCAGTCCTGTAGCAGGTGGTAAAGAAAGAAAAGCCCTACTGTATCTTTTATGAGTTTCTACAACCTGCCTACAAAGCTTGTTTATCACAAGGCTTGTTTACTGTATTCCTACAAGGAGTATCGGCCTTCAAACATGTATGTTTTGTTATAATAGATAGATTGAATTGGCTTACCCTTGTATATTGTGCTTCATGGATTCCCTGTGCTTTTGCCTGTCAGACCAGATAATAAAAAGGTCATCTCCCCACATTGCATTGGCTTTGCCAATCGCTTATTCCGTTGCCTACAGGCCTGGTACCTTTAAAAGCTAGCATGCTGTTGACATATTCATAATTCTCTTACCTAATCTCGCATAACCTATAGGCAATCAGCCCACCAAGTGTCTATCAAACAATTTCTCCAGAGGGGCACTGTGGAAAGCATGAGCGTTTTCAGTGAAGCAGGGCCGCAAGCATTCAAATGGTAGATTGTTGCCACCCATGGGGCCAAAAATTACATTGCATTAGAGTCATCATTTACTTGTCAAACAGGCCTGCACACACAGCAGAGAATGGCGTGAGATTTATTGACTGTGTTGAAATAGATGCTGATATTATATATTATTATTTCATTTGAATATATCCAAGTATGTTTTCTTAAGGCAGCATTGACAACATTTTTAATATCATGAAATGTTTGCAACTTCCCCACAACCTTTGTGTGCCAATTACACACATTCATGGAAGGAATAAATTGCTTTAATTAATTTTATCCACCTCCTCATTTGAAGGACATATAGCACGCTGGTAACCCTCCCTCCTCAGCTTGCATTCTAAGCTAAGCAAGGCCCTTAATGATGTTTACTTTATTAATATTGTAATATTATTGTGGCCTATAATGTAAACTCTTAAGAGCGTCATTAAAATAAATGGTGCCGGCTTGCCTGCCACCGCTATGTGCTTTTGAATGCTTAGAGGAGGAGCCAGCTTCTGTTGAAAGTGACATAAGAAGTTATTTCTCCGCGTCCATTTGGAAATTTTGCTGGATGCCCTGTGAGATAATGAGCGAGCTGTTTGCCCGGTGCGTTGACGAATGCTCCTTTCATCCCAGCTACACTACACTCATCGTTCCCACTGCCCAGTGATCACAGCAGAGAGTCCAAGCTGCGCTGTCTGGATAAACTCGGATCCATGTGGACGGTATAGGCTTCCTTCCTGCTGTTAATGTGTGATACTCCAGTGGTTCTCAAACTGGGGGTCAGGACACCCCAAAGGGTTGCGAGATAATTCTGGGGGGTCGCAAGATGTTTTGTGGGATAGGAAAAAACATATTTCTACTATCCAAATTTACTATCATGTGTAATTTTCAGATTTTTTCTCTAATTTCTGCCTTTATTGTGAAATACTGAATAGTTTTCAGCCTCTAGGCCTCCCCTGATAATCAAATGAAACAACATGAAAAGGGAAAATCGTGCTTTAGTTGAACTCTTGACCCCTCTGCTTATGCAGCCTGTGACAAGGGGTCGCTAGTAGGCATTGCTTAATTTTAAGAGGTTGAGAACCACTGTGATACCCTGAATCCCTGTTCTCTTTTTGCTTGCCCCCCTCCAGAGAGGTCAGAGGTTAGGGTCAGCTCCAGAGCAGCAGCCCTGGAGCTGGTAGGCATTCAGTGTCTTGCTTAAGGACACTTCAGCAGGGCGGATGTATTCCAACACAAGCGCTTGAACCTGGGTATTCTGGTTGAAGGATAATTTCCCTGATCACTAGGCTACGCAGCACCCATACTGAGAAAACTCTTGTTCACTTAGTGCTTTGCCCACTTCTGTCAAGAATGAACCTTGTGGGTAGAATAGTCTTTTTGTAATATGCAGTACCATTGATTACATCGCTGTATGTTATCTTATTTTTGCCCTTGTCTTTGTTCCGTTATTATTTGAGATCAAATGTTTCTGAGCGATCGCTTAGAAAGCTAGCACTTTTAGTGTCTAATGTACAATAATATCAATGCTGACTGTGTCATTGAGATGTGTTTACAGTGGGCGAAGTGCTGTCTGAAGAGCAGACTTAGTTGTTCAGGGTAGCATTCTGTTTCTCAGTCCAGATTCCAGTCATACACAGTGCTGTTCAGGAGTTCATCTTGTTGACCTGGCTTTTGTATTTGCTGAGGTATGTTTACTACTACTACTACCACTGCTGCCACTTCTGCTACTGCTGCTACTGCTGCTACTGCTACTACTACTACTACTGCTACTACTGCTGCTACTGCTACTACTACTACAGCTACTACTACTACTGCTACTACTGCTGCTACTGCTACTACTACTACAGCTACTACTACTACTGCTACTACTGCTGCTGCTACTGCTACTACTGCTACTACTGCTGCTGCTACTGCTGCTACTACTGCTACTCCTACTACTGCTGCTACTACTGCTGCTACTGCTACTACTACTACAGCTACTACTACTACTGCTGCTACTACTGCTGCTACTGCTACTACTACTACAGCTACTACTACTACTGCTGCTACTACTGCTGCTACTGCTACTACTACTACAGCTACTACTACTACTGCTACTACTACTGCTGCTACTACTGCTACTACTGCTACTACTACTATTGCTGCTACTACTACTACAGCTACTACTACTACTGCTACTACTACTGCTGCTACCACTACTACTACTGCTACTACTACTAGGCCTACTACTGCTACTACTACTACTACTACTGCTACTAGTACTACTGCTATTACTACTGCTGCTGCTGCCACTGCCACTACTAGTAGTAGTACATGCATACATACTGTAGGCTACATCATCATACAATCAAAACATACATACAATTTGACAAACATATTCCTACATACCAATAAAAGAGCAACCCATTGCATATTTTATGATAATATCACAAAACAAAAGATCTACAATAATTCAGCATGCATTACTGACAACCAAAAGGCAGGTTTATACATTTTTTTTTAAGTCGACCAATGTTATGTCATTAGTCAAGCTATTCCAAAATCCAGGGCCGTAATAATTATTGCACTGTAGGGCCTTGGCCTTCCTTTTTACCGGGTACACCAAATTATTGCATTTTTGCATTGCAGATTACCACATATTACTTTTGCAAATGCTACAGGACTCAACCGCCTGCATAGAGGATAATATATATTCTTATGATAGACTGCCTGTTGATTCGGGGCACTCTTTGAAGCTCTGCAGTGTACCTTCAGAAGTGATGTGAGGGTACAGCTCTATTAAAAGGCAATTTAACACGCTTTATATGAGATAGAGGCCAGAGAATACCAATCTGATGGCTAAACACACAAACTCACACTCACACACACCCACACAAACGCATCCGCATGCACGTAGATATTTTCATTGGCTGTGTGACAGACCTGGCAAAGGAAAAGGAAAAGGACAATGCCCTACACAGTAGGCATTTTGTTGGCATTGAACGCAGCTTTTTACATGCTGATTTTTATTCAGATCCCCGGGAAATATGCTTTGCAAAGATAGCAGTTAAATTGTTAAGTAATTCTAGTTCCATTATGAAGCTAATACTACTTTACCCACATTGTCATAGGCAAATTATGCCACGACCCCATTGTAGGTAATGAAAAGGATTCTAGATAATGTGTCCGTTTCCACACTGAAATCATGCATCGTGGTTTGCGCATTATTTACCTCATGCTGGATCACTAGCTGGCATTTCTTTATGGCACACTGGTTTTTCAATAGATGCAATTGACTTCAAGCCAATTCGCTGTCAGTTGTCTCCCGAGCAAACAAGGATTATGAAAAGAAGTCAACTTTTTGCATGGTTCCTGTATCATAATTAGCAGTGTCACCGCACAGCAGTTCAAGTATTCGGCAACTCGACAGCTCATATTGAATTCAGCTGAAAAACCCTTTGTTTTGATTTCACAAACACTATAGCGATTCACCCGTGGCCTCTTGAACCACAGCTAAATAGAACCAACAGTGACACAGTTGCTGTATGCTTTTGTCATTCAAGAGGGGTAAATGGGGATTAAGCTGACATCCAATAAATTATTCATAGAGATTTGTCTTGCAAAACAAGTGTGACGTGACTGAAACAAGCGAAAGCGCTGGTGACACTGTATATTCATATGCTTTTAGCTGACGATCCTCAAATATTGCACAAAGAGATCTGTCCTCGTTACTGTACTTTGAAATGGAGATGACAAAGCTAAGGCTTGGACAGATCTGTCAGGAAAAGTAAAAATAGTATTTAACAGGGACAAAACCTAATAGGAGTTATATGTTTTGCATCTGACTGTATTACTATAGCTATTATTGTGGTCATTGAGGTTGTACAATATACACACACTGAGCATTTCATTGAAAGTACGAGGAGCCCTGAAGAAATCATTGGCATCATAGCCAGCCGTCAACCAGGTCTCGAGACGTCTTGAGACATGGGAGACGTTCTAGACATCTTAAGATATCTTGTTCAGACATGACTACTGTCTCAGGACATGTTTCATCTGTTAAAGTGCTCGTCTCAAGGCATGTCTTTAACACTCCCTTGCAAAGAAAGCCATCTTTTGCAGATGTCCTCATAATATACCCTAATTCTAATAGGCAAATATTATTTTCTCTTGTAGCTATCTAGAATTTATTGTAAAGGTTTACATTGTTAAAAGAAAATCATCCAGACTTCTGGCAAGGCTATGGATGTGTTTGTGTATTGGTGGTGTGCATCCAGTAACTCTTAAAGCCTTTAACAATCAACTTAGAGAAGAAAAACAATTTAGGGCAAAATACATAGGTATTATTTTATTATCAAGATCCACAAAAAACAGAACAGTTACTTATCAGATCCACCTTTTACACCTTTTTGTCACCAGGATCCCCCAAAACAGAACCATTTACATTTGTCATCAGGATCTGCAAAAATGCATCCATTTACACTTATTTATCATCAGGATCTATTAAAATCAGAGCCATTTTGAGTTATTTGTCATCAGGATTCCTAAGAAACACTAGAATGAACAGTTATTTGTCATCAGGATCTAGCAAAAACAGAGCTATTTACAGTTATAGGTCATCAGGATCTATAAAACAAAAAACAGAATCATTTACAGTTTCTTCTCAGCTGACAGCTGCCTCCATGGCAGCACATTCTGGTTCATAGCTATTTTTAAGAGCACTGGCCCCAGCAGAAAGATATGCTGGAGTAATATGTGTGTCTCATTTAGCGATCTTCCTGCAGAGATGACATGTTTAAATTACATTATTTACTTACTTATTGACTTTCGGTGTTTTTTTTAGCTTGGCATTAAGCAACTCAGAACATGGTGCATCTGAAAAGTAAAGAATTCAGATTTTTTTGTCTTGGTCTTAAATTAGAACATGAACACTCACAATGCCCACAGTTTTATTTCATGCTGTTACCAACGAATTGGAGAATGTGATTAAAAGCATGCAAATACCCATAGTTTATATAATTCTTAATAATAACTTAGACCCCCTTTACACCCAGCTTTCACATGCATCATGGGTGACCGGATTGTAATCGGATAGCGCTTAACCTCGTAAAAATACAGGTCTAAATACACCCAAGATGCTTTGAGGACGGATTGCATTCGGATCGCCCGAACCACCTCCAGAGGCAGCCAGGGTCACATAGTGTAAACGCAACTGTTTTTAATCCACACACACAAACTCTGTAGGCAGATACACTTCACCAGTCTTGACTTTGTTCCCGCATCCATCCAGTCCTCTGAACAGTGGCAGCGCTGCCCACGGCTGAAATGAAAGCACCCGCATAAAACAGCCCTTTCCTGGCATACTGTGCAATATGCCAGTTTTCTAACACAGCTTCTTCCTCCATTTTGAAAAGCAAGAAAAAGTGCCTAATATGAATGCAGCCTGACGAGCGGCCACCCGCGCCTTTCAGATGACCCGCACCCGAGGAACTTTCAAAACATAACATTTGGGGGAGGAGGTGATGTACGTGGCTGTGTGGATTTTGCACGAGAAAGCGCAGTTGGCTCTCAATGTGGACTTGATGTGGACAATGGAGACACATTAATGCCAGGTGTAAATGTAATCCGGCTAAATCGCACGTAAATGCCTGGTGTAAAGTGAGCCTTAGAGGGGGACGCCTTCCACTACCGAGCTGGATTTTTCCTCTATTGTGGTAAATCTCTACCTCAGGAAAAGGGCCTTGCTCCTTTCCAGCCCCTTTTCAGCCCAGTTTCCAGCTGAGAAGCTATAAGCACACCAGAAGAAGATATTAGTACAGTATGTGCACTATTTGCATGAAATAATGTCCTATAGAGCTACTGTAATGACATTAATTCATTTGAATAATGTCAGTCTCTGGTTCTTAAGGGTGGTGTGGCTCTGGCTCTCTCTGCTCATGGCAAGGACAACTGCAGGGGCAGCAGGCACTGCCAGTTGAAGATCCTGTTGAAACAATGTTATATATCAGATTCAAAAACATTATCTGTGCTTGTTTAGCTACAGAGAAACGGCATTGCCAAAAAAATAAAGCGTTTCTGTTTGGTAAGTTTGGTAAGCAAATGTTAACTAAGCAATGCCTTGTTTAATTTGTGATAGCAATAAGAATATAGCCTAAGTTTGTTGCAAAAATCAAGAATGACAAGTTCCACATCGGGCATGTAGTCTCTACTGCTGACCCTTTGGTCTTATTGGTTGTTGGTCTTGTGCTGCTCCACTAAGAATTCTCCCTACAAAAGTCGGACGGGTCTAAAACGAAAAAAAACTACGGTGAATTTCACTTAGCCAAACAGATGTACGTAATCTTTCACTTGTCTGGTTTCACCGCGCTGGAACATGCTACATCTCCAATGCACAAATAAACTTCAAAACGTACACAGGTATACCCAAAATGTCCAATGTAACAGAATCAAATCAACTTCTTTGCTGGTACTAATTAATTTGCCACTTAATGAAACAAGCAACCTATTTTGATGTTACGAGATAATGTCTGAACTAGAGTACACCCAGTTATTGTAATGCATTCTTTTTTCCTGACTATGAACATGATAGACGGAGAACAGCAACAGATTGGGGCAGGATGTCGAGTGTGTGTGTATGTGTGTGTGTGTGTGTGTGTGTGTGTGTGTGTGTGTGTGTGTGTGTGTGTTTGTGTGTGTGAGTGTGTTATCAGCCTGCATCCCAAAAGTAACCTCACTAGAGTGCATTTAAAATCAGCTTTGGTAGACGTTAACGCATAGCTAGAGTTGAATCTATCGCTTTTAACCATGCTGCACAAGTCCTATAGCTCTGTGCTATGATGTCAGCTTTTTTTCCCCCCAGAGCCCTGAGATCAGAAACCATGGTGCTTTCCAAAACAGAGCACCTCTCAGAGAGCAGGTTGAATGAATTATTTATGGAGCCAGTTATACCACTGCTTCGTTTCATACGCCGCTAAAAGATAATTCCGTTTATTTTCAACCTGGCTGTTGCTCTTATTTTCCTGGTTTTGCCATCATGACAATTGATTCTGTTCAAAATTTCATCACTTACCTCACTGTAGAGCTCGACGTTCCTCGAGTTCTCAGGCGCCGCTGCTCTCCAGTACACACCCAGAGGGCAAACACACTCTCCAACAGTTGAATCCAAAAAGCGATTAAAACACATCCTTTCAACACAGCAACACGCACACTGCAGTTACATGTCTTTAAATAGCTGGGATTGAACAATTATCACATTTCAGTTACAGTAGTCCATTTGATAGTTTTTTAGCGTTCACACATTACCTTGTTTACTTTGCTTGCTGCTGGTTTTCAGGGCTTCAGTTTGAAAGCGCTCTTGTACACAAGTACGCAAATGTGGTTTGAAGTGATTGATGTTTTTTTTTTTCTAATTCGATTGAATGATTGAGTTGCCTATGGTACAAATCCACGGTTAGGTATTTCTGATGTTGTCACTTTTTTTAAAGCAGTATTCAACTATTCTGCCACTCGAATTAGGCTTTTACTGCACGTTTTGCACCCTGAGGGCTGTAACTGAAAAGGCTGCAAACAAATATCAGTCAAGAATCTTTTTGAACAAAAGACGTAGGCTATACAGCGGCTGAAAATTATTTCAGAATTTGTTTCCCATAGAATAGGCACCGCTGAAACTCTGGAGGTGAAAGGGTGAGAGAGATGCCTATCCACATTGTATTTTTAAGGTGTAAAGCATTGGAATGTATGCCTCACCACCTTGGCACCTTGTTTTCACCGGGGATGGAAAACTGGATACCGATGAGGGCAGCGAACGCCTCGTTTTCCTTGACAACCCTGAACCCAGGAAAAAAAAAAACATGATATCGGTTCATTTGTGTTCAATATGAGTCAGTATTGTTGGGTAGGTGTCTTCAGGTATGAGCAGATGAGTTCTTGGCATGAGAACAACATGCGTGACTCAATCGTCTAGTGCACTGTGTTGGAAGCATGGACAGGCTATCCCTTCATGTCTCTCTTTACTAATATTGATGATGAAAATAATGATGACAATTATTATTATCATTGGCACTTTAGCAGGGTTCAAGATGATATTGAGGAGGAGTTTGCTTCTATAATTCTATAAGCAAACGTTTCAGACTTACACACGCTCTCTACTTCCATCCATGGCTTTTTGTTAAAAAGTCACTGCTATCCCTGTGTTTTTTGTTCGTTTTTTTCGTTTAGAATGACTAGCTTCTTGATCTTTGCATTAGAAAATTTCATTGGGTCTTTTTTAGTGAACTGCAAAGATGGAAAGGGCATAGCGAACGCTACAATCCATGTATGCAGGTTTGTACTCCTGATTGTAACCATCTCTCTTCACCTTGGGGCAGCACTCTCAGTGGACTTGGTAATATTTGTGATTCCAATTCCTGAACAGATATCCTTTTGTGGTTCAAGAGGCAATTTGCTCTGTGTTCATCCAGCACTGTTCAAATATAGTTTCATATAGTTTTTCACAAAGCAGCCTGAGTTTTTTGGAAAACATTTTGTCTGACATCATCTACTTGTGTGACTTGTTTTTGTTTGTTTACTAAAAGCTGGCTTGTATTGATGTGAAATGCAAGAAAACATAAGCTCTGTTTGCACGGGGTTCGTGTTGCATGTGGACCTTATGGAATAGAAAACCAAACCAAATTCATTCAAACTCTTGTATTTTCCAGAGGTGCAGTGTGCTCCACAAACCCTGGCTGCTGGCTAGCTACATCTTTTAACTGCTATATATATTTTTTCATCATATTGTGGAGTGATGGGCCAAATTTAGAATTTTATCTTTGGTAGCAGTTATTTTTGTTGTGGTATATTTGAGTCAGTACATCTAAATCTACATCTAATTGGGCTTATTGAGCTTTAACAGGCTTGACTTGACAATGCATAATGATGTCTATTGCAGTGTGTCTACTGCATGAACAAACAAATAGTGCACTACCTCCTCAAAGCATGGGCATGGAAATGAAATACATAGGCAATAAATCAGAATGCGAACAATGGCTGCTTAACTGTTGGTAAACTTGTTGACAGTGTGATTATACTTTGATATAATTTTGCTGTTCAGGACTGTGCTTGGGTGGGGAAAGGAGCAAGGTTGGGCAGTTCACTTCAGTCAGACCAGATGGTGTGTCTTGTTTCTCACAGCAGGTGAGACTGCGTTGTAAACAAGTGAAATTATCTCACCCCATTGGGAGATTTTTGTTACTTGTTTGAAGGAAAATTTCAAGACTTAGTACTCGACTAAATGGCCTGTTAATGTGGATAGTGGATAGTGCACCAAGTCACCCAAGATGTTAAAAAAAAGTCCAAAGTCCTGTACTCTGTTTTGAACCCAACTTGTGATTTGAATAACTCCAGCTTAGTAGTTTAACTAACTTGCAGGCTGAATGTGATTATTTTTATAAACTGTCAACATTGTCATGTAATGTAAGCTTTCATTGTTTGAATTAACCGCCATGCACCTCTGAAAATAATAATTATGGCTATCTGTATGCTACTTGGCCAGGTTAGCTCAATCAATGCAGATAGCATGGTCGTAGCTAGTAGCTAGCTAAGCTAACAAGCAGTGCTAGGCCTCTTAGCTACCTTGAAATGAATCTTGGCAATATAAATGTTTAAGCACTTACCCAGCAGGTGTGTTAAAGATTTGTTCTGGGTTTTTTTTGTTTTTTTACAGCCGGAGAGGTTTATTTCTGTGCGGTGCCCACAATGACCGAACAGTAGTAGCTTGCGTGGATTTTCTTCTCACTGGAATAGAAGACAACTAGCGAATTGTCACTTTCTCTGGTTGTTGCATTCAAAGCTCACTGACAAAAGGCTTCATTTGTCCATTGGGAATAAGAAACTTATATCACAAAGCACACTGAAACATGACAGTGATTCCATTTCCATATAAAAAATAATCTTCCTTTATTGTTTTTAATTGCTTGTGGGCTGCAAGAGGGAATTGAGTTTTCACTGTTCTAAGGCTTTGTTGTAGGTTCTGACTTATAATCTTTATATTCAAAAAGTACTGTTGAAGTTCATGCATTATTAATTAGAAACCTTTTTTTTTTTGGAAAATTAATGGCAATTGTCTCATAAATGAATGCTACTGATAGGCACAAGTACCAAGGCAAAGGCAAGGCAAACTTTATTTATATAGCACATTTCATACACAAAAATACATAAAATGACATTAAAAACAAAAGAAAGAAAGATATTGAGCAGTGACTCTCACACTGGTGGCACCTCTGGTCAGCCAGTATAACTTGTCTGAGAGTGACTCCCTCAATTTTTCCTCTCAAAAGGAAATCAATTTAGATGAGATCTTGAAGGATTCTTCGAAGGAGCCTAGAGTCTTTCCAGTGGTCTTACCCCACCCTATAGGCAGGCCCCACAGCCCCTATAGGACTTGTAAATGTTCCTGTAGAACAATACACAGATCATGTAAACAATTACAATTATAAACTTCAAGAAATCCTTCAATTCTCAATACAGGTTTGAGCCAAACCAAACCAAACTGTTACTTTTGTGAATCATTCCACCCCTACACATCACATGCACTTATCAGTGTTCCTTCAAATCAAGTTTCAGCAGGAATGAAGCCCTTAAAATGTGCAGTAGACTGCTAAAATTGAGCTTGTGCTGCAAACATTTCCCCAGGGGAGTGAGCTCCTGGATCCCTATAGCTGCCTCTCCCACTCAGCTGGCTCCTCTCTACCCTCGTGGATCACACTGAAGGTGCAGCCATGCATACGTTTTCACTCCTAAGGTGTTCTGACAAAACACTTGATACACCCCCAGATTCGACTGTAACAAGGCATCTTCCACAAATGGAATCACAAATGGAACATGTTCTAACTTGACTAGTGGTGAATATTTAAAAATGGCTCTTCAAAACAGTTAACAACACTGATGCGTAGTTTCCAAACTATTTTTCAGTAATAAATTGGATCACTGATAATCCAGAAAGGTGAAAATAATGATCTGGGTATACTGTATGTGCAATTAATGCTGGATCTGCAGCATTGTTGTCATCAAGGGTCCGTGTACCTAGTCGGCAATCTTCCAAACGACAAAGCTTTTTTTATGAGTTTTTTCCGTTTTCTACCTGAGTAACATTGAACGTTCTCGCTCATTTTTCCTTTTTGTCTGTGTGAAGTGGAAAACAGTGGAGCTCAGGTGGGCGTGGCCAGCTTGAGGTAAATCTGTGCACCTTTGCCAGCAGTTAACATTGGATTGGACAAACACTGCTGAAATCGTACAGTAAATTGCTGGAGGCATTTTGGACAATTTTATGTTTTCCTGCTGGAAGTGGGAAAAGCTTCAAAAATGTTTTTCGTTTGAAGGATTTGACAACCAAAATGATTGGCCATCATACAAGCAATCTAAAAGCAAGAGCTTTTTTTATTCAAGATGTGCTTGGGATTACTGGGATGTGTCTTCACGTGGGACCAGGATTATCAGGGGACTTCGCCAACACACAGTTGGTAATTTGAGGTGAAATGTTGACTTGACAGATTATTCAAACAAATTTCAAATCAGATGTGGCATCAGCAATTACTACAAATGAATGGACACACCCAGATAATATTAGTGCCATTTGAATTAGGCTGTAGTTGACTGTCCATATGACCCAGCAGGTTTGTAGTATGAGATATCAAGAATTAAGAGCACACTGCATAACTGGCTCCTCTGTAATCCCCCATATTGCCATGTCTGTCCCCAAAAAAAAGAAAAAAAAATCACCATCAGAACTCCACTCGATCAAACCCGAGGGAATTATGAAAAATGACAGCCCGACACAACTCTGATGGCAATTCAGGTGGGGTCTCCCATACCCAATGATTTGATAGATGACTTGAGTTTGAAAAGTGAAATTTGCTTTATCTCCATTATAACAAAATGGTAGGCTGCCTTCTGAATAATTCATTTTTTCCCCTTGACTTTATAAGCAAATCATTCACCCTTTTTTTTTTACACAGGAATTCCTCACCTATCCCCTCCCTAAACAAAAGTCTGCCATGCCATCTTAAGGTGGACTTAGTCACATTTTGAGGTGATGGTCCACTGCAGGGAATGCAATGGTTACATTTTCTCAGTTTTTACTTCATCAAGGCTTTTTTAGGTATACACTTTGATGTGCAGAAGTTATGTTGCTACAAGAAAAAGAAGGAAATAAACTACATGGAATGCGTTAAATGTTTCACAATGTGACGACAATGAACTTCTGGATTTCTGGGATTGCAACTTACCATCGATCAACTCTCATAAATGCCACGCAGTAGTTAATCATATTTCATTTTCTTTCACAGTGCCACCCAAAATCATCAACCTGTCAAAAGATCTCATGGTAAACGAAGGCTCCAACGTCACTCTGATGTGCCAAGCCAGCGGCAAACCAGAGCCTTCGATCAGCTGGAAACTCATCTCCCCCTCAGGTAACTTGTTTGTCTCTAAGCACATTAGCTATAGACCCGTCTCCCTTTCGTCATCGATCCTCTCCTTGTTCTGTAATATCACATATCTTGTGCTTCCTTATCATCTTCCTCATCGTCCTTCTCTCTTACTTTCTGTGCCTCTGTCTCTGTCTCTCTCCCTCACCTCCCCTCTCTGTTTATCACACCATCTTTGACATTGAGCGACCTCCGGTGAATTTCTCGCTCCAGTTATTACCCGCCATTACCTGTTTCCAAATTATCATTACAACGTAATTGTGCATAGGAAAATAAACTGGCCTTGTTGTAATTGGACTAATTAATTAGGATAATTGGATGGATGTAAATGTTGTGGAGGCACTTTGAATGACAGGATTAATGCCGGGAACATTAACATAGTGTGGAGCATTATGCGGAGACAAGCATGCCACGGTTCAGAGTGTGCGAGTATGTTCAAAGTCGGGTTAGCTGCATTGTACATGCTCAACAGCATTCATTCCATTTTGCTTATCTCCAACGCAAGACCGAAGAAACCCAAATGTTAGCTGCTATTTCTGTATCCCAGTGTGTCCGTGCTTCACTTAATCAGGCAAGATGCTTGCATTCATAATGAATTACATTTTAAACCCAGAGCTTTTGTGCTTTCATCCTCGCCGTCCTTTGTGTTCCAACAGGGATCTGGGAATTGAAATGTTAATATGACAAGAGTGTGACTGACCTGTCTGTAAGGAGATAAGCGGGGAGAGAGGACATTGATGGGCTCCTATTTGCAAAATGTTACATCCTGATGGAGAATACATTATTGTGCGGGCTTTGTTGAAGAGACTGACTAAAAAACTGCCGCCACTGTTGGAGAATTTTTAGGTTGTTTTTGCCTGGTCCTAACCAGACTCTTTGACTCTGTTGCCTTCAACGATAGCACTATCGTTGGACGTGGGTGGTGTTGAGATTGGAGCATTTTCTGGCTGATTTCTGTTGTCATTCAGTCATTCGAGACCCCAGAACTCCTCCGTCTATTTGGAGGCATTAATTAGCTGACAGAACAACACATCTTACCTGTGAACAACAGCACACAGAACTAGACCTCTCAACCCCAATTATTTCCCAGTTAAGTTCCAAAATAAATTTCCTGCAATGCTGTGATATCTTCAATGAGTAATTTAATATAAGTTGAGACCAAGTTTTAGATGGGTTTTCAGTTGTTGTTGGTGACTCAAAACAATTGGGATCAAGGAGGACTATTGCAGTGTCAAAGGGTATTGGCTAGAAACACTGATTCTATCATGTTACCAAAATTTATCAAAAAGCAATATCTATGTAAATCTGTAATTCAGATTAGAAATCATATATTTTTACACTTTCATAACTCTGCGTTTAACAGTGTTTGTGATGGCTAGAAACCTGTTCATCAGGAATTGAATTAAAATATTATCAAGTTCAATTTTGTACATTGCGCTTCCTAAGAAGGCAGATGCAGGTCTTGGTCATGTAACTACTCTGCTGCTGAGACTTAATTTTGAGACTTAAACAGTTAATTTTGAGAACAAAATCAAACTTTTGAGTGAAATTTCTTTACATGTATCTGTTTTATTTATTCCCAATGAAGAAGACAGTATATTTATTTTTTGACTACCTGCTTTTTGATGCACCAAATGCAAAATATTTCCTCCAAGGGTTTATACTGCACACATTCAGACTCAAACCTTCTTGAGGCCTTTTGAAGCTACTAGCCCATATGAATTCGGAAGATCTTTGGAAGTGAGTGTGTCTTGTGAAGAACTATGGACGAAATTGATTATTCCCCTCCGCATCTGGACAACATTGTCAAACCAAGTGTTGCTGAAACTCAATTGCCCGAGGCACATTGTTTAAACCTGGGCTTAGACCCTTTCGCCTAAAGAACAGTTTAAGAAACCGGGACGCCAGGGCCAATACTAGGCTGGATTCAAATTCCCTGAAATGAGATTCAAGTGGCCAAGCCCTACAGATAAAGCTTGGCAAACCTACATCTCGTTCATTAAGAGATTATTCAAGCTCCCAAAACCCAAGGGAAAAATCTCTGGCTCAAAATGTCAGGCAGATCAAACATTTCTGTGAAGGTGTCTCATGACAAGAAAATCAGGCTATGCTGTCAGTCACACCATTATTTGCCACATGCCAAAAACAAAGCTCCATGTGCCCAGGATCATGTGTGTTATGTATTCTCTGATGTGCACAATAGAGTGTTTGTGCATTAGATTTTGCCTTTCTCTCTCTTGCTTTCTCTCTTTCTCTTAATGCCAGTAAAGGAAAGGCGACAGCAAACAACAAGGCAGTCTGTCCTTGTTACCTTCTACCAGGGGAATGGGTGCTACACTTAATCTGGAGCGTTTCCCAAATATGGCAGCGGTTTGGCAAGGTAGATATGGTAGATCCTGAATCATAATACACACCTTTCTCTGTTCTTTTTACGATGCATTCCCCCCAGCGGAGCTGATTTGCCCACACTCAGGGAGGCACATCTGGAGAAATTCATCATGATTATGGTGGCTCGTGGTTGAGCCCAGCAAGGCTATAGTTTCTGGAGAATGTCGATCAATTGTGGTGTCTCCCATTACACAGGGATTTTTACGTTACTCAGTCACTTGTCAGCAACAATTGTGCAAGAAATATTTATCCTGTGGGCTTTGCCCCTGAGAGGAATAACGTAAGGTTGATGTGCTTACCCCCTGATGTCATTTGCCCTATTCAAAGCACTAGTGTATTATCCTGAGGTGGCTCTATTCTTTCAAGGGGTGCGCATTTGACTAGCGGTGTTAAAAAAGGAATGGGACATCCTCCCAGTCTTCCTTTGTGGAAATCCTCTTTCCTACAGGCGCTCTTGAATCACGCATCCTCCTTTTCCACACTCAAGTTGTACTTGTCTGCTGTAGGGTATGGCACGTGGGTGTTGATGGGAAGTCACCACAGACACATCCCCTGGTTATGTATTTTTCCCATGCATTGTTAGTTCACTTCACCGGCGCTAAATTTGCTCCAGACAGCTCTAAAGTCATTTTATACCCCAATCTTCCCTGTGTGCCTAAAGCACAAAGTGTGGCTTGGCTTTTGACCTAGCAATGCCCTCATCCCCTTTGTTGGGGTCTTAGGAAGCTACATGTCCTGTACCCTGTGCACAGCACAGACCTTTCTGGTCCAAAGATAGGCTTTCTGCTCACAAAAAACAGCTATTTGTGTGCTTTCCTATCTCAACCCCTGACCAGTGGGGGACCACTGTCTGGCCCCTCCAACAGCCCAAGTTGGGCTCAGTGAAGAGCAGTCTAGAACTGAGGAAATGAGCCCACACATTGGCATTAGTACGTCACTGATTCCAGTGTGTGGGTGTGCAAAACTTTCCTGGGCCTTACAAGTATGATTGAAAGGTCTTCAACACAGGGTCACATGGGTGCATGACCTATGCACCCATAGCCATGCATTTTGTGTTTCCCACCTTTCAGGGAACAGGGTTTATATTTATAACTGTTAGTTTCGCATTCCCAAATGTCTTGTTTTACTTTGGATTTTGAATCACAGGTTTAAATGGGAGCACACATAAGTAAAGCATGTACATAATACACCAGTCGTCTCCAATCATGTGCCATGGCGGGCTGAGAGTCTGCAGATTTTCATTTCAGCCAAAGTCAACACCCGGTGATTTCACTGATTAACACACCTTCACCCAGAGAGAAAGAACTAATCAGTGAAATCACCTGGTGTAGACTTTGGTTGGAATGAAAACCTTCTTACTCGCAGCCCTCTATGGCACATGATTAGAGACCCCTGTAATATATAGTAGTAGCCAATGCAGGAATTATCCTGAATAAGTCATTGGCTGTAATTACTGCCATTGGTACTACATTGTCAAGCACCCGGTTCAGCACATTCACGCTCTCTCACAACACACAAAGTCTCTGTTCATTCACTTTATAATAACTGAGGGTGGTACACAGTACTGTCAAGTCTCTTTCAAAAGGTGTTGACATTTCATATGAAAGGACTTTGGTGGCTGTAGTGTCTGTATAACACCATACAGAAGCATGTACCAACAGACTACCGACTATCGAGGACTACTTTGGTGTAAAGGTGCAGTATTTTGTTGATTCCCAGTGTCTGACGTGACTGTCAAATGGCGATGAGGCCTATTTGATCCCGCTCTGGCTGTCTGGATTGATGTAATAATCGCATGAAAGGCTGCCTTTAAGGTAGTTGGTGTGGTACAGCCGCAAATGCTGCAACTGGAAGATGGAGAAAAGGGACTTATGTTATAGGGATGGTAACAGCCGGGGCATTCTGCTGTATGCAAGGATAGCGTGAATTGGAGATAGAGCCATAGGAATAGACTCGGGACCACTGACTCCTCATACATTGTGAGAATTTTCGCCTGGTGCTTTATGTGGGTGCACATACTGTAAAACCCACCACTCACACTGAAGGCGTCACAGCTCACACTGCACCCACTTTGTCTGCTCTCTAGCTTTCAGAAAACCAATACTCTGATATTGGCTGTGGTCATTTGGTAATCTGTCCATCCCCTTGCTTGTCATAGCTCCCATGACGCAGATATAGCCCCGATGCTGGTGTCTGACAGTGATGTAATCAGTGAGGTGCTTTGGTCTTTGTGTGCATACCAGGGGTTTTGTTCTTGTTTTTGATCCGGGACACGGTGTTAACAGCGAAGAGCTCGTGTTTGGAACAGAGGATCAAAAGACTCGCTAGTGATTATCGACCAAATAATTAGCACGCCCGCTGCCGCTGCGCCCCGGCCCGGAACCTCTGGATCATTCAGGCCTGGTCCTGTCACACGATGACGGTATAGGACACTGGATGCAGCACACTGACCGAGCAGTAATAAATACTTCCATGTTGATATTTTGCTGGGGACATGCTGAACACAACATCACATTCTTCGTCAAGGACAGAAATTCTGTACCAAGAGGTTGCAGTCAGATCCCTTAGTTAGTGCATGCTGCCAGCACACTGCTTTTCTTTTGGGGTGTACTCCCTCTGTGCACTCTCCCCTGTCTTTGAGTTGCCCCACTGATAGATAGATGACCAGTTAGATGACCAGTAGTGCCATGTTAACCTGGGCCACAAAGGCACCCAGTTATCGTTTTTCTTTCTTTTTTCTTTTTTTTCAAAGAAAATTTGATTGTTTAGAAAGTAAAATTTTGTGTAAAAATGTTGTTTACACTAAGGTCTACACTAAAGTATAAACTTTTTAAACTTTTCATTAAATATATAGAATTTATAGCTTACAATTTGTATTGATAGTTTATAACTAGATTCTCTGCATGTATAATCAGGATATTTAAACATTTTGCAAACAATACATGTTTTAGAATTTGCTTATTATCAAGTTATATCGCTTAGGCCAGCTAATCAGCTAATAGTAGGGATCTTATCAAATTCTCTGCTATTCTGATATTACCAAATTGTCTCTTCATTATGTTGGTTTATTGTTACAAAAAAAGAGGAAAGTTTGAAAGTTGCCTTGTATACCCGTGGGCAGCAAGGCACATATTTTTATAGTCTGCAATAAAACCCACATCACAACTCATCCATCTCCAGTGGTGTATCCCTCAAAACTTCCCCGGTCCGTGAATGATCAATATCCAAGGCTTGATCTGATGGTCTCCAATGGCCATCTATATACACTGGCAAACCACCTTGGCATTTGCTTGTAAACACTACCTGGCACTAGTACCCCCGATCCCTTCTTCTGAATACATACAAAATATCCCATTTATATCTGTCCTCCATTTTAGCAATTTGTAGTTCCAGAAGTAATGTTGTTTTGCTGAGGTTGGTGTTGCTCGTTTCTTTGATATGCACATCTAGATAGGAAATGCTTGTTTGCTTCTGTGCTACATAGTTTCATTTCAAGCTGCCCAGATGGTGGCCTGACTGGATAAATTTCGTTTTGACTTTTTTCCTCAGATTGAGCAAAATGGTTTGGAAGGACCTCATGAATGATCTGAGTGTCCTGCTGCTCTCACTGCCGCTTTCTTTCTGTTTCTCTGTTGTCAGTAGTATTTCCAGCGTTCTACAAATGAACATCAAATCTACCGCTGATTCATTTTCTTCATGAGCTGCATACAAATTCATTACAATAATGTGGATTGGATCGGAATTTTTTAAAAATCACGTAGAAATTTAATGGCAAGAAAGAGTTTGGCACCTGAATAGTGTGAGGGAAATACAACAGAAATGCATCTCACCAAGTGCTTTCATCTTAAACAGCCCATTATCCGTTTACCTAGGTTTCAATTTACCTACATTAACAGTTACCATCTTAATGCACCGGATTTGTTTTCAAATAGTGAAAGCGATAAACTTACAAATGCAATTAAATGGCAGTCTAACTGGAAGTTTAAACGGTCTGCGCTGGTGTTCCAGCTGAGAGGATAAGAAGGTAACATTCTCCCTAATTAGGGAAAGCTGCTTATTTGTTTTTTCTCTTGAACAGCCCAATCAATAGCTTATGAAAGCAACACAGGCTGTTAATCCCATTTCAATATGATTATGAGCTACGCTTGGACAATTGCACCTATAAACAGGATTTATTTATTTATTTATTTTGGAGAGTGAGCCGTCCACTCAACCCTTTTGTAATTTTATTCTTTACTCACAGTAGTAAAATAGTGAGGCAGAGAGAGGAGAGACAGGCCTGGTAGAACTGAATTGGAGGCCAGTGGGGGCAAACATGTGGCTCCGGAGGCGAGGGACTGACCCACTCAATTATCTCAAGGAGCCACTGCTGTGAATTTCCATTAACTGAATTCAACAGCTGGATTCATAGCTGCCTTAACTTTCTGCTTCTGACAATGACAACAGAGTTATTCATTCCTCTGCTATTCAATATAATTGTCGATAAAGACATTTTTGTTAAGTAGGAGATTGAGGTAGCTGAATCATCCACGGTCCAAAATTCTTGTGTAACTAATAATAATCAATAATAATAACAATCATTAAAACAAATATTAATAAGGTGAAACAGAAATACATTCAAAATAAAATGAAATAAAAAGGAAAAATAAATAGACCCAGCCATAGGGATAAAACAAATGGAATAAATAAATAACACACAAGGCAACAAGGATGAAAATGAATAAAAGTTATAAAAAATTACGATAATTTTAAGAATTTATTTAGAAGTGAAGTGGTTTAGAAATGATTTAAAAGATGATACTAACTCTGGACTGCTTTGTTTTATCTTTATAATTTTTTGCTATTCTAATGCATTGGTGCGTATTGTGCATATTCAAACATTGTTCAGCAAATAACACAAATATCATTTTCATTAGATAATTTGCATGACCATATGCATGCGATATTTGTTGAAAATAATTGGGTTTTTTTATTAATTCATTAATTAATTTATTTTATGGAATTTCTCAGTGAAATGCAGCTGTGCTCGGCTGGAAGATGGTCTTTTATTTCCAATAACTCCCGGCTTAAACGGTTGGATCTGATCAACCAAACTGACTGTGCTGATCTTTATTTCCTCTCACAGCTCCACATGGTCATGAGAAAAGGTTTACAGAGACAGCAGTGCCAGATGCCAGATGTCACGTTTCCTCATACACTGTCAGCGCTCGCTGCATTTGCTGCAGTATTACTCTCACTTCACCTTTGATTGCAAACAGTCAAATCACGCGGATCTCTCCCCCGTTGAACAGTCATGAATATGAGGAAAGTAGGTGAGAGCCTATGATCTGGCTAAGGTAATCAGATTGTTTAGGAAACACTGAGATAGCCAGCTAGTTTCATGGGTCGAAAACATGCTGTCAGAATATTGGCACTTATTGCCAAGAGTAGGCAATGTTTGTGACAGCGTGGTTCACTTGCACTTGTCTTAACTTGCCTGCTAGAGCACTAGTAATCACCATAATATCGCATACTGAAATGGACCTCTGGTAAATAAATCAGACCTCTCAGGCCTCTATCAAATTCTTTTAAAACGGCAGGACATTTTGGCAGCAAAAATTCCCTAAGATGGAAAAATCACTGATATGGTCTTTCCTGGTGAATTATCAAGGTGTCCAGGTTATAATTCATCTCCACTGCTTTTCTGGAGAAGGCAAACATACTTTATATACAGGTGGTCTTCCCATTTTATAAACAGGATGAGGGACAGTATGGCACAGTCATATGAGGTTATTTGATATGTCATGATTCGTGATAAATGTGGACTAAATACTGGATAATTGAAAGCTACAATTATGAAAGGTGTCTCGGTGACTCCCTAGGGTGCACATCAATCGCATCTCGCATCTTTCATGTCTCTCCATGGCACACTTTCTAATAAAGCAAAGGCCTGAAAACGAAGCTTTACAACCGATCGGAAACTCTGATCTCTGCTGTGCCTCTGCGCACCGCGAGATCGCTGAGGAAGCGTGTGTGTGTGTGTGTGTGTGTGTGTGTGTGTGGCAGGTGGCTGCACACAGAAACTCACTTACCATGTGAGTTTTTAGCATAAGACTAGACTGATAGCGAATCTTTATGTAAAACAAGGCTTTTTCAGAGCTGCAGCCTCATTGAAAGGCATTCTTCATTCTTTTCTCATCCCAGTGCTCTTCATGATCAAAATGGACACACTGACTGGCTGCTTATGTTTATTTATGTTAAAAAAAATCCACATCTGAGACACTACATTGAAATTCACAGGAAATATCTTTTTTTATTTATTTTTTTTATTTTCAAAACCAAAACAAAACTACAATTCGGAGACGTCTATGTATGACGCTTTTAGTTTAGTGTGGGATGAAAATGTAAATGGACCGGCTTTAGCTTGAAAAGCTGTCGTTTTGATTTTCTTCACGCGGGATAAAGCACAACAGCGATTCACTAGTTTATTTTTCTCATAACTGGTGCATTTTTCGCCGTGCGGCACCCCCAGCTTACCTCGTCTATCAGTCTCATCTGTAACATTCGATGGAGGAGGCCGATAGGGAAACTGGGTAATAACGCGGCCAGCCACACTCCGCGGCCCTCTCCCTCTCCCTCTCCCTCTCCCTCGCTCTCACAGATAGCGCAGCATAGCCGAGCATAGAATGCCCCAGTACTTTCTGTAGTCCAAACTTCTGTTGCGGCGTCTCCCAGCTCCAGAGCAACTCTCCTTCAGCCTGGGGCCATTCATTGTGGGCCCGGCTATTGCAAGCACTCCAGGGTGGCAAAAAGAACGAATTAAATAAATAAAGATCCAGCCTCTGTGTGTGTGTGTGTGTGTGTGCGTGTGGATGTGTTAGGATTGATGATATTCCATGCTCAGGCCGGGGCTCTCGCACAGCCCTGACCCAGCTCCCCCTCACCTTGATAGATAGATGGCTTTAGGGGCTTGTGGCGGATCAGAAGTGATCCTCGGTATCTCCCACAGACCACAGAGCCTGACTGCAAAGTTTGTCAAGCCCAGGCCGCCAGCCGACGCCCCGGTGCATTAAGGCAGCCAAAATGAGCGCGTACGTGATTGAATTTGGCCTCGGAGCAATAAAAGTTTTCCAGAATTACACCGGCTCGGTTGCCCCGGAAAGATTCGTTTGAAATTGGAGTCGGTGGAGTCAGATGTGGTTGATGGGTTGTTTTCGACGTGGCTATGGGTTTAGCGGACGGTTGACTGGAAGGTGAAAAAACTATTTGTAATGAAGCTCTCACTTAAATACTGTGATACCGTGTCTCGTGTTTTTGATTTGGGTGTTAGCGATAGTGCGTTTTATCAGGTTCTGAAAATCAAATACCTGTTTCCATAATAACTTATAAACTATAAATCAGAAAGTACTGAAAATTGCCTGAATCAAAGTGAAATTTACATTTATGTCACACATTAAAATGCCATACATTTGACATGAATTATTTTGCTTTGGATTAAAATGTGTATAATTTACAATTCTAGCTGATTCACATTTTGTAGGAAACTTATTCTCCATTTGCAGGTGCCAGTAGTAGATAGCAGAAGTAGAAGTTGTTGCATTTGTACACAGTTGTGAGAGCAATCATTTCCATTGGGAGGAGGACTCAAAAGTGTTTTTAGACAAATGGCAACACATAATCAGAGGTTGAAATACAGTCCAAATTTTAGGAAGACCTTCCCAATATTGAGTTGCACTCTCTTTTTGGACAATTAGTGTTGTCACAGAGCTAGAAAATCTTTCTTTAACCTGACACCTCTCCTACATCTGCTGTACATCTCCCCTGCATGACTCAAATGGATTTAATTGAGGAAATCTGTAAGGTATGGATTCACATGGTCAGTGTATTTCCTGGTAAGATAATGTGTTCCTAATGTTTTGTACAGTCAGAGGATCTGTGGTGGCCACCTGTTAGAATACAGGCTGCACAGTGGCATTACACCCAGTGAATGCGGAGATCCATATGCAAACAAGTAATGATAACTATAAAGATATATTATTATTTTAAATGCATCTCGTAAATTAAATGGACATGGCTAGAAGTGGATTGTTAAACACTGAAATAATAACTTTAGCTAACTAAATAATGATTATTATTATCGTGAAAAAATAAACGTGTTTTGGGGAAGTGCATGGCTTCATGTCAAGGTTGTATTTCCTTTTCCTTTCCTACTACAAAAACAAGTGGGTAGTGGGTGTTCAAAAGCCTTTTCAATCTGTTCTGTTGTTCAGCCTTGCCTGGATTTAATGTCACATTTCACAATGAAATCTTGAGTGAATTGTAGAGCCCTCTCAGTTTATTGAATAGAGTCTGTTAATTGCAATTGTTAACAATTTCTTTTAACAGAGTAGAATGCAATGCCTAAGAATCAATGGGAGCGCACTCCTGCAGCATGTGTCTTTTTTGTAGAACACACAGTAGCCGAGACAGAAGGGTGGCACAACATTGGCTAGATTCTGCACAGCCTTAAATCACCTAGCCTACACTTACGCCGCTGCCTCTCCCATAGTATCGCTGAAACACAAAGGATCTGTGGCCTAACAGATTAGTAACAGTCATGGTATTCATAGTGCTTTGTAGGCTCAAAAATATGCATGCTATTGACGGGTCAAATCAAAGTGATACTGTCACAACAGATTCTCTTCGCTGGCAAACCTCTTCAATAGAAGAAAGGCCGCCTCATTACATTGAGGTAATAGAACCCCAAGCTACAGTATTTTTATGTTTCTTTTTTTGCTCACCCCTTTTATGTTGTTTTCTTCAAAGCGGATGATACATCAAAGCTGGATTGGCACATTATGAAATTCCATATGCCCAGGGCCGATAATCAGTGAAAAAATAACTATCTACATATTTACCTCTCGCAGCGACTGCCACACAGGCACAGTTTAGGACACGATCTGCACTGATGTGTTTGTTTACCTTGAAATCGACCTGAACCAGCTTTTGTTTTCTTCTCGGGCATCTGTTAAATAAATCTTCTTTCTCCATATTTGTCTGGGTAACAAAAGCCCCGTCGCTTCTTCCTGAACAAATTTCGCTCCGAGTGCCATTCCCTCAAGACAACATTGGTAGCAGCAGCCACATCTCCACTTACACTCCCACTCGCTCTTTTGTTATGGTTTTTTTTTCTTTCTTTTTTTTCTATGTTAACAGCTCCTATTTGCCATTCTACTTCTATTTCTTTCTCTTCCCCTTCTTGGACCCATGCACCTCATTTAATTTAAATCCTACCCTACCTCATAGCAGTCCCTTGCTCCTTCTCCTTAAATGCCTCTATCCCTCAAGCATCTGCTCCCCTGTCTTTTTCCCTCCAAAGTTGCTCCTCTTGCCCTGCACACAAATCTATTTCTCCCGCTCTCCATTTTCTACCCCATTTTCGTCCTTGCCCTTGAGTGCGAGGGAGGCACGAGAATGGCGTTTCAGGGACACGGAGGGTACGCTATCTTCTGCCTGCCTCTCCTGAGACCTGCTGCCTCCCATCGCTTTCTGCTCCCTGCCATCCTCTCCTCCGTGTGTGGTCCCCCCCCCCCCCCCAAAGTCCCCCCGTGTCACTTTGATGACAGTGCCAGGACACTGTACTGTCTCAGCAACGACTTGGTCACAGACCCAGCAGCTCCCTTTATGGAAAGACTGAGAAAGCAAAAAGACCCGTCAATTGTCGAGTTAATAAAACACGTTCGTCCCCGGGAGGGAACTTGGAACAAATCACTAAATATCCATTGACGTGCTGCAGTATGTTTTTTTGTTGTGCTGTGATCTACTTACCCGTATAAGTGGAAGAACCTTCAAAGTGGCAGTAAGGAGTTCTCGAATGTAGCCGTGGGTCTTTTCTCGGTGCTTATGCAGCAGGTAGCGAAGCATCCTGTGAGCTCTTTGTTTTTGCTGAGCCAACATTTGTTTTCTCTCTCCATCTCTCTCTCTCTCTCTTATACACATAAAGAGGAAGTTCTTTCTTTGGACATCACTCTCAGGGACGACGCACACTGCTTTCAGTGTCTTTGCTTGCACCGTTGGGTGATTGGCAAACCAAGACAGGATGAGGAAGGCCACAGCAAAGCGACGGCTACATGAAGAGCCTTCCTCGTGACTGATGTCCATCGTATCCATCGGTTTTACTATCAAGCTTTTTTTTTTTTTACGAGCGCCATTAAGCGTGGAGCAACATTGATTTCATATGAACACCTTGTCAATCTTGAGAATAGTCACCCCTACCGCTAATGCGAACGTACCTGCCATAAAAACTGACGCTTAACATGAACGCTTTGAAAATGCGCATTCAGATGCCAGGCTTGTCTCGTTTAACTCTCCTCTGAGGATTTAAAGACGTGCGTTTAACTGACACTGTGGTCTCTATTGGCAAAATTTAGCCACCCCCTCCGAGACGGAGCCAAGGAGAGAAGGAACAGGAGAGACATAGAAAGGGAACAGAGTGGAACCCGCCGCACGTACGCGAGTCCTCCTGATACCCCCCGTCAGGTGATCAGCGTGTCGGCGAAGCCTCCTCTCCGTAACGACGTTCCCAGGTGCAATTCGGTGCTGTGCCTAAGCCCAGCAAAGTGAATCCATGCGCAATTTATTACTGTCACCTACCCAACATCTTGGGAGGAGGTTTTGAAGTCAATTATGTCTTTTGTACTTTACGTTGAGTGCTGTATTAAGCGTCTCTGTCAAGCGTGTCAAATTGTTACAGGAAAAAGAACCGGGGTTGGCATTTTCCCTTTCATATTCTCCCATCTGATATGTAGCCCCGGTGTGCTTGTAGGCTTGAGAGACAAAAAAAAAAAAAAAACACATAGAGGAAAATATGAAAGTTCTGACAGACAAGTGATAATGAGTGTGGGGCCATACAAAGCAATAATCACCCAGCCTTGCAACAACCTCAGAAAAATGTCAGCAGGTTCAAAGGCTGCTCTGCGTAGGTGTTTAAGGAAACAATAGCGAAGTATCAGAGAAACAGACAGCGTTGAGTACATGCCCCGATATTGACTCTATTTATTTACATAATTTTTGACACATATGCAGCTGTGTGACTTGAGCCTTTGAAACCAGATCAGGTTTTTTCGAATAATAAACAGAGTCTTTCATATTCGCTGCTGAACATAGATGTTCCGTCCCTCAAAATTGCAGTGGACCTAAGCCCTGAACTTTTCTCTTTGTTTGATGCCAAACACTAAAAGGTTTCTCCTTTTTTTTTTTGCCAAGTAGTTGAATAATCATTTATGCAATCTCAAGGCTCAAAGCAGTCAATTGTGCTCCCACCAAAGGTGGAATTTAATATAGAGCATTGAGTGTTTGAATTAGAGTTTGAATTTGAATGACTTGAATAATTTTAATTTGTAGCAAATGTCCACAGGTTTGTATCAACCGCAACCTTTTTAATCATCATTTTCACCTCTGTGCACCAATGTTAACCTCACTTCTTCACACAGGGAAACGACATCTGAAAATGACATTTCAGACCACAACCGTTGACAAGTCACTGATTTTTTTTTACATAGAACGACCACTTTGTGTGTATTTATTTCACAGGGGACCTGGCGTCGGACGACGAGTACCTGGAAATCCCAGCTATCTCCAGACAGAGAGCAGGGACGTATGAATGCACAGCTGTCAATGATATCGACACAGATGTCCAGACTGTAGACATCACCGTCAACTGTGAGTTCACTGTTAAATAGTACAATGGAAGAATCATTGTAACATATTGCACAATAGCCAACAAAACATTCATGGCGAACAGCCACCATTCGCACAAAGCTACCAAATGTTTAACACTA